>NC_134352.1:60909808-61242703 GCF_964195595.1 Calonectris borealis
GAAGTGAAGGAGGTGGCAGCTAGTTGCCTGGCTCTCTCCTTGCCCTTCTTCACTCCTGCTGGTTTCCCTCTCCTGAGGCTCCTCTGCTCTCCAGGGCCTTGTGTCTGCAGATGACAAAGTCTTTGCAACTCGGATTGCTCCCATGGTGCAAAGGACTGTTGGGGCAATTTTCCCGCCTTTCCAGCCTTGGATGAGGCTCCTGTTTCCGGGCCCAGTTGATGCATTATGCATCAGGGCTGCCGGCAACTGACAGCCCCTCAGCCAGCGTCTACTTGAAAAGCAATGGTGCTAATCAAAGTCGACACATTTGAATGTCCAGACACACACACAGAGAAATTTACTAATCAAAAAGTGTATTTCCTAGGGCTGTCTCCAGAGAAATCCGCAGGAAGAAATTGGAATAATTTATTAGCTTACAAGTTTTCGTTGACAGTTAGCCCAAGGCTATTTATCTCTGTAATAGAGAACGTCTCCAATGTGGCAAAATTGACCAAATCAAACAGCTTTGATCAGAAAATGAATCTGGCAAGGCTGTCTGTCTGTGGGTCCCAGGGGAAAGGTGGGAAACAAACAAAAAGATTTAACAAGTGGTCAATAGGAGAAAGAGAGAGAGAATTTGCAGCCTGGAGAGTCAGAAGCCTGCAAAATCTTCACACACAAACACTGAAATGAATTACTGGAGAAATAAATTATGTCTCACATCATAACATTTAACATTGTGCTTACGCATAATCGGAGCTATGCAGCCCAATGTGATTCTTGCATTAAGGTGATGATAAATAACTGCAGGAGGGGGAAAATGTTTTAACTTCTCCTTAAAGAAAAACAAAATACAGAAGACTCTATATCTTCACAAGAACACTGGCACCTTCACCGCAATCTACACTTGCTGTCCATTATTAATACCTGCTTTGCCACCAACAGTCAGATGTCCGATAGACTCAAGTATGTTGAAAGCCACCGCAAAGGTCACACCAAATTCAGTTTCAGGGGAACAGTAACATGTTTCAGCTGTTTCACTGCGTAATCCAGCCATGACTTTGGCCATCTTTCCGCTGATTACCAAAGGCTTTTTAACTGTAAAATAATAAAAAATAAGAACCTTTAGAGATAAGATTAAAAGACAAACTTACAAGTATAGAACTTTGCTTTATGTAATAAACCCGACCTGCCGTCTCTTGGAATGAAAACCTTTACTTATCAAAGATCATCTGACAATACAGAATATGGAGGAAAAAGTTCAGGATAGCAATCAGGAGCTTTTACTTTGCCACAGTTCTTCTATTTTTATATTTTTTAGTAATCTCTGTTTCTAGTCATCCATATGAAATATGGGATAATAATAACTATGAGTGAAAAACCTCATTCTAGTTTGGAATTAAACTGCTTTGTGATCTTTAGGTATAGATGCTTCAGATGCCCATTACATTATTATAGTATATTCTCAATGCTACTGCCTCACAGAGAACAGAATGCCAAAGGACCATATGCTGATTCCCTCTTGCTAGGAATTACAGCATTTCTCCCCAGGTAAGTATTGGCTTTATTTATTCAGATTCTTGTGCTACTGGCTTTAAGCAGGAAAAGGTAGAAATAATGTCTCCCTCTCCTAATAAATGTTTCTAAATTACGTGAAAGAAACAAAAGTGCAAGCCCATCTTAACTTAATAACAAAAGATCAGCAATTTTGTTTTGTTTATATTGGTGAATTGAATAAGCAACCTGCAAACTGAAGCACTCAAACAAGTTGAGATTGAAAGCACTCCAGAAAGTAACCAGGCAGCCTAGTCAGATATCCAGCAGGAAACTGAAGGCGACAGGCTACCTTCTCACGTCTTTCCAGGCCATTTGATGGGACTGTAAGTCCTCACACCTGATCTATATTGTTACATATGCTTAGAGAGGTCCATAGGGAATGGCCTGGGAATTTATTTATTTATCACTGTTTGAGGTGATAAATTTATCAGTATTTGAGGAGAAGAGAGAGGCTGGCCTCTTGAACGTTGTTCATCAAATTGAATTTTGAATGATTTCATATTGTTATATGAAATTTCCAACATGAGCTATTTTTGTACTTGGAAAAATAGAAACCAAAGTTATTGATAGTCTGAAGATGGCTGGCACGCATTTAAGGTACACTTCAAAACTACTGGGCTGAACCATGAAGCCCTTCATGATTTCTTAGACTCTTGGGAAGCAAGGGGGACTTTTGCCTTACTAAGAAATTGACAGTATTTTATATTTGCATTATAATATGTGCCTTTTACAGACTAAATCAATATAAAAATGACTTAATTAGAGTTTCTATGTAATGTGTCAAAGTTCAGCATTTTCATGACCAGGCAATATAAGAGGCAGGATGGTCTGAATGGTAAAGCCAAAAAGACAATGTTTCCACTCCCATCTCTTCTATTACAGACAGCGAGTCTTTTAAGTTTTGTAGGACCCAAGGAACATGACAATCTGAACTGCTGAATTTTCACCATTGCAACTGAAGGCAATATGGTCTTTAGACACTCAGCTTCTCCTGTGAGAACCAGATCTTCTGTCTCAAGATGTGAGCCCTGAATTTACAGATATTTCAAAAAGTATTCCCCTTTGCAACTCTTCACTAGAATTTCCCTTTTTGTAAAACGGGATCATATAATTACTTGTCCTTTAAATGGCTATGAGTGCTACACATAAAAAGTACTATATGGACCTTCACCCAGCCCCACCTGGAAAACAAGAATTTTTCCACTGGCTTTTGCAGAGTTTAAATCAAGATCTATAAGTGCTAAACATTATGTTAAAAGCTGCATTCCAGATGGTGTAGATTTTCTCCATATATATGTGATAGGAGGGAGATACATTCTAGAGGTGAATGCAATAACATTTTGATGATACACTATACAATGATGAACCTCAGCAAGCTTCAAGATATTCTGAAAACACCGTAGTATATCAGCATCCTGGTAAAAGCTAGGGATGGGATTCATTTGATCAACTGCAGATATCTGTCTCTGTTCTAGAGAAAAAGGCACATTTTAGGTCTGAGTCGTCATAAAGCAACAGCCTAAAGGAGGTTGAATGAATTGTAAAAAGAACCTATGTTGACTATCAGGGATACAGATATCCAAGGAGTAGATCTTGAAAGTTAAGCAAGTCCAACTGAGTGGAAATTATTTATGATGGGATCAATCCAGAGTCTGCTGATGACAACTGTATTCTCTTCCATAATTCCAGCGAGTAGTTAGTGTAAGACCGGTTGGAATGGGATCACACCTTTCATGGTCCAGTAGGCAGGGTCCTGAAAGGTTTTGGTCTTCTATGCCCTTGCCCTTTCCGTGTGCAATGTGTTCAAAGCTCTTTGAGGCATCCCTGGAAGGCACACTAGAGACAGATATTGCCCAATACTCTAGATAGATTGGAACATGGGGCAATGATTAATAGGATGAAATTTAACAAGTCCAAATGCCGGATTCTGTACCTAGGACAGAGTAACACCAGGCACAAGTATAAATTGGGAGAGGAGTGGCTGGAGAGCAGCCCTGCAGAGAGGGATCTGGGGGTGCTGGTCGACAGCAGGCTCAACAGGGGAGTCAGCAGCGTGCCCTGGCAGCCAAGAGGGCAAACTGCATCCTGGGGTGCATCAAACACAGCATAACCAACCGGTCAAAGGAGGTGATTTTCCCGCTGTATTCAGCATTGGTGCAGCCTCACCTGGAGTACCGTGTGCAGTTCTGCGCCCCGCGATTTAAGAAGGATGTGAAGGTCCTTGAACGCATCCAGAGGGCAACAAAGCTGGTGAAAGGGCTGGAAGGCATGTCCTATGTGGAGCAGCTGAGGACTTCGGGCTTGTCTAGTTTGGAGAGAAGGCGACTGAGGGGTGACCTCATTGCTCTCTACAGCTTCCTGAGGAGGGGACATGGAGAGGGAGGTGCTGAGCTCTTCTTCCTGGGATCCAGTGATAGGATGCATGGGAATGGTTCAAAGCGGCGCCAGGGGAGGTTTAGGCTGGACATTAGGAAGCATTTCTTTACTGAGAGGGTGGTCAAACACAGGAATGGGTTTCCTGGAGAGATGGTCAATGCCCCGGTCCTGTCAGTGTTTAAGGGGCATTTGGACAATGCCCTTAACATGCTTTTATGTCTGGTCAGCCCTGAAGTGGTCGAGCAGTTGGACTAGTTGATCGTTGTAGGTCCCTTCCAATTGAAATATTCTATTCTATTCTATTCTATTCTATTCTATTCTATTCTATTCTATTCTATTCTATTCTATTCTATTCTATTCTATTCTTCTATTCTATTCTATATATACTGATAAATATACATATGTAAATATACATAGGTACATACATAAAGCGACAAGACGCTTGTAAGAGCTTCATTTTAATTTCTGAGTGCAGTTCAAGATGCTAAAGATAATCTTTGGAGCCTTGGATGGTGTGAGACTCTGCTCAAGAGAATACATATCGCCACATACCCCAGTGAAAACTGTGTTGCAAGAGGATGCTGCCAGTTCATAGGCAGAACACCATCATGTACATGTTTTCCATTTCTGTGCTCTTCCTTTTGCTAAGTTTGCAATACCCTGTTCTGCAAAGGATGAAAATTAATTAGAAGAAGAAGAAGAAGAAGAAGAAGAAGAAGAAGAAGAAGAAGAAGAAGAAGAAGAAGAAGAAGAAGAAGAAGAAGAAAAAGAAAAAGAAGAAGGAGAAGAAGAAGAAGAAGAAGTAGTAGTATCTTTAGATAGTATCTACTTCTTTAGAAGTATCTGATGCCTACTGATTCTCGTAGGCCCTTCTGGCTACATGCTGTTAGTCACAGATCAGACATCACAGCTGGGACTTCTGAAGAGGAAACCCACTCTGTTTCCAAAATGCTAACATTTTCTTTTGTAAAGCTGCCACATTATCTCACATCACCTAACTTCTTATATCCTACCCTAAAAAGGCCACTGTGCCATTTCACGTTCTCGGTGGGTGAAAGCACAGCTTATTTCCCAACACATCTATACCAATTGTTTTGTGTGTGTAAGCCAAATGTAAACTATGGTACATTTGCACAGAATTGGCTTCCAAATTATGCTGTGGCCTTGAAGCCTTCAGGTAGCAAGTCTTCACTTGTTTGCCTCTCTTTTTTTCTGGGTAAATATCATCACTGGCCACAACTCCTCTGACCTCCCACAAATTTCTTTAAATGAAATTGCTGAAATGCTTTGCACTAGGGAGGAGAGAAACTGAAGAAAAATAAAGATGCCAAAAAACCCAAAAAAGCTTCTCTGTGTAGACACAGTTAAGAAACTCTAGGAAGAGGAAAGTAAGTTAACGAAAAGCTGGCAGCTTACTCTTTTTCTTCTTTTCAAACTATTTTTTTTTCCAGAAACAACCTCTCTTATATAATCAGGTTTGTAAGGATACTAGTAAATGGTGCAGTACAAAAACCTACACAGGAGTAGAATATTTGTCCTCTGCCACTGCTGGCAGCTCTGCCCGGTAAGCTTACCCAGCACATTCCTCTGTGCTCCTCTGGTGGAGGTGATATGGCCAGGACAGCACTGTAAACTGCAGTGGTTTTAATCTACAGAAATCCATTGACTACATTTTCTTTCTTGTCGGGATAGAAATGCACATTGTCAGGTATCAGCCAAAATTTTACCATTTTGTCTCTTACTTATGTTGACATGAATCATGCTAATGTTTTTTCTATTTCCTTCTGGGCTGAAGAAAAAAGGAGAATTGTCTATGGGTGAAAGTGTTGTCTTCCTCTGCATAAAAAGTTGCAGTTTTTTTAACCTGCCTGTGGGGAGCTTGGTGTTCCTTTTAGTTTCAGATGAATGTTTTCTTGGCAGTGTAGTCTTTAGATTTCTTTTCTACCCCCCCCTCAAGATATTAATCTTCATCAGTATGTCCTTGGTGCTGTGTCTTAGGCTCTGGTGCAGTCCAGAAAGGGCTATGAAAACCCGAGCTAGGCAATACTAGATGATATTGAAAAGGGTGGGTGTTCTGTAAAGTGCTGGGATTAGTAGGGCTGCACACTGCCTTAATTTCATTTTTATTTTAGTTTACTTTGCTTTATTATTTTATTTTATTGTAGCTATTTCTAGAAAGGACTTGCCTAAGTTTGCACTGGTTTTGAGGAAAGACAATTTTGAATGACTATAGATTTCTCCCATTCTGATTTTACACAGCAATATTATCTAGATAAATTGACAAGTTACAGCAAATGTCTTAATTTATGTTTTGATCTGATCCATCTAACACTGAAAGGCTTTTAGTACAACATGTTCCCTTATTATTCGAAAACAAAAATGCTGTTCTGAAAAAAGCAACCCTAAAAATCTACCTCCCGACAAATTTTGTGATTTCTAGCAAGGGACGTTCAAAGAGATTTTAGTCAAGATTGTTGTGATCAAATATTGTACCACTCCCAAATTGGTTGTTGTAGAATCCCACAGGCATATGGTTAGCGTTATTCCATGCATCCAAATTAAACTACTGGTAACTCTGAAGAACCAAAATATTCCAGGACTGGGCCACCAACCAGATCCTGGGAGTGCAGAGAAAGCCATAATACTTCTCAGACGGCTCATAAGGGCAGACGTCTTTCTGCAGCCCCTTGCAAACAACACAACCTTTGCATTTATCAGCCATTGTCCTCTATCAGGTCACGCAGCAAGGCCAAGTTGTCCTGATGAGTTGAGGATATCCACAGAGAAAACATGCACCTAACATGTTTTGATACTTCTTCATGTAACTTACATCATGCCAGAGTGATACTGTGGTAGCCTGGGAACAGAGAGAGAGGATTTCTGAGGGATGGTCTTATGGTGACTTGTGAGTTAGTACAGACTTACCACAGACTTATGGACCAGTGGGACTCTGGAAAGTCTTCTTTCTTGCAGGGGTCTGAGCTGCTTTCCCACACTGAATACCTCTGTCTTTCCCTTGCCATAGAGTCCAGGCCATCCTGACATGCCCTAAGCAGGGATTCAGAGGTTTTTGGAATCACTAAACTGCAGTGTCTGACTCCCTATGCATCTCTAGGATTTCCCAGCTGAAGGCCCTTGAGATCAAAATTTCCTTCCCTTCACACTTCAGTAGAGCATTAGTTTAACCTGCTTTTGGGTGTGATATAAGACACAGACCTTGTGTAGGCTCTTGTCCTTCACAGAACAGTACAGTAGAGAACAAATTAGGGCAAACCTGTTTTGAATCCAATGGTACAGCCAATCGCAAGTGGTCTCGTCGCTGGGACACAGGGCAGCGAGGCAGGAACAAGTGTGCAGTGGTTGCCAGAGCTGAGTGCCCAGACTTACTGGGCGGACTGCTTTCCTCACCGGTCTGGCAGGAAGGCAATGCAGACACAGCAGAACAAGCACTCACTGGCTATTCCTCCAGTGGCATTTTACAGGAATATATCAAAGGCAGTTGCCTCTGGTATCATTGACTCACCATGGATTCCCACCACTCTGAGACACAGGGTGAAGAGATGTTCTGTAGGAATAGGAGCAGATGTATATAGACAAGAGGGAATGCTTCCTGAGTAGGCACTTCTCTCTACATGTTTGCATCCATGGCATGCATTTCAGTAGAATGAAAATGAATAAATAAATCCTCATTTTTGGATTCTGTGAGTTTATTTATTTGTTTACATTTGTTTCCATCTTTTATGTATTAATGTACTTCATTAGCAAATGCTCAGCCCTTCAGAGGTACTAATGTTATATGAATTTTTTTCTTTGTGCTTCTAGTCTCTTTCCTAAGCTGCTGCTCTAGGAGACATGCCAGGTTTTCAGGCATGGCTTATATTGGTATTTTTTACAGGTAAACCAAAACAGAACTGTTCTAGTGAAAGCCTTCCTTATAATAAGGAAATAGGACTTCTGTCTCATTCTATTTTAAAATAAACTTTAAAACGGATTGTTTTCACATGAGCAAGACTTCTTCTCCCAGGTTTCTCATGCACCTTTGCCAGTAGATGTTTTCCTGGCAGCGCCTCTCTCAGACCTTTGGTCATTATCCTCCAATGTCACCCAGCTAACTGCCACCACAGGTGGAAATCACTCATGAATCATGACTTCTGCGAGTCTCTAGGACCTCAGATCTCCTCTGACCTTAAGCACTCTCTTCAATGCCATTAAATAAATTAAATGTTTAAATTACCTATATTAGCTTTAATTGTATAATTATAGAGTCAACGAGAAATAAATCTATAAAGGGGAAACTCTAATCTAAAAAAGGACTTGCCCTCACTTTGAAGTGGATGAACATGCTAGTGGAAATGATAGAGACTGTAACCTCTGTAGGAAAGCCAGCTCATTTCAAGCTTTCCTCAGCTATAGTCATGTAATAGAAACAATACCAGGCTGTGTAGTTAAGGGCAAACATCCTCATGTTATTTCAGTGTTTTATAGTCACATCCAGGAGAAAACAGCAGCTTTCTAGTATGCGTTGGGATGGGGACATAGGGAAAGCCTTTCTCTGAGGCACACATAGACTGCAGGCAGGGGTCAGGGGAGATGAACAACGAATAGGAAAATTTTATAACTACTAAAAATCTCTTTAAATAGATCTGAATTGTTCTCAATGTGAACAGTGTAATTAGAAGCTTAATTTAATGTAATTAAATATAAATAAGTTTAATTAACTTAGCTTTAACTTGGTTTAACTATGCCCTTTCACAATGCCAAAAGCAGGCTCACGTATCTCCATTTACCTGTAAACTGTCCCTGTGAATAAAGGCAATTGGGAAGATGAAGTTATCCAGTTTCATTGGCATTCGCTTTTAGGAGACTGAATGTGGGCTTAAGGCTAAACGTGTCTCCCTATGTATAGGGCTCTAGGTGCAGGTGCACCCCAGGGAACAATGGGGAAATTATGCATTGGCTAAGGCAACTTGCAGGGGTAGCAGGAGCTCAGTTCTTTGCCTTTCTAATGTCCCCCCTGCGGTTCAAGACCACCTTGCAGGACGACAGGAGCTGTCAGAGCCCTGTGCCTCCAGGCAGGCTGTGGAGCAGAAGAGCGAGCAGGCGAGGGTGATGTGCCTTGTGAGAGCTGCTGGTGATACCTCTGTAGTTTCCAAACAGTATTTGTCTTCAGTTTTCTCCTCTTACACTAGGGACTTACTGCAGCTGGCTTCCATGTCTGAGTAGTTAATAAAGTTGATTTACACTGTTTATTTCTGTCAGGAGTCCATCAGACATATTTTATTTTGCCTCCGGTAAGTCCCCGATTTGTTACTCTATAGTCTGCTTCCCCAGACTGATCAATTCCATAAAAAGAAAAACATCATTACAACATACAGCCAAACTTCACAGAGGAAATAAGTGTTTTTAATATTAGCACAGTTAACTCTGTTTCTGTTGGCATTGCCCTTTCATTGGTAAAATATATATGGAATATGCGACTCATGCTGATTACAGTGATTTTAACTGTGGGGTGCCATAGCTTGGTTTGCCAGTCAATTTAACTAAAAATTGTGTTAGGGAGGTAAAAAGGCCTCCTTCCCTTCCCCATGAAGTCTTTTCACCATTAGTTAAAATTTGTCATGGAAGAGTTTCCTTTTTTCCCTTAGCTCTGCTGCAGATTTTTGCTGATGATCCTCCCTACTGCCCTGTTCCCACCCACCAGGAAGAGTGGAAAAAACATCCCCCACAGAGAAAGAGGGGAGAAGAGTTACTTCTTGCACCTGCAAAGTTGGGAATCACAGTTGCCAAGACATCATGCAGCAACAGGGGAGAAGAAACTCTGTTGTCTCCCCCCACCCAGCAGCTCCCGGGAACGAGGATCACACTTTTATAAAGACAAACTGTCGTTGCATCACATATACTGAAAAACAAATTGCAGGGAAGCTGGGCTATGAATTGATTCTCATTGATTAAATTCTCATCTCGGTGTGCTGGAATAGTGAGGAAGATCCAAAGGATCCTGTTGTGTGACAGGGCTACATAAATCCAAGGATTTATGTCAGCGCTTTATAGAGCACCTTGGAAGTATCCAGTTTTGGGCTTTCGATTTGAATATAAAACTGAGGCTGATTTTCAAAGGAAATATTAGTGAAAGCCTCAATTAAAATTCAAAATCAGTGGTGGGCTGCCATTACTCTTACAAAAGTCTCCCCAGTGTCCAGGGTGCTGTTTTTGGCAAATAAGATTATAAATGGAACAGGGAGAATTAAAAAAAAAAAGTTAATTTAGATCTCAGAAAGTGAAAACCTGAGAAACTTGTCCACATAGTTTAAATGACTTATATGCAATGGTCATGTAAATTTTTGAGATGTTGGAGGGGTGTATAGGAGACCTTATTTAAAGAATACCTTTCCACATAAATTCAACTGCCATGTCCAGGTAACTCACGGCCTCCCCACTTGAGACCAACAGCCAAGCATCCAAAACAAAACACATGCATATCCGAGGTTCACAACAAAGAATGCTGCAGAGACCTCCAAGTGAGTTTGGGTGGAAGCCAGTGAGTCCATATAACACATAGGGCATAAAGCCCTATCACTTTAGGTCCAGAACAACATAGCCCTCAGTACAGGAGCAATGCTTGTATTTTTTCAAGCTGAAGGTGTATTTGTTGTGGTTGTTTTTGAGGATAGTTTACTACCTTCTGTGGGAATCAGAAGATACTGATACATATCAATACCAGCAGATTTTGTCAGAGCTTTAGCTAGTGCTGCCCCAACAAACAAGCTTGACAATGTTCAAGCTGCTAATGGATGAGTTGATCTCCTATCATACTGATCAACATTACATGGCTCTTTTTTGTTGTCCATGGTAGAATTAATGTTTTATCTAGACTGTATACTTCCCAGAGAGTGTAGCTTCTGCTTTTGTACAGCTCCTTGCACACTGGAGTCCTGGGTTGGTTTTTCTTTTTGGGTGCTATGTTATTACAAGGAGTGCAGATGTTACATTATTACAAGGAATAAATATCAACAACAGTGAATAGATTCAAATGAAAAATAATGGAAAGCAGAATGAAAATTATATTCTACAGAGCTGAAGGAGCAAATGCTAACATGGTGGAGTTGCCTAAACTTAACCAACAGTGGATGATTAAATTGTATTTTTAGCAACCTAAAGGCACATTTGTCATGGTTGTTTTTGAGGATAGTTACTACTTTCTGTGGGAGCTGGAAGATACAGATATATATCAATACCAGCAAGACTTTGTGAAAACAAAGGCTGATTTTATTTTTTATGGAAAAAAAGTTGATTCCGTTGCAATTTAAAAAAAACCCAGAATGCTTAAACATTTAATGTTCTAAAAAGATATAGGATAAAGACAACAATGCTGTCATCAACCTCTCACAGATTCAAAGGCTCTGTGATTTACTTAGCTTCTCAAGAAAATGTCAGTCTCATATGAACTATGAGTAGTTTCTTATTTAAAAAAGGATAGATCTGGAAGAATTCCATCAGTATTTTGTCTTACACAATTAGCCACATATAAGTTATTGGCAGTCAGAATACCCATGGATATTTGCCACATATTTCCATGTTTGGTGGTGATGAAATCATTAGTGAAGAGAAGGGTTGCTTTTGTTCTGGAAAAATTACTTGTTGCATTAATTTTTTTGTGTTTGTGTGACAAAGAACATACTTTATTGTGTGTTGAGTTTTTGTGTTTTGAGTTCTGTTGCAAAAGAACAGTTTGCAATCTTGGAAATGTTCAGTGTGTAAGTTAAAGTCACTTCAGAACAGCTCTAACTTGCATGATTGCTCACTTAACCGATCACCAAAGGCCTTCCTGGTGCTGGCAGCTTCACAGAAGGTAGATTTTCCAACTCAAATGGCTTTTCTTGAATTAGTTTACTAATGAATTTGACTCAATAAAAAATGAAGGACTAGTTAATTTTTTTTCAAAAACATTTCAAAAAATACATATAAAATGGAAGATGCTTTTATTTTTAATGAATTAAAAGGTCACAACTGTGTTCTATGAGAAGGCTTAAATTCTAATTTTAAAAAATCCCACCTGATAACCCAAATATATCAGTTTGGACATGTCACCAGTGTACTCCATTGCCAGATGTCCTACCTGCTTAGTTGCCAGATGTCCTACCTGTTCCCTAGAGTTAGGTTCTTTTTCCTTAGTACATCTTCCATAGCAGGTAACATCTAGGGGTTCCCATGGTACACTGTCTTCCTTTGCTTGGAAGAGAGCTCCTAGTGTATCACATCCCATGTGAGGATGAGTTTATAATGGGAAACACAGTCAGGAAACTCCCATATAGCATAAAATAACTGTGCTGCTTTCAGTTGGACTAATTTGGGTTTCTGATCAAAGTCTTATCTTCCACTTTTAGCGAGAATTGAAATGTTGACCTGCTCTAGCAAAAAAATACCTTTTGCTTAACTATCAGAAATAGATGCCTTATCTTTACCGTATTGCTAAAAATAACATACTGATTGTAGCCAAGCCTGGATCAGCCTAACTTCTGGATCATATTTTTGATGCTTTATATAGCAGCAGTGTATAAGAATTTACTTCACATCTTTCATTTTGACAATTTCCTTTGCGATTCCACTGCTGCAGCCACACTGAGAGTATTTCTGGATCCTTTTATAAACACTCTTTTTCTTTGCCTTGGGGATGCTTGCTATTCACAGTTTAATACATAAAAATACAGAATGTGCCCATTTTCTTTTGCTCCTATTCCTATATTCACACTTGCTTCATAAGACAGGACAGGTTACGTAGCATGAATTTGCTATGAACAACATAGATCGTGTGTAGGATATGGAGGTGCTAGAGGGAGAGAAAAAGAGTGTGAGGAAGAACAGTGGCAAATCCATCAAACGTAGTTGTAGGGCAGATGGGGACTTTGAAGACGAAAGGACTCTTTCAGAGTCTAGGATGCTGGAGGAAGGACAAATGGAAAGGAGAACTTGTTTGCAGCATGGAAGGAGTTCTATGAACAGGAAAAGGATGAAGATAATGGATTTCCATGGACAAGCAATAGATGATGACCTGAGGGAGCGAAGCTGGAGGGCAGATTAGTGTATGAATGAGTGGCTGTGTGAGAAGTCCATAAGTGAAAGGCAAAGAAAGAGGGAGAATGAGACACGATGTTGAGGACAGTAAAACAGATGGACGACGTGCACATGTCAAAACTCCTCTAGGAAAACCACCTTGATTTGCCTTTCCCAAACCACTCAACATTGCATATTGCCAGTTTCAAACCTGGGAAAATTTGACTGGCTGACAAAAAGATGCTGGAATTTCTTTGACAGAGCCAATATTAATTCTGATTAATAGCTGCTGCTGCAAAAGTGTACCATTCAACCAACCTAAAATTCAACCCAGTCTGCAAAAGGCCACTTTCCCATTTCAAAAAGGAAACGGGAATGACTTTTATCATCATGTCCTCTATGCACATAAAACAGTCCAGAGAAACGCTTATATAAAATTGTGTATCTAATGAATCTTCTGAGGAAGTAAGGAGAAAAAAGTAGAAGTTGTGAGTGATTTTGGATACATTCATTTTGGAGTCCTCAATGGAAGAAAGCTTATAAAGAGATGATGTTGAAAAGAAATGTTACCACTTACATTCTTTTCACAAACCAGTCAGGAAGACTTAGAAATCTGAGGCTAGGTATGTAAAATTTGAATCATTTACAATCTCTACCCACTTCTGAAAATCCTGGCCAAAGTGTTTTCTTAAAAGTGAATTACCTTCACCAATAAAATAGCTACTTTGTGTTTTAGTATTTTTATGAAACCTTATTGACAAAGCCGCAATATTCTACCCATGGTTAACATGACAGCATATACTAAGAAAAAACCCTTAAATGCAGAGTAAATGGTTACTGTAGTTTTTGGCCCTGTGGCAGAGCAAAACCCCCTGCTCCCAACCCAACAACGTCATCATCTGGAAGAAGATTTTTCCCTCACCTTCCCCAGAATCCCTCTGTTTTATAGTACTCCAAGTGTCTAGGCTATTGTTTCAGAAATATTTAATTTCTTTTCATAGAACGGACCTGTCTGTAAATAGAAAAAGGGAGGAATGAAGTGCCCCCGTGCTAAGAGTCTTTGCGGGATGGTACCACATCATATCCGTAAGGTATGGGCTCCAGGGCAGTGGTGTCAGGTGATCGTCCCTGCCTCTGCATAAGTTTCCTGGGAGACTTGAAAGGATATAAATTGCAAATGCAGAGAACACCATTTGATCACAGTGATGAGGGGCCTGGCAAAATCCTAAAACTCTCAGTCAAAAAATAAATGTGAGCTGAATTACCTCTTTCTGTATTGAGCCTTTGTTACAGACCTTATCCAAGCATGATAAGTCAAGGAGAAGCAACCTCAAATCTGACTATCTTCAGTTGTTGGGATAAATGTAGACATTAGTGTTTCTCCACTTGCTACTAACTCGTATCATAGAAGTGTTACAAGAGCATGCTACTTTATCAGTCAAGTCTTTTGGATATGGACATGAAGACAGACTCACGCATATGCATGGAAACCATCACCACTGATTAATGGGAAACAAATCCTCTACGGTCTGTTTATCTCATATTTGTATACTACACTGCAGTAGTATTGGAGTGGCACATGCAAATACTTCATTTTTAAAGAGGAGGGAGCAAGAGGAGCTGCCAGCCTGTGTCTAATCAACATTGGTCAGTAATGACGACTGGTCGAACTTTTGCAATGCATAAAGGCAAGGTATGTGCCACACTGGTAATCTCACAGTCCATCGGTTCAAAGCACAAGGGAACAAATGATAGAAGTCCCAGACGAACTAAACCAGGAGGCCAAAGATGAAGGGAGGAGCATTTCTGAAGTTAACTTATCTTACTAATACACTTCGCTTTATTGCAGTATTCTTTATGTCTTTGGTAGGGAAAATGCACAGCAGAGTGAGGAGGGAGATTTGTATGCATAGTACTTGTCTGTTTTATTCAGTTATTACTTTTCTTAATCTTCTTTGTGTTTTAAGAATTGTTTGATTTATGCTTTTACAGAAAAAAATGACAATTAATCTATGTGGTTCACAGATTGAAAGTAAGAAGTAAAGATAATATTATGATTTACAGTACACAAATTGTCCTGGCTACTGTCTGAGCAATATTTGGTTTACTTTAGGAGAATAGACCTGTCTTTGAAGAGGAATGGTGAGAAGGGAAGTTTCCTTGACTTACAATACTTTTTAGTTTAAGTAATAAAGAGGAACTATAAATGCAAAGAAAAATATCAAGCATAAAATCAAGTGGATGAAGACAGGTTGAAATAAGAATTTGCCATTAACCGAAATGCTTATGGTGAGATTGGACAACTATTGGGATATGAAGAAACCTGTTTTTGCTATAGAGCAAGAAAGTAGACTACCTGATTCCTCTTGAAGCTAATATCTTAATATTTATGAAGATGTAGTCAAGGCTCTGTGAAAATATAATAAGGTAACGGAACTCATTTGGGTGGCTTTGGCAAAAAGATTGTTCATTAATGTTATTGATGTACACTGGAAGACATCTGATGTGAAGTTCATAATTGAAATGTTACAAACACTTCAGCATATGGATCCTTCACATTCACTTAATTGCCAGTTTAGTAATAATTTTATGTAATGAGGAATTATTAATACTATGTGAAATACTAAATTGACGTAATCACCAAAAAACGTAATATGACATCCACTGTGCAAAGAACGTTATAATTCCAGGTGTCTTTGTTATATTTTAAACAAGGAATATAACTGGCCAAATTCATCTTTCAAAACTATGGACTCTATAAAGTTTTAATAATTTTGTATATAATTGTGTTTAAAGGTAAGGCTATTAATCAGAGGTTCTTTTTCCTCATTCTTAATATGCCTTATTAGCATCCAGTTATGACAAAAAGCTTGACAAATGATCATTAACAAACTGCCTTACAGTTTTGTGGCACAAGTCCCGCTGTGAAATAAATCTCTATATGCTGTTTCTTTGATTATGTAGGCAGGTACCAATACCTTGTTCAGATAGGTGAGAAAAGGGGACCAAATTTGTCTCTTTCACAGTTGTAGTTTAATCATTCTGGAAGATTGTGATATTGGGACAAGAGATCTTTTATCTCCAGCACACCAATAAAAATCTTCCCTAACTTTGCAATTACTGAAAGTCAATAGCCTATTGGTATGAGAAATGTACTCTTCCAGGACAAATGTCCACAACACAGTTATCACCCCTATTGCCACACAGAACAGATTGAGCGGGCACGGAGAATGTCAGGCACCTCCCCAGGTAATCCTCGTCACGGCAGGATCGGCGAACACTGATGCGGGGACCAGTGAAGTGTGCAAGGCCGCTCGTTCTCTGGGAGCCTTGTCTGGTCTATGACTTCATTTTCCTGAGTCATTATTCTGACACATCTCATGGGCAACATCTTCAGTGAGAGAAAAGAGCCAATATGAGTTTTTACTTATACTGGTATAAATCAAGAGAAACCCTACTGAAGCCAATGACTTTCTATACAAAATCATAAAAGCAAGAGGTAAACCAAAGCTATTAATGAACAGCAAAACAGAAAGCAAAGTCTTCCATTCCATTTTACCTCACTTCAGGTTTAAGTGAGAGGCTTGGTAATTGAAGTTCTCTGGTTCACCTGTTCTTGGAGCTGGAATTGTGAGACTTACACTTTGGCATATAAAATACATTGCATGGCACACGTCCGATTAAAAAATTTGTATACCTGAGTGACCTTATCCAGAATTAGTACATATGCTTTTACCTCTTCTGCAACTTTTTCATAGGGCTAACATCAGTGATGAACTCCTGTTTAAATCGAAAGGATGAAGATCAGTATATTTACTGGAAGAAGACATTTTCCAAACATCATTTAAAGAAACAAGATGACAAGCGTGAAAATGTAAATTAGAGTTTAATTTTGTTTCAGTTTTAGGTGGACACTGCTCTCAAAAGTTAATAATCCTTTGATAAAAGACATCCCACTTAGTACCTAAGGAATGGCTCATTCCAGATGTTGCTTTGAACGATCTGTGAGTCTTCACAGGGTAACAGCTATATGCAGAAAGTCTCAGGACTGGAGTTTATTCATTTTTTCATGCTTACTTGAACATATTTTAATCAAACCTTATCATACAATATGAGTTTGAGTACTTCCATTACCTTTTAAAATACTAAATTTTGGGATCTGGATAGTTGCTTTCTGATTTTCTCTTTGGAAGAGTCCATCTAGGAATTACATGAACTATATTCAACAGCAAATAGGACGCAGCCTTTAAAGGGATCATGCATATATGTTTCATATGGGAGATAAAATGAGTTATTTGTACATCACACTATAACAAAGTAAAGAATTTTTCAGGCTATGTAAAAAGCCTGTGCTCTTTGGGTGATATAATTTCAATGCTACTACATATGTTATGATCTGATGAATTGCAATAATTACTATGTGCATTGTACGCTTCCCTTCTTGTTTTTACATTTGCAGATTTTTTCTGTGAAGCTTACTAATGGTCTGTGTTTTAACCAATTTAATACCCCTTTCCTTAAAATATTTAGAAGCATTTGTTTATATAAAGAAATTGCTGTTGAACAGGCAAAAAGGATCTATTTTAATATTTTAGAAATCAGCAAAATAGTACTGAAGAAAAACAAAGCATCACATATTCTGAGAAATGGTACAACAGAGTATCTTATTTCTTGTAAAACATATTAAGCAATAGCAATCATTTTAGGCAAATGTTTATTTTATATTTGATCACTAAGCAAGAGAGAGTTTCATTCATCTTCATTTTTGCATTTTTAAGTCCACATAATTTAGTTCATACTGGAGCACGAAACTGAATGTTAATAATTTTTCTTTGTGTATTGTATTAAGTGAAAGACAAAGTATTTTTCTCTCTTTTTTATTTTTGTTTTGTTTTGCTTTTGCTTTTGGCTGTGTTTATAGCCAGGGGACCATGATATGCAGGAATATGAGAAGCCCCTTATCTTACCATCTACATCAAAAGTAGCAGTAGGAGATGGCAATAATGTTCCTTCTCTCCTCGTGAAAGAGGACAGGAGGACTCAGAAAGAGAGCGAAAGAGTAAAAGAAAGCAGTCGACAAGCTGGAAAGGGGGCAATTCTGAAAACTCATTTTCAGATATGGTTTGATTCCTGGTAGTCTAGGATTACGATTAATATTACTTATTTTGTGAAGCTCTTCTCCTTTCTAAATTCTCTGTCCTTAGCTGTAAGGTTTGTATTCTAATTAAAATCAGAGGATGATACTCTTGCTTATGTTAAATAGTCCCTTGAACTCTAAGGAGTCCCACTGAAATAAAACACCAAACCATACCGAGTTATGACACCACAATCCAGCAAATTCCCTGCAGCCTTTTTTATCTTAAATACAATTCTATAGAATATAGTAAGGAAGTGCATGAAGTAAAAAATAGGCACAATGAAAAACATAATTAAATGCTGTACATTTCACCCAGCTCATCAAGAAAAAATTCTCTAAGATGACACAAGCAGAAGAATAGACACAATTTTCTAAAAGTGTGACCTATAATAACTACAGCAGAAAAATATAAACTAGCAAGAATTAGTGATTAGGGATCCAGTCCTGAGGGTACCAAGCAATCTCAAATTTTATTTAAGTCCATGGGAGCCCTAGGTGCTTGAACCTCTATGAAGCATGCCCTAGGCGACAAGGTAAGAAATTCATCTCATAAGAAACCAGAAACAATGAATATTATCCTTACAGAAATGACAGTGACACTGAGAGTTTTTTACATTAGAGCTGAGTGAACATTTTATTTGCTGAAAATTATTCCTCAGATGTTACCTTTATTTCTCATTGTGAACTGCCCACAAAGAGATAGTAACATTGTAAAATTCTCAGAAGTACTTCTTATTCAAAATTAGTCACACACTTCTCCAGTGAATTTTCTCTTCAAAATCTGCTTTTGGTGAATATTTGAGCTTGCATTCACTTTTTCATGAGTTATTCGTACTAATAAAGCTTGAGCACTCAAGTGTTCCTGGAAAGCAAACGTGAAAGCATTGCAAACATGGTCTAATTGAAATCCACTTTCCACTTTGAGCAAATATTCGCGGAACATTTTTCCTACTATTCACTTCATTTTAGTTGACATTATGGGCTAAAATCTCACTGATGTGCACTAAAGAGAGACGTCACAGCAGAACCCTCTTCAATAATGCAGGTGCAATATTCCTGGAACAGGCAAGTCTCTTGAACAGGCGTACCATGATTTAACCTGCTCTGTCCTTTTATTTTGTTCACAGGGCAGCCTTTAAAGTAGACTGTTCAATGCCTAAGCGAACTCTCCTTCATGTTTCAGCCACGCATCAAAACATAAGAGCCCATGCTCTACCTCGCTCTAAGCTCCCCTTCAGAGCTAACCAATAAACTTATTCATCTAACTTCTTTCATAATTACCAGTGATCAGCCTATTGCTGGTGTAAGATATGCTTCTTCAGAACACGTATTTGTTGCTGACATGAGAGGTCACCATACAAGCAGTGACCAGTGGTGTAACTTCTTTTATATTTACACTATATATAGATAAATAGATAAAGCTATTGCCCCTGAAACATCTTGCTCTTTGGAAACCGTGCATTAGGAACCTCATCCTCCCTAGCAACGTGCTGAGGTCCATAGAGCAACAGGAGCCTCCAGAAGGCAATTCTGATTTTGGGTGGTCAGACTTACTTTCTGGATCTGCCTATCTTTCCCCATCAAGGAGAAGGAGGCCCTGCGGAGGGCCAATGGGAGTGCCTCAGAAAAGTGCCTGTGTTGGGAGGGACAAATTCAGACCCTGTTGTCTCCAGTGTCAGATTCATAAGAATTTCCACAGTTCTGCTATCAAACTCCTCTGTAAAATCATCACCTTCCTTGTACCCCTCTTAAGATGTAGAAAAGTCTAGTGAGAATCACTCTTTCATGCCAACAATTCCCTGCTACTTTGATTGCCTTTTAAGCTCATCTTCTCTTATTTACTCATTCATTAGACGATTAAGCAAAGCACTGAAAGGAATAGGAGGTATTACAGCTTCTACAGAACCCTCAGAGGAAGAAAACTTCAGAAAAGTTTGTTACAAATTATGCTTGTATCTCTCAGTGCGAACGTTGCATTGCTAATGTCACAAAACCTATTAACAGTTTTTTTTTTTTTCTTAAAACCAGACTTCTTCTGCAACCTGGTGAACATCATCTTTTCCCGACTTTGTGCATGGTCCCTCTGGGTCATTGCTCAGCTGCTTAGATGAGTGTCCTTGTGTCTCTCCAGATTTCTACTACACACAAAATCAAGCCACTGGCTGGTAGAAAACAAATAAAAAGTAATTTTCTCATAATCCTCAACATAATATATACATAACCTATACATACAAAACATTTAATTGTAACATACGCCATAGGTACCAAAACCTTCTTATTGGTATATACGTACTATCATCACCCCAAATGTATCCGTTGACTACATGCAGATAATAAAAAACTTGACTGGAATAGTTCTTCCTTCAATATGATATATCTTGTTGCAAGGAATTTTCTTCAACAAGGCTATGAAACATGAAACCTGCTCTCTCTCTAGTGTTTTTTTCTTTTGGTTTCTAACTACTCAGTGCTTAAAAATAGTTTTCTGCATACTAAATTGTGGCACCCGGTCATTTTCATATAGTTAAAATAAAGCACTACAGCTTGGATTTTAGGTCCAATGGTCACACCATAAGAATACAATCCATTCACTAATGAAATGCCCACTACCTCCATCACTAATGCCTGCCAACTCCAAATTTATATTGCGAAGAACTTTCATTTTATATGATGCATAGAAAAGACGAAGAAGGGGGAAGAAAAGACCAAGAATATTAATATATAAGAAATTACTTCCTTAAGGTCAGGAGCACCTCAAACTGTACCACAGATAGAGCCACTAGAAATGGAAAAGAAACTCTTAGGTTTGTAATAATATAGTAACTATATAAATAATAGCTCTGACTTAATCTATATATTACAAATAGTTAGTTGACATGCTTTTGATGCTACTCTGCTACTACTGGTTTATTGCCCTATTGGATGGGGGCAGAAAGGCATGTCATTTTTATGTGGCTTATTGTCAAAGTGTTCATAAAGCTAGATTAGGCTGCTTTCTCATTATGCTTGCTCCTCCCTTGCAGCAGAGCTACATACTATTGTTCCTAGACATAAGTGTGAAAATTAATATGAATTTTTTTTTTAAGACCAAATTGCAGTTTCCCTCCGTCTCTACTGTCTCCACACATTCATACACATACCTTATTTAGTCACATTTTTTAGAGGCTGTTTTTATATTTTTAATTGTTTGGTAGACTTAGGATATGTAACAATGGATAACCGTGCAATACATTAAATACTTATGGGTATGTTGTGCCTTCTGTTATAATATAAAATCCATCTATTCTGGTTGATGGGTTTTAACCTCACACAGAATACTTTAAACTCCATTTGGACTTGTGCCTACAATCACCTTAGCAAAGTCTCTTAAGTAACTGCGCACAGCCTAATTAGTATGCATTATCAATTAACAAACTTAATAGCCGGCAGATTGATTAGATCCTCTGTTGCAGGGGCAGAGCTGAAGCGAAACAGAATGAAAAATCATTGCACGCATACACTGCTGCTTTGTTATTTTCTCAGATCCCCTCCTCCTCCTCTACATTCCTTTAATTAATGCATACATATGGTTCTGAATATCTTGTAAACTAGAGCTTGCTCTAACTCTTTAATAAAACTCACTCGTAGATGAGAGAGCCATAGACCATGCCTTATTTATTTCTCGCTGAAAACATAAACCATTTGTTTTCACCCAGGTCTTTTCCCTCTAAATGGTGCAAGTTTTAGAGATCTGCTGCTTCTAAGCTGCTTGTTTTCACAGTGGCTGATAGGGAAAAACAGGTAAGTTGGAGCTGTGCGCACCACTTCAGATAACCCATAGCTGAGAAGATGGTTCAGGCATCACATGGATGGTATGTTGACACATACCACAAGGTGGATTCCACAATTATTGTTAAAAAAAAAGAAGAGCACACAACATGGTATGTCATTTTATATATTCTGTTATATTGATGAGCTGGAAAATAAGAATACAGGAAGAAAAAGCTTCCTATTTGGAAAGCAGAGATCAGACTAAAAAAGTTTACAGTAAATTTTAGATAAAATACTGGGTTAGACAGGATTTGCTTCTTTAAGAATAATTTGATGCAAACGCCTCGAAGAGTACTGAAAACAACTCTGAAGACTATCAGTTGCTGCCTTGCAGGGATGGCAAGGTCTATGCTTGCACAAAGCCTATTAGCCTTTATACACTGGGAAAGAAAGTGGTGCTTACCATGGTGATGTGAGCCCTAGGAGCAAGTTGCAGAGTTAATAACTATTTAGCATTTATATAGCATTTACATATGCAAATCACTGAAGAAATATTAGCTAATTAATCCACGCAACAGCGTGGTGGGGCAGGTCCTGTAAAAATATCCATGATTGTTGATACAGTTAAATCCGATAAAGGTGCAAAATGACCTTCCCAAAGGCATGAAATATGCTATTGTCAAGACCTAGATCAGCGCTCAGGCCCCTGGTTCACATATCTACATCCCTTAGTGAGGGTGCGCTGCCACAATTTTTGATATTTTCCTAACTACAGAATCACACAACCCAATGGTTGAGGTTGGAAGGGACTTCTGCAGGTCTTCTGGTCCAAGCCCCCTGCTTAGGTGACATCAATTACCTGAAAGGAGACTAGTGTTACCAAAATGCCTTGAAGAAGCTGATGGTTATAGCCTTATCTTCATAAAAAGGCACTGAAGGATGAATTCCCTAGCTGAGAAAATGGCAACAACTATGGGTGGTGTGCCAAACTGTATTTTTCTTTCCCGAATGAGGAGTTAAGCATGCTGATACAAACTCAGTGAGACACTCTGACAGTACCTTGCCAAGAGAAAAGGTGGTGCTTAACATTGGATTGAGACCACCCTACCTCCAAAAAAGCAGGAACTCACAGACCCTACTGAGTTCAGGACATCCTCCAGGCCAGGAGATTCTGCCTTTCTCAAATTTTGGCCCTTAGAGTTCCTGCTACTCCGCTATCCCATTGCAAGCCATTAAAGATCTTTCCATGGGTATTTTTCACTTCAATGCCATAGATTTCTCTAGCCCACCATTTTTCGCTTTGTGAGCAGGTTCTCCTAAACAAGTAGACTGAAAGAGGCATAAAGCATCTGGAAGCAACCTCAGTTCTGTACTGGCTCTGTAGTCTATGCCTTGGCATGTGTTTTTTTTTTCCCGTCCCCAAAAGGTAAACACAAAGAGATAGAAACTATTTCTACTCTGAGGTGAAAAAAAATCTATATGATTTAAATAAAACCAACTCAACTAAATTTAGAGACTATCCTTCTCCCAGGTCCTGCTGATGTCACCTGGGTTTTATATAAAGCATCACACACAGTCTTATTTAGCTCTATTCTATTCTCAAACAACTAATTCAGACTCTTTCTATTGCTATGCAGATTTTCCCTTTTTTCTTCTTTTTTTTTTGTACATCGACTGGTCTGCTACTGCTGAAATAGAAGTGATTTGCCAAAAAACACACAAAAAATATTGCTGTGTATTTTGATTTAAAGAATTAGAAGAACTACAGAAATTCAGAAATGTAATTTAAAATATTTTACATCATAAATAAGCTGCTTTGGATTCTAAAGAAATCTGAAATACTGCTAGAAGAAACAATAATACCTAAAATATCAATACTTCCCCCTGAAAAAGCCTTCCCTCATTAAAAAAAAAATTCTTTAAGTAATAAGAAGACTTAAATTCCTTTGAGTCTAGGTAAGGATGGAACATTAATTAGCTGCCAGAAAATGGTCTCTCAACACTGCGGTAAGAAATATGCCTCTAATTCTCATTATGTGACCCAAGAGAGGGGCATTAGGTCTGTAACCAGTGAAACTAAAACGTGAAAACTTTTTTTTTTAATGATTGCATACTCAGAGAGCAAGAGGTGAATAATCACCTGCTATCAAAGTATTCTCTTCTCTGGATTAGCAGTGGCTCCATACAGCCCCTTTCTCCTCACCTAAAACCGGTTGTACTCTGTTTAAGGCAGATCACTTTATTCAACATATGATTTCTGAAAAAGTGAAGAGATCATAGAAATACAACAAATTGGCTAATGTAAAAAGGTCAAAAGCCAATGCAGTAACTTTCTATTACTTCTCTGGGTATTGTTACAGTTGTTCTACAGTCCTACAGCTGTTCTACAGCACTCTGCGGTTGTTTGAGTTACAGCCGTATTATTCAATACGTATAATTTATTTTCCAGGTAACACCAGGTCCTTCAAAAACTCTCATTTTAGATTGGTATTCTTCCTTCTTCAACTCAGGTCTAACTCAAACAGTTCTAAAATAATTAATGCCCCAAGAATTGTACGTGCTTTAAGATGTTCCCTTTTTGCCAGAAATCTTTTTTCAAATAATTAAGAAACGTGTGTGATTTTTGTTGTCCTATGCTGTACTTTGCCCTTTACTACATATCCTTTTGACAGGTGTCTGAAAATGAGCACAGTAGTCCAGTTGTCTCTATGCCATGCTGGAGGCATCAACTGGTACTCATTTCAATTTTAGTACCCCGTTCCTTTGATCCAAAATATATTTTTGCACCTTCTAGAAAACATAGCAATGAAGGTAAAAGTATTTTTACGCTTTATCTTTCTCCTTGTACTCCTTAGTAGACTGATGTTAAGTGATGTATCACTTCATTGATAAGATTTGGCCCTGTTAGGGGCTGGTTGCGCTACATGTTCTTTATCTCCTTCTTTATGCTAGGTACTACCGTGTACCGCATCTTATTTTCCAGTTCAGGAAGAACTACTTTTTCCTATATGTAATGATGTTACTGTTCATATTCCTAGAGCAAGATTACATTGACTCATATCTTCTTGTATTCTTAGGGATTTATCATGCAAAAGAAGCAACTGTACATCCTTTAATATGAACATTACCAAACTTGACAGGATAAACAACAACATGCTCTCACATACCTGAGAGCAGACACATAGCATATTGCAAAATGATTTATCTGCATTCTGAAGACACTTTACTACATTTGTATTAGTTTATGTCCAGTGTTTAAAAAATCGCAGTTGGATTACTCATCTGCCATAGCCTTAATGATACTAGTATTTTAAGCCTAATTTTTCAAAGCGACTAGTAATTCTGGCTACTTAACATTTGGAAGGAGCCCAAATTTAAAAGGGTAGATGTTCAGCACTTCCTGAAAATCGGTCCATTTTATATGTCAAATGAAATTATTCCGCATTTCTTGTGGTGATTTTGCTCTGCCTCTTATATCAGCAAATGGACCTTGAGGGAAAGAGTAGAAGAGATGGTGGAACAGGGAACAGAGAAAACTAGCAAAAACCACCAGCAGACAATATTAGACAAACTCCACAATTGGCTTATTGTTCATTTCTACTCCAGAAATTTTTGCCCAGAAACTTGTAATATGTGTTTCACTTGTTCCGGAAACAACCTGCAACTTCAGACAATCCGGTTAGACTGGCCGCATGAGAACTTTTTTCCTTTCAGAGGGCACTATCAGGCAGCTGCAATGACGTTCAAGGATTAATCTTCAGTTAAAGAAATGTCCACCTCCAAAACTGAAGAGACATCATGAACTGGTTTTCAATGCTGTGCTAAAACAAGACCATTTAAAGAAAACCCCACCAGATAATTATTTAAATCGCAGAAGTTCAGGGACATGTTCATATCAATCAACATAGGCTCCTGCTACTCTTTCAACATTAACTACAACAGGAGCACAGGAAATTCAACTAGCTAACTGAGCGGAGGTAATGCAGTGCCCGGTGCGAGAAGCGCCGTTTTCTCCTCTCCTTCCCCAAGACTACAAACTGTAAACCAGTTACAACGGGACCTCAACACTCTCCATGCAGCTGACTCTTCAGACCTCTGAGAAGCACAGACATCTCCCCTGATTTGGCTTTTGACTACTGCTACATCAACAGGAAGCCATTTCCAACAATTGCAGTCAGATAGGTCAATGAGCCTTACGACTACGATGGGTAAACCTTCACAGGACCCTGACCCCACGGATGAGATCACAGCTATCTTGCTCACTTGGGGGAACTCAGATCTGGGACAGCTGCATTTCTGCCCCCCCCCCCCCCAGGACGAGGCTTTAGGAAGGGGTGCTGCACAGGGACCTCGGGTGCCACAGTGCTGGGAGAGCCCGGGCTTGGAACGTGCTGTGCAGCCATGGCCCTGCTGTAGCAAAAGGGGAAATACAGCAGACACCTTGGGTTTTAACTAATGTTGTTACACTGAAAAAGACTTGAAAAGAAACTTAAAGCTGCAGCATATCTAATTCTAACTGGACAGGAAACTGTTGGGCACATATAAGCAGCTATTCCACATTCTTATTGTTGCATGATTATGACATGTAAAAAATCAGAAAAGTATCTCTCAGAACTTCCCAGTCCAAAACCCCTTACATCAAAAACATGTTCAGGCCATATGATCATGACTGAAAAGGCGACAACAAAGGGCTCCTCTGTAAATTCAATCTGTCTCCTTTATAGGAATACATTAAGATAGATTTTAATTACAAGATAATGTACTTATTTCTACAGGAACTAGGTCTCATTCAATGTACTGAATGCATGACTGTTCATTATTTCTTTTATTCTCATCATTCAGACTGTGACTTCTTGTATTATTTACTGTAAACCATTCAAACCCAGCACTGAATACACTATTATTAATTTCCTTCTGAGCTTCTTATACAATGCTGCTACAGTATTTTCTTTGGGATTTACAAACGCAGATGAATTTATCTTCACAAAACCCCTGTGAGGTGAGGAAGTGTGCTGATTTGCATGTTATAGATAGGGAACATGCCACAGAGGTTGAAAGTTGGACACACAGTTCGAAAAACTTGGGGCCTAATTCTTCAGAGTAAAAAATATATCAAAAGCACTCTATCTGTTCATAAGAAAGTTCCCGTTGACTCTGGGTTCCATTATAAATGCTGACTGTTCCTTCAAATCAGGGGGCTTACTCTGCATACCCAGAAAGTGAGGATCATGTGTAAATACCCCCGGTCATATAAGAGGAGACACGGTCTCTCTTTCAGAGTATATGACCTAATGCAGTGCATGGAGATGAGACTACAGTCATGGTCTTCATCCTTGTTTCATTTTCTTCTGTGATGTTGTGAATGGATAAATTGGAGCCAGGCAACAACCTCACTACTTCCCATTGCCCTGTATGAGGTAGGGCCATGCGGACAAAAGTATTAAGTAGCAAAGCAATCATAAAAAGTGAAACAAATTCATACTGGACAGGCAACCTTCTTCAGATGTTTTTAGAATATTTTGTGTGCTCAATTTTACAAGAATGGTAATGTAATATTTATTTCACAATATGTTTTATTCCACTAGACATAGCAGCAGCCTTTGCTGGCAGAGTTTTATTGCTGTAACCTTTTTTCTTCTTTCCCCAGACAGATTCCACTCTTCTGTTATTTCCCTCCTGCTTCGTGCAAGTTCTTTGATGCAGAATATGCTTTGCTTCCTTTTAACACAGTTGAATACAGAGCACAATTCTGAGTTGTGAATAATTCATAACAAGGAATCCCTATTAGAGAATTTGTACCCAGTATCTGCAGAAGACACAAGAAATCACATCATCTATGACCTCTTGATAAAAGAACTGCTTTAGAAATTATTGAGTTATTCTGACCATAACCTAAATGCACTGACTTTTTCCCATAAGGAACTAGGAAATGCCACCCATTTAATTTTTTTTTAATACGGAGACACAATCAATATTCTTCTCTCTCTTTCTGCAGAAGACCCTTTATTCATGTTTCCAAGTCTAGCTAAATAATAGGTAGGCCAATGATTTATTTTTAATATGAAAATCTTCTTATCTATCGAATACTTTAGCCCCACAAATGTCAAGTCATTTATTCAATTGTTAAGGTGACTGCTCACTTTCCATATTTTCAATGGAATTATTTCCACTTCAGTGGTAAAATATACTAAGCTTGAAGTAAATCAATTCCCTCCTTGTGCTAAAAATTAGCATAGCACAAACTAATCAATGCTATCAAACACTAGTGCAAAAGCTGTGACAATAACCGTATCAGTGAGGAAGTAAATTGCTTATTATGCCAAACTGGGAAAAAAGCCTCATCAGTCACAAACCATCTGATTCACAAAAATACAGGCTGTAGGTCTATTGTTCTTAGAAGTGGGCAAGTTTGTTCTCAGTGTTATTCGAAACACGTCTCCTGTAATAACGCAGGCCCCTGCAACTTTTCTTTGTAGCCACACCTTCCCCATGCACCAGTATAAATGCCTAGAAATATTTGTTGAGCAAACATTATACATGCATACAGTAGGTTGCACTGCCCATTCTCCATTATGGTCCAGCCCCCATTTGGTGGAACCCTTGCTATCCCTCAGACGAGCCAGGGAGATGGCATTGCAGTTACGGTTGAAGCAGGAGAGCAGGACCTAGAGCTCACCTTTGTCTCCAACTTCCCGTGTGACTAAGTACAGCTGCTCTACACCTCTGCTCCTCCATCTGCAGACAGGGGTAAATATGTCCTTGCTGACTAGCGGTGTTGTGAGGACGATATTGTAATATATGTAAAGCATGCGGGTGCTTGAATGTAGGGGTATAACAGCAAACCTGTATAATAGTTCATTAAGGCAGGACTGCTTCCATGCCTGTCTAACAAGACTGTCAGCAAGGATGGCAATTAGTGCCAGTGACTGGACCAAGACCACCAACTCGTTTCCTCTGGGCCCCCAAGCAGCCATCTGATGATAATAATTTTGGGTCTTTACCAGGCAGGGACGGACATGAACGGATGAGCTAGAAGGGAGAGGTTCTATGTTCCATTACTAATATCCTGAGCCATCCAGTCCTACTATAAAAATTCACTTTTATTAAAAGGTTATTTCTGTCACTTGCTATAGTATCGCTATCATTCTCTGGGAAAGGAATGATGAAATATCATTTTAAATATTATAAATGCAATATTTAAACAGCTTTTTTTTCCCTTCAGAGAAAGTGCTTTGAAAAGACATCCCCTCTAGCATGTGTTAGTTCTTAACGGGGGCCAACCTTTTTTAATCTCAGTTCCTTGTGCATTGTAGGGAGAAGGAAAAGAACAAATCTGCAGTATACTCCTCTAGGTTAAAGGTTGTACTTGTCACGGTCTGAAGAGACACTTCTTTATTTGTTCTTAATAAATGGTCACACACAAACAGAAGTTACTGAAGTATGTGGATATTGATTTCCACTAATACAGCGACATTGACATAAAACAGATGTAATTTTAATAATAATATCTTACACTTATAATAATACCTTTTATCCCATAGGAAAACAAAATGCTTTGTGGGGATCATCTCGTTCCCAGTGTTGTGCAACAGCTGCATTATGGCTTAGCATTTGTTCCCTTGGGAAAGACAACTCTTCGTGACACCTCTTAGCCATTCACAGCTACAAGTGAATACCATTGCCCAGATGAAGTTGTAGACAAGACGTAAATGTACATGATACAGTTTTTAAGACCCTGGAGCTGACACCCATACACTTTAACCCAATCTTCTCAACAAATAATGCTTCCCTCCCTTTCTGCCTGTGGAAGTGATGAATGTGAGCTAGCAGGACTTGGCCTTATGCTCTTCTGCAAACAGAACTTCCCCTAGCAACACATGGATTTCCATTACGTTCTGATTCAGCAGAAAATTGTATCATCAGCACCACTTTTGCAGCTGATATTATCAGAGTAGTCCAGGGGATTGAAACACACAGCTTCCACTAAAATTAATTAGATACTTTAAAAATTCAGTTGAAGTGCTGCGTGGAAATGGACCTTCAAGTCACTGGCCCAGGTCAGTTCTCTGTAAGAGACAGTACGTACTTCGGGGAAAAAGGGGTAGTGGAGTGCAAACAGGACAACCATAAAACAGATTGAAGCAAGTCAGGAGTTCCCGGTAGGAGAAAGGACCTTACCTTATAACAAGAACATTCCAAAACACTGCATCTTACAAAACCATTATATTACACAGTGTAATTACTCAATGTCTGCCTTTGCTATAATTCACATACTGTGGTGTGGAGACTGTTTAATGTTCTCCATTTATGCAGAATACAAAGATACTGATTATCTTCAGGGCTTCTGCTAAAAGGCATCATAACAGCATAAAAAAAACTAATGCTGTTTTTTTAAGAAAACTTTAAATAAAAAGTTTCTTGGGCCACCTATAGCCATTGCTGAGGAAAGCACGGTTTTGCAATTACAAATGTTGCTAAGTAGGAGAGTAAAATCCTTGAGATGTGAATCTAATTTACTACAGTGCTCTAAGATATAGTTAAATCACCCTGGTAATGAATATGCTAATGTCTGTTTTTTTAGATGAACTTAAACCGATGACTTCGATTGTGAAAGAATAAAATTGTTCTCTTCAGGAAAAATGATAGCAGCACTAAATCAAGTGTCTAATAGAAAAATATAATTCTACAGGTCCTTCCAATATAAATATCTTCAGATATGATGTGCAAAGTGCAACAGTCCCCTTAAGGCTCGCTCTTGTAATGCTCAAGGCACTGGGAGGTTTGCTATTAGCTTGGTTCAGAATGTGGTAAGAACAGGTACAGGGAAGGAAACTCTATCTATTTGGATGTCATGAGTACGCATGCAAATGTTACTCACAGACTGGATCCATAGCAAAATTTCACTATTTTCAGTAGCACTCACAGCTTATCAGAGCACAGATATCTAGACAGTATATCCATAAATAATTATTTGCAGCACGAACTTTCTGTTTCTACCAAAAAATCCAAAACCCCATCCCAAAGAGAGCTTTTTTCAGCAGGATTTGAGAAAAATTTTTTTTAGCGCTCATGCCTAGGTGACAATATCATCAGGGTCTTGAGTGCCCCAGTAGGCTTTACTTATCCTAACCAGCTTCCTCTGGGACATCCACTAAGCACCCTATGCCAGGATCTCCACTAAAGCTCAGACCTGGGCGCTTGGATCCTCCTTGAGCTATGCCATAGCTACATCTGTGTCCAGCCCTGTCTCCTGCTGTCCTGACTTACTGCTGCTCTTCCTGCATGGACCTCAGACCTACCCTGTGTGGTCCTGTCCCCTAGGTGGACCTCAGGTTCATGCTGTGAGGCCCTGTCTTGAGCTGCTTTTGGCAGGACCCCAGAGCTGACGTGTTGCCTCACCTTGTCCAAGACTGCCGAACAGCTCAGCCCTGGTTAAGGACGGTGGGACGGTGCCCGTTGGCAAGGATGCTGCCTATGCTGGGGTCACCCTCAGCTCTGGCTTGCCTTTCCTCATGGAGAGCCCTGGCAAATACTGACATTCATCAACTTTCCAGCACTTCATACATCACAAGAAGCGATGGGGTTGTGAAGTTAAAAAACATAAACTCATGTTAGAGACTTATAACTGAGCCATGTGAAAATCCCATAACCCAGTAAATAGTCTTAAAACACCAGGAAATCCTCACACGAAAAAGGTTTGCCCATGTGAGTAAAGACACATGAGAACAGGCAACACCTCATCTGCGGTCTGTTCAATGTTGTGCACATTTGCAGTCCAGGCGGTGAAGCAAAATTTGATTAACCCTTTGGTTTTGCATAGGTAGCTCCCATTGTCAGCAGAACAATTACAGAATATAGCACACGGGAGCCTGGCAGTCTCAGAGAGAATAAGAGTGAAGCAGTAGGGTGGATACTGCTCTCCATGCCATCTTTATTCTGTGCACGTGCAAAAGATACCCTCTTACGGTGCTATCTGCCTGGTGCCTATCACAGACCCTAAACTCATTCCCCAGTGGGGAGAATATTAACATTTATGTGGTTATTTATATGACAGACAAAAGTACAGTACAGGTAAGTATGACAGAAAGAGTTACTGAGTGAACATGCAGCTAATCAATGTGTGTGAACAGATCTGCCATACTTATTCATAAATGTGTAAATGTTGTAAGTAATGAACACACAAAATATGAACACACTCATTTGTCTACTTATGAAGAATCAATTATTTCCTTATCATTTCCTCTATTCCAGCCCATACTGCAGAGGATCATTTTGTCTTACTTCACTGAAAATACAATAAATCTTCAATACATTACTAAATCTAACAAATTACTACCAATCTTGCAGTATTCTTTATTTTCTTATGTAAAAAGGACATTTGCAACACCAAACCTTCAATGCGACCCATCTCTTGCTTCTTAGTTCAAGTCCATTTAATTTTATAAATTCATTACTCCTTGCACATAAAATTAGTTCCCTTGATGTTTTAAAATACACTTTTTCTGATTTCACTACATTCATACAAATATTTCCACAGAACTAGGATACTAAACCCAAATCTGCTCCCTGTTAAATAAAAGCTAGATTTTTAATCTAGTTTATTTGTTGTAGGACTGAAGTACTTGTAGTGCTTCATGTAGTATTAGACTTAATCTACTCTGTTTTGCCATGTGTTTGAAGAACTTTTGCTCCACAAATCTATCTATAAATCTAAATCACAGATAAATCTAAATCAGAAACATCCAGTAAAACTATACAAAATATGAAGCTTACCTTGGCTATTTCAGAAGGATTTTAAGAGATGATTCCCAAAGTTCTCTAGAAGAAGGAAAATCTTTAAGAATTTGGTACAATAAACTAATATTTCTAATGAAGAGTTGTACTTTGAAATGAAATAGATAATAACGAAAGTCACGTACCTAGCTAAAATCACGCTCATCCCTTTGGTACATATACATCTATCTATACACCTTATAACACAGGAAAATCTCATTATCTCTTTCCTTGTGTTTCCTCCGTGTTGCAGGGACTTTTTTATTTATTTATGATTTTGCATGCAGTATGGTTCCTGGCAGAATGACCTTAGTAGAGCTCAATCAAAGAAATGGATTTCATATTTTGATGAAATCTTAGGCTATCCTGATCTCTTCTAGAGTCATGAGACAGTGGCTACCACTGTCTTCCACATAAGGTGTTTTTTCCTTTGAAGGTAACTGTTCCAGGAGAAAGACATTTCCAGTAGAGCTTGCAGAAGGATGCCTAGCATTGAGGCCAAGCTCACAAACATCACTACATCACATACCACATTGCAAAAGTAAGCGTTATATTCAGAAGTATAACCAGGAGGGTTGTGTCTGAGCCTGGAATAAGCCTTTCGGTCTGTTCAGAACTCGTACAGCTTGCATGGATTTTGGGCAGGTACTTTCCCATCCTGATGCCAGTTCTGATGATTGCATGTGGCTGTGTCTACACATGTGGATGTGTAATCAATTCATACCCTGAAGAGACTGTTGATTTCCGCTCTTCCACAGCAGTCTTGCTTTAGCAATGAAGGCAGATTAAGAAGTGGCACCTCCTCTTGCCACTGGCTGCTTGTCCCCACCTCTAATGTCACGGTTTGCCCTCCCAGCAATTGTGCCATTACGGCTGTCTGTGGGTGGCTATGGGAGTGAGTATGAATGGGACACTTCAAGCCCCTAGTCAACCACCGTAATTTTTGCAGTAACTCTAAGAGGGAGAAATATATGTCCTCAGAGGTTTCAGCTACATAAAGCTATTATGGCAATTCATGCAAAATGGAATCTTACCATAACACTATTTACATTTATTTGTTGCAACAGTGGAAAAACTCAATAAAATATAAAACAAGAAGGGAAGAAATAAATTGAAGGACTTTAAAACAAAATAAACAATAAATCTAGAAATGTGGGTTAAATTTACCCAAGCACAAAGTGCTTATTTTTTCCTTTCACTTTTTCATTATCATCATTTACACAAACATAATTTCCAAGAGCTTCTCTTTATGATTGACCTTGGACTAGCTGCTGGGTTTCCTACTGTCAAGTGTCTCCTCTCTTGGAGGTTTGTGCCATGCTGCAAAAAACGTTCAGCTGTTCATGAAGTATCTGCTGAATCTCCATAGTTTACAGTCTGGTATTCCAAGGGAAATGGGCACAGGTTTTAATTTCCCTTGATATGGCAGGCTGTAATTCACAGGAAGTCAGGAGCGACTATACAAGCTGCAAGGTGGGTTGTGCAGACAGAGGAGCAATTCCAGCTACGCCAGAATTAGAATCCTTAGACACAGATTCCCGACTTGTAGAGATAAAGGTAATTATTCAGCTGTTAGAGAAGAAAGTCTACCTAGGCAAGTTATACATCTCTTTACAGTTCAAAAAAATGCCCTCTTTTTAGATCTATTTCCTTCAAAATAAAGAAAGCAGTTCTCACCCTAAACTGTATATTAATTGTATATAAATTCATATAAAATTCATTGTGCATAAATTAATAACCAAAATGTCACTATATTAATAAGAAAAATCTAAAACGTAATCTGGAGGTATGTCTGCTTCTGCCTTCACGTTTGTTACAGCACCAACAGTGTGCCTGTATGAAGTTCTGTGCCGCCAGGCTCTGCTTTCATTAATTTGAGTAAAAATAACACGAAATACAAGTCACCACGGACTTCAGTCTAAACGAGGAACTAACCAGCCTACACTGAAAACTTTGCAATGGAGTCTTCAGTGCAAATGTTTCCTGAAATATGCAAGAGTAAACTAGTGCTGATATATTAACCAATATCTTAGCGTAATTAGTCATCCCATGGCAATAGGCATCTTCTTAAGAACAGATAGCATGTATAGTATCATGTAATATCAAGGAAATTATGCCCGTCTACTGAATCCAAATCTAGTTTTTGCACCATGTTTTTTTAAATTGTATCACTAAGAGACCATATGCACAATACTTTTGGCCAATAATAGCCTCATTTCTAATATGGGAAAAAGGAAGAAGAAAATTATGAACAATCCTTGTGATAATGGTGAAAGAAGTCCAAGAAGGTCATTCATGAACATAAGACAACCATAAACTTTTAAAAAATGTCCCAATAAACTCTAAATTAACTAGATCGCTGCAAAGGAAACCTAGCTTTAAACATCTTTAAACTTCCCCTTTATCAGAATGCAGTCTGCTAAATATTCTCTCAATTGTTCTCTCACTTCTTTCTTTTTTTATTTTATGTATATGAATAGGTACATATACAAAGATACATTCTCTGTCATAAAATTGTTATGATTATAAACTGACGTTGTCCATTTGTACAACACATTGTACAATGCAGCATGAACCATTAATAGGTGTTCTGCACTCTATAATATGAATAAATGCATGAACTCACATTTCTACGTGTTTTATCCAAAAATATGAAGAAAGAGGTATCAAAATATAACACTTCACTAGTAATTTTCAACCACAAAGACTCCTCAACATATTTATTTTCAACATACTGCACTGGAATTTTTTCTATACGCATGCAAGTTGCTATTTGCCCTGGCAAATCTCGGTTTCTTCCCTCACAATCTGCCTGTCAGAAAATCCAGGCATACAAAACAAGTAATTCTGAAGGAAACACTCAGAGATTCAGGAAGCAGACCATACCTCCCTTCAATCAGTTGTCACTCTCTCCTCAGGCTGAGATTGTCATCATCACTACGGACTTAACTCGGTTTGACAGTAGGTGCATTTGTGCATGTTGGTCTTCATCTTTTCTGGTTAAAGCCTGGGCCTTGAATCTGTTTATTTTGATTTGATACTTATAAGAGAGAGAAAACTTGCAAACAAAGCCTGGTTTCACCAGTATCTAGAGTGCCAGCAGAAGACCCAGGCTCTGCTGAAGATCATCTCAAGCTGATAGGAAGACGGTGAATGGCTTCAGGAAGAGCATAGATTTTGCACCATTCTGCTTAACAGTGCTGAATTTCATGCCAATGAACAGATGTTAAAGGCTTTTGTTTGTGCACACTATAGTATGAGTCAGATTATTTTACATACTTAAGAGGCCATTGAAAATTTTTTTTTTAACTTGCTGGGAGGAAGTTGTAAACTCCATTTACCTGGAGGAAAAGAACTTTACTTGCTCAACCTGTTCATTTCCATTCAGTAATGCTGCTGTCAGCTGTCATCCACAGTGTCTGAGCCAGCACTAGCTTCAGCCGCTTGCATTACTAGTGCTAGAAACCACAGACTCAGCAGTAAGGATGTCATCAGCATACTTGCGATTACAACATCTCCTTCTGCCAATGTTAATACCACTATGGCAACCATCAACAGCAATACACATTATTATCTCACTATAAATATTGAGCAGATGTGACAGCCTTGTCAAACTCCTTTCCTGGTGTCCAACCACTCCGTTATACCTTTTGCTGCTTTGACTACTCTTCTCTGGCCATGAAGGGATGGTACAAGTTGACCATCTGTGCAGGAAAGCACTTTTGCAACACTCAGTACTGGTCCATATTTCTGTATAACATACTAGACTAAGGCTTTTCAATACAGTTGCTAAAATATAACTGCAATAGATTACCACCTTCTTTTTTTTCTATAATAACTTCGTGATTAAAATCAATGCAGATTATGCAGATTTTCACCACTTTCATCAAGAGCAGGATGTAGCCCAGCTACTATAGGGCTCCTATTATAGCCAATAGCTTGCTGACTCTGCTTTGACCATTTTTTACTGAGATGATCAACTTTCTTGAAAGATAAACAAAAAAATGAAAATCGTGTCACAGTTCCTGCTTAACACTTTATGTACATTCACCTCATTAAACTTTCCGCTTAATTTTAAATGCCCTAAGAATGTTCTTGTTGTTTAGTCAGAAGAAACTAAGTTCACACAGACAGGAAAATTAAATGTTACTTGTTCTTTTTAAGAAGGGTTTGCAGTATCTCACCTAGGGAAGATGGCTGGGGAACCATAAATTAGAAGAGGGAGTTAACTCATCCCAAGACCAGGTCAGTAGGAGAATGAGAAATAGGCAGGAATAATCTAATCCAATTTTCCATCCATTTTCCTGCTCAACCACATACCATTCAAAAAAACACCGAAAGGTTCTTCAACATCTAATTTTGTAGGCATTAGCCTTTAAATCAGAGCAAAGCAACTCAAAGAACCTGGGGAACGACCTGCTGAGTTCTGCTTCACCTCCACAGGCATAGGTTTTCTCTCTGAGGACTTCAGAAGAAGCAACACAATGGCTATGTAGTAGCATGACTTTATCCTGTAAATCTTACTCAGTATGTGTTGGAAAAGGGAGTCTGACCATGTTCTAGGTGTGACCGTCCTGAAGAAACTAGTGTTTCAGCCAGTAGTTCTGACTTCTTTTTTTTCTTCCTTCTGAGTTGACATCTGTGGCTGGTGAAATCGTCACCTTATGACAAAAAGAGACATGTGCAAAGCTGAGCAGACATGGTGGGGCTGGATCCTCCACAGGTAGGGGAAGGTGAGAGCTGAATCCAAGGGCTATATATAGATGTTCTATCATGAGCTAAGAATTACACATTGCTGAAGCTAATATAAGTGTTTTATGTGGAAGAAGAGGTAGGCAGACTGTATACCCTCTCCATTGTTAAATCAATAATGTTGTGGTGTGCTGCCGAAATCCAGCTGCACGTCCGCTTTTTTTTTTCACCTCTAGGTCTAATCAATAAAGAAAAGGTGAAGAGGAAAGGCACAAACAATAGTTGGAAGCAGCTTTGATTCTCATTGATAATATTCTCTTTAATTAGGGTGACGTCACACCCTTAGAAGAAAATTCTGGCGATATTTGCTGGCAACCATAAGACTTAGCTCCTTTCTGACAAGGATTCAACCTTCGTGTCTCCTCCGCTCCATCCATAAACGCAACAACAAAGCCTCCGGGTTGATGCAAAAAGTTATCTTTGGTTTGTTTGTATTATTGCTATTAGTATGTATTATGCAAGTATTTGACATATATGAGTTCTGTTTCCCTTGGAGAAAGCTCCAAGGAATCATTTACTGGAAGTAGGAGAGAAGTATGATAGCTCCTAGACTTATGAGTCATCACATGGTGATGCTCAATACAAAAGACAAAACCAAGGCGTAAGAGCACAACAGTTTTTGAGCAGTCGTATTCTAGCATCAGCTGGATGCTGATGGAAAGGAAATGGGATTGTTTTGATATTTTTAAAGGATAGCTAGTGTTTTATTGCTTTGTCTTGCATTTCTTTTTCCTTAAGTGACTCCTAAATACTTCACAGAACTATAGACTATACACTGCTTAATCCTAAATGCATTCAGAAGGACACATAGATACATATAAAACGCCAATGAAAGAATAAAGCAAAAAAATTCCATCCTAAATTAAAAAATGTGCACAGCCATTTGTTTTTGGGGAAAAAAATCTCATTACAGCTCAAGACATGATAAAGACAGGGGGTTTAAACATATGTGACAATCTCAATTTGGACAAAAACTCTAAACCTCCTAATTCAGCTGTAGCTTTGCATAAAAAGACAAAGCAGGTATGATCAGGTAAATTTCTGCATTTGGACAGTTCTTTGGCATAGTGCAACACGGGAGAGCAAGAGACTTTCCTCATCTTCCAATTCTTCTACTGGAGAGCAACAATAATAACCATCACTATGCTGCGTGCTAGGCTCCCTCCAGGTCAAGGTCCTCACAGTGCTTCACAAAGACAAATTAATTATGCCTCAGAAACATACCTGAGCCTCAAGCACTTAGCACATATTTGAGCCCAGCCCTGATTTAAGTGTCTTGCAAATCCCACTCCATATATTCTTATGTGACCATATGTGACCAGGGACACAGGTCCTGGTTAATTTTAAGCAAAAGCAGTTTCTCTGAACCTAGTGGGACCCCTCACATCCTCAGAAATGATACAACAGGTGTTCTCAGTGTCATGTTCATTGAGGGCCCCTTAATGGGTTGGACAACAGGCTGGGGACCACGTAAAGAAATTCATTTACTGTGTAACACGTTCAAAAGATGTCAGATGAAGAAAGGTCCCTTTGAGGGTCACATGCAAAACCTGTGGGTTTTGCTGTGGGTTGCGCTCTGGGAGACCTTGATACAACAGGAACTAAATCATTTAGCTGTTGGCATGGAATAATTAAGTACTGCAACAGAATAAAGGTTCATCTATACACAACTTTTAAGGTAATTCAGACTTGGGTTGGTTGAACCTAGTAAAGATGCAGATTTTGTGAATCTCTAAGGCTAATATTTTAGGTTCACAAAACCAATTTGGAGTCTTTCAGATTTTCCATTCCTGATGCTTAATACTATGGGGTTTTTTTCCCCAAGAGATACTAAATTAAAGAGAAAGTACACCACCTTACTCTCCAGCCGAAAGGAAGTCTAAGCTATTTATTAAGTTTAGGGAATAAAGCCATTGTTGTATTTGTATGAAAGGAAAACTCCCAGTTGTTTGCAGTAGGGGCCAGGATTTCACCTTCTAAAAAAATGAGCCCCCTGGTACCTCAGGGGTAGTACTTATTAGGACCAGTTATATAGGGTATATATCACCTTCAGGTTTTCACTACGGATTATGTCTATACCTTTTTCTTACTTTCCCTCTGAATTTTGGTTTTTTCCCACTCCTTCTTTGTCCTTTTCCCCGCTTCCTCCCTCTCTCTGTCCTCCCTCCTTCTCTCCCCTCCCCCCCTCTGCTTTTCTTAGGTTTCTTCCACTCTCCCTCCTACTCCTTTCACAGCATCCCCAATGCAGAATGCAAACCCGTAAAATTAACATTCCAATTAAACTTTCAAGCTCTCAGCATCTGAAGGGGTTTGAATAGAGGCAATGCCACTAAGCCATCCCTTTTGCAGACATGGTATAAAATGGTGGCATCAGGAACAGTGGGACAGTGGGACAATTACCCCCAAAGCAGGGTGTTCAGGAGATTATAAAACTTAGGTCTGGCTTCTGCTATCTTTTTATTTTTGCTTTCTGTAATAAAATATGAGAGGAACTTCCTTAATTTTCACATCAGTGTTTGCAGCTCAGGACTCCATTAATGCACCCTTCTCCCTGCTGCTGTTCTGTGCCCTAGTTTGCAGTCAGTTCATTCTGCACTGATGTATATTTCATTGCCCAAGGCTTAATTTTGATTTATTGTCCATCCATAAATTAGAAAAATATGCTCTGGAATTCCATCCCGCTGAAAAGCTGTGCCTGATGTCAGGGGACTGGGTGATATTTAAGATGTCAGAAATACATATTGGATTAGTGTGCTTTGTTTCCCCACAACAGCAGGTGTTTAATCATAGCTGATGGCTGAAGTTAAATGCATTAGGACAGGATCAGCCAAGAAGATGGAGTTTTTCTAAACCATACAAACTCCAGATAAATAACTCAAAACTAATTGTGTGTCCACATTTTAGATACATTTTTATTTACTTTAATACATTAAACAATGAAAATAGCCCCTGGCACTTAACTCCTCATTTAAGATCTGTACGAATCTTTGATGCTAATGAGCGAGTGGCTTTTGCACAATATTATACTGTCCCTTCTTGGCCCTTCAACAGCTTAAGATATCTTCTAAAGGAAAGATAAGTAAGAAAGAAATAAAAAGGAATAAAGCAGCAATAGAGATGGTACATCGTTTTTTGAGGGGTTATTCCCATAGAAAATTCAAGACGTGAATGTAAAAAAAATCGCTTCCTATACACAGAACCCTAAATAATACAGACCACATTCTGCATCCAAGGGTTCTCGTGAATTTTCTTTTTCTACTGCTGATTTTTGTTTGTTGCAGTTAAGCTTGCTGCTCTGTTTATGTTAATGAGAAGTCTCTGTGTATAGAAAAATGATCAGGCCTGGTCTTGAGCAATTTAGCTGGAGGCCGAAGAGAAGACGCTTAGGAGAGCAAACATTTTCAAGGTCAACCGGTGAACTGTAACAAGCCAGTGAGATTCATGGCGAGAATTGTATATTTTGACACAACAGCGATTTGATTAAAAGAGAAAGTAATGGGTTTAAACAGTCGCTATGAGGATGTAGCCAGACTTTGTTAGCTTTTCGCAAATTACTTAACAGAGCAGTGATGGAACTGGAAATAGGGCTGTTTTGTGTAAGGTAAAGAAAAGAGGGTTACATTTGAAAAAGGAATAATAAAGGATGCTAATGCTTGGTGTTAAGTGTATTTCCCTTCATTCACCTTGCAATGATTTCTAGGAAGTTTAGAACATTATAAATGTTATAGACAACTATAATAAAGTTGACGGGTTTTAAGTTTTCTGATATTCAAAACACAGTTCCTGTTACTGCATTTATGAAATCCCAGCCCTCTATGAATAAATAATACTCTGCGTGTATAGGACCCTTCTCACAGAGTTATCAACTCACTGCAAAGGCAGGCGATGGGAGCTACTGCTCACTTCATATGCTGCACAGAGAAACTGAGGCAGGGAGGCTTTGACTTGTGCAAAATAAGTGAGTCAGAGAGAAACTGGGAAACAGGGCCTCATTTCCCAGTCTTTAGATTTATGGCCTAATTGCACATGATATTGAAGCATGAGCTTGTAGTCTAGTATCTAGTTACCCCAAAATAAAGTTAGGCACATCTTTCAAAACTTTGCTGTAGCTGTGTCCCAGTTAAAGAGAGACTGGTAACCCAAAAAAGATATATTTATTATATCAACATTGTGCCTCTCTTGCCATCCTGTTTTAAAAGGAGGTTTAGCAGAATTTTGAAACCATTGTCCAAATTTAACACTTATCTCACAACAAAGTGAACTCCAGTTTGCACGTGCCCCAGAAGAGAAGTCTCTTCCGCAGGCAGATTCCACCCCACCTCAAAGCAGAGACTTCCCAGAGTCTGACCCTTTCTCAGAACAGTAAAATTTTATGTGCAAACAGCATTATGAGCATTTCATCAGGCTGGATGTTTTGAAATTGGAGCTGCAGTGTCAGCTGGAGACTCATACTCCAATGAAAAATTTTCCCTTTCCTTTACCTGTTAGGTCTGCATCTACTGTTGCTGACTTTGCTTCTTTGCACACACATGGGTAATGTGATTGCTTGAGTGCAAGTCTGTTTAAAAACAACTCAGTTGCTTTAGAAAAAACAACCAGTAAACAGAAAAATTCCTGTTAATGATGCGAGATTGCTGCCTTACAACAGCAGAGTAGGAGTAGGTGCTGGAATCTTCCCAGGCATACAGGCTGGAAGACAGGACCACAGAAACAGGGAATCAGAACTGATTGAACATGTCCATAAACACCAGAATCATCATCTCTGTGGCCACAGGTTGTATTTCATAAATAATTTGTTTAAAAAAAAATGTTATGTTTTCTTGATTGGTATTGCTTAAGCTCCCAGTATTCAGAGTATATTATCAAGCTGTGAGGTAGAGCTTCATTGTTGGATTAAGCCCATCTCAGGCCACACTGTCATCAAAAAGGGGTAGTCCTGCCTTATTGAGTACCTTGTGCCAGTGCTATCTAGAGTGGGACCACATAGAGAGTCAAACCAGTTCTCTAACCTGGTTGAAATTCAATGTTCTTGATGGTCAGCTGGGTCACCGAGGTGATCCAATTCACCATGTGACATGATCACTAACAGTTACCCTCAGGAAGTGGTGGGAACATGTTGCTGAGGCTTAGACAGGGGGCAGGACTGAAAAGCAGCAGGCTGACCACTGGCGAACATTTCTAAAGTTACCTTTGAGTTTGGTCTGACACTCCAACACAGTTTCAAGATTTAGAATCATAGATTCATAGAATAGTTTGGATTGGAAGGGACATTTAAAGGTCATCTAGTCCAACACTCCTGCTGTGAGCAGGGACATCTTCAACTAGATCAGGTTTCTCAGAGCCCCGTCCAACCTGACCTTGAATGTTTCCAGGGATGGGGCCTCTACCACCTCTCTGGGCATCCTGTTCCAGTGTTTCACCACCCTCATTGTAAAAAATTTCTTCCTTATATCTAGCCTGAATCTATCCTTTTTTAGTTTAAAACCATTCCCCCTTGTCCTGTCACAATAGGCCCTGCTAAAAATTTGTCCTCATCTTTCTTATAAACCCTCTTTAAGTAATGAAAGGCCACAATAAGGTCTCCCTGGAGCCTTCTCCAGGCTGAATAACCCCAACTGTCTCAGTCTTTCCTCATAGGAGAGGCGTTCCATCCCTCTGATCATTTTTGTGGCCCTCCTCTGGACCTGTTCCAACAGGTCCATGTCTTTCCTGTGCTGAGGGTTCCAGCGCTGGACGCAGTCCTCCAGGTGGGGTCTCACCAGAGCAGAGTAGAGGGGCAGAATTACCTCCCTTGACCTGCTGGCCACGCTTCTTTTGATGCAGCCCAGGACACGGTTGGCTTTCTGGGCTGTGAGCGCACATTGTCTGCTTATGTCCAGCTTTTCCTCCACCAGTACCCCCAAGTCCTTCTTGGCAGGGCTGCTCTCAATCCCTTCATCCCCCAGCCTGTATTGATACTGGGAGTTGCCCTAACCCAGGTGCAGGACCCTGCACTTGGCCTTGTTGAACCTCATGAGGTTCACACAGGCCCACTTCTCGAGCTTGTCCAGGTCACTCTGGATGGCATCCCATCCCTCAGGCATGTCAACCGCACCACTCAGCTTGGTGTCATCTGCAAACTTGCTGAGGGTGCACTCAATGCCGATGTCTATGTCATTGATGAAGATATTAAACAGTACCGGTCCCAATACGGACCACTATGGGACACCACTTGTCACCAATTGTTCTCCTTTGTCTTAATGCACAAGAAGAAGATGAGGAAAACCTGCTAAAGATTAAGGCTTGGATGGGAATTAACAAATAATATGGCTTCGGTTTGCTTTAAAACTGTCGGTTTAGAATTAGTGTGATGTTGTAACTGCCCTCAGCAGATAGAATTTGCTAATAAATCCCCTCTGTACTAAGGCTGAATGAGGTTGAACTCATACTCCTTGCAAGGATACTGTAGAGGGAGAAGATGGTTTTTATTTCAAGGAAAATATAAACATTAAATTCCCAATTCTGTGGCATTTATTCAGCCAAAAATTCCACTAAATTGCTCCCAATAAGTAAGAACTTAAGGATATAGCCCTAATTCAGATTTCCTGGGAATATTATAGAATGTAATTCACAAATTAATGCAAAACTGATTTTTAGTCTAAGGAGCGATAATTCTGATTGGAGACTTGGAGGAAAAGGCTGATGGGAAACCATGTTTAAAAATATATAAATATTAAATCACAGCTTATCTCTGGGGGAAAAAATCCAATATGGCAATGAATATCTTTCAAATAACTAGTTAGTTTAACTGGAAAAATATTAACAAGAATAAAACTGAATACCAATAAGAAGTATCCAACGAAGATTCCAGACTATTCCTCTGTGCAAGAGCAAACTATATCTAGCTTCACTTGATCTGCAGAGTCAACCTTTTGCAATTTAATGCCAGCTGAAACATCTTCCAGCTAATAAGTCCTACATCCCAGAATATTCTACCCCTTAGTATATACAGTGGATTCCTTCAGCTGTCACCAGTCTTGAAAAATATTTTCCAGGGGAAGATGTTGGGTTGAGCAGGGTATTTATCAGGAGTCACAATTCCCGATTTCTCAGCTCTTCCACAGACTCCTTGTATGACCTTGAATAAGTCACCACACTTCCGTTTCCATCTCTGAACAAAAGGTATCCTACTTACTTACCTCTCAGGGGCCATGTGTGTCTTAATTAATCAATATTTTTCATGACATTTTGAGATCCACAGATAATTAGAGATTCTATGACAATAAAACATCAGTATTATACACAGCTTATGGGCTGTTTTTTTCCCCCCAGTATCTTGTGATTCCAGTGGGACTGATGAATATCTGTACATGTTTTTAGCACATGTTGAAAGAAAATAACTTACTAAAAAAAAAACCAAACAAGAGTCCCAATCATTTCTCCTGTTTGATTATCCAAGATGTCCTATGAAGGAAGATAGAAATTCTGATGACCTCTAACTCCACCTGTAGAATTACAATAGCAAAAAGTATGTCACTTATCATTTTGAAAAGGGAGCACAGAAATTTTGATCATGCTGTAAGTCTAATGATAAAGTTGATTGAACAGGTTCTCAGGAAAACTGTCAATTATGTTCTCCCAGACAGTAGTATCATACAACATTTCTTTGGGGGGAATACACAGGGAGGGTCCCACTCTGTTTATGTAGTCAGACACTAGGTGTTTCAGTGAGATTTGTAATTAAACAATAAATTATATTGTGGTCTGCTATGTTTCCACTTGCTGTAGTAATAAATCATTGGGACATTGAAATGTCCTAGGTTTTGCTACTACCATGTCTGCTTCTCCTTTTATATATGTGGCAGAACTTTGAACTATGAATTTTCTCATCCGCATCAAATACTTTACATTTCATATGCAAGAAAGAAGGGCAAAGTTTCATATGTGAAATTACCCAAGCACTATTTATTCTGTAGAATTGTGGTTACACACTTTGTACTGTAGGGTCAGCATGGGACAGAGGTCCTGGTCAATTCACAGAGAAAACAAGCAAAATATTTCTGATGAGTCACATATTGCATCATATCATAGTCCCACACTTAATTAGAATTGAAAATATGCATCAGAAAGACAAATCATTATCAGAGTTTTCTCCTTTCTGGAGTCCTACCCATCTACAGACTGCAACAATAATCTTTGTTTCCAAAATAAAAAAGAGTTTGGATCCCAGCTGAGCTGAGATGATAAAAGTCAAATTTTTGTTCTAGCCCTAAGCAAAACTATGTTCTTCATCGTTAACTGGGCAATTTCTCTATTTGGAATAACTGAATTTAATAACAATAACAATGATGATAATAAAGTCATACCTATTATTCCAGACTGAAGACAAAGAAATGACTGCAGATAATGAAAAGTAAGATGCATATTTTTTCTCTATTGGTTTGAAAATTATAGTAATAATGAGCTGTTTAAATTATCAAAGGAAGCTCATCACTTTCTGGATATGCTTCTAGTCACATTTGCAAGCTTCTAAATGTTTAGTAACTAATTGGTCTTTCACATTTCCTAGTAGCACAAGCACTTTAAATTTTTATTTTAAGCTGTTCCTGCTGATATAGACATGGCAGCACTAAGATGAGGCAGTTCACAAATATGCATATCATCCATTCCAAAATGCAAGTGGATAAAATGCACTCCTCTCAGAAAAGTCAATCAGGATAATCAGATGTCAATGGTTAATCGATTTATTCGTTTAAAAATACCAAACATAACCAAACTTGAATGGTTTATAATTTAATTTATTATTTAATGCTCTGATTGTATATCTACAAGTGTGGTCATTTTGCTAGTCCCTTATTTTTTAAAGTAGGGCCTTCGTTCCACTAAACAACTGCTGACAACAGGCACAGACTACAACTATCTCTGCAGCAGATGAGTTGTCTGTTTTCAAATCATGCATACAGCAGAATGCATTTGGCCTGACGGATGCAAATCTTTCAAGATTTCTGTTGAAATCGGACTAAATTTGACTGCTTTGAGAATTTTGTCATAAGTCCAAAACCCAGGCCAAATTTATGGATGTCATAAGTATTAAACTTGAGCCAAAAAAGTGATTTTGAATAGAAAATTCACACCATTAAGTTTTAATCAAAATCACGCTAAACCTTCCAAGGCTGGAAGGTGATTTTGCCAGTCTAAAATCTGGCGAAATCTGTTGGGTTATGGTTGAATTTTATTTTGACATTGTTATTACTCTCTAGAACAGAGATTCAAACCATCCCTAGAACAGAGATTCGAACTATCTAAGGAAATTGAAGTCCTTGCAAACAGAAATGGATAATAAATTAAAAATGTAATGTTTCATGCACCTCTGGTTTTACCTGACAGAGCATAACAATTTCAAAGGAGCATTTATAGTTATTCAACTAAAGATTACAGAGGAAACACTGTTCTTCCCCCTCATGTCTCTTACCACAGCTGGAACTAGTGAGACCCCTAATTATTTCCTCTACACACTGCACAAAACCAACCTTCGTTTCTAAGCTTTCTGAGAGAGGAGTATGTTTTCTTTCAGGGTTAGGCAGCTCTATAGTAAGTTGGAAATGGAGAAGTCAATGAGGAGTACAGATTAGTCTACAGAGTGAAAGTAGCACCTATAGCTCTTCCTTATTCTTGGAGATTTTGTTAATCAAAACCAGAATTTCTATGTGGCACAAATGTAAACATACAGTCCCCACACATCTACTTCATCATGTTAGACTCATCTATTTGTGCGTAGTATATGGAGCTTATCAAAGGACCATGGTTTGCTTCTGTCTTTATTCTTGTTATTTTGATTTCTACAATTCCACTTCAAGTGCATGTTTTGAAGAACCTCAAGTACTGATGAGGGCAAAGGGGGTGGTCACAGGCATGGAATAGCTTCCAAACAAAGACGTTTCAGCTTGGAAAAGAGACAATGAGGGAGGAGATGATGGAGAGAGGTAAAATCAGGAGCTGATGAACTGATGAATACAAAATGACAGCCAGGGCCAGGCAGCTAGAAGATCAGGCAGCAGGTTTAAAACAAAGTGCCTTTTCACGGAGCATGAACATAACTTGCAAACAAGCTCTTGGGGAAGCCCCAAGTATATACGTATTTAAAAGGGCATTAGACACATTGATGACAGGTAGAGCTACCAAAGATGAATAAATACACAGCAGCTTCATCCTTCTATTCTTAAGCCTGGAAATACCAGCAGCGGTTCTGCAGAAACACAGTGATTTCATTCCTGCTTGCAAGTGAAAATGCAAATGTGGTTCCAACACAGCTCAAAGTCCCTAAAGGGCTGATTGCCAAAAAGAAGAGGGATCACAATACTTGCCTTTAAACTTTCCATAAACAGGTGCATCTGGCCACTGTTGGAGAGTAAACTACACCAGACAGATCCTTCATAGAGTTGTTCTCATGTATTTTACATTGGCAAATGCAGTTTGGTATATAAACTGAAAACATCCCTGATCTGAAAAGTTTACCATCCTTGACCAAACCAATTATAAGAGCTCAGAACAAGCCTTTGCAAAATGACAAGTCCTACAAAGTTGCCTTTACAGGGCTATGATCTAATATTCTCCACCAGACTACAGAAGTAAATGGGAGCTGAGACCCCATTCCCATATGGGAGTGCTCTGCTCCCGCTCTTCAGGCAAACATGCTACAGGTGATCACTGTGCTGCTGCATCTTACACACAAAGTTAATGAACAGTGAAGGTAAAATAACTCTGACCTGCATACCAGGACTTGTTTTAGGGCTCTTCTCCCTGTAGCCCTTCTGGATCTGCTGTAAACCTGATTTGCAGCTCTGTGAATGTTGTCCTCCCATCAACCTCAGGACTAACTCTGAGGTCATCCATACCTGCTGCGCTCTGCTGATGTCACGGGAATGGTGAGGATTTCCATGGCATGAAAGTCTGGCCCTGGGTGCTTTTTCAACTCGGTGACCAACCTTGCACTATCAACCTGCGTTTCCCCCTTCTTCACAGGAAGAAACAAAGCGTTGGTCAGAAGGACATCTGTAGAAGTCTGGTTGGAGAATAAAGAGGCCTGAAAGTTACCCTCCCTGAGGGAAATGCTTGTTTCTATGTGCAGTCCTTTTCTTGGCAAAATACTCTTCTACTGCTTAATGCTCTCCTTCTCCTTTTATTGTTATTAATTATCACCCTTAGAGCCGGGTACCCCCAGAAAGGGGGAATGAACTTGACGCAATCATGTGCCCCCTCCCCAAACTGGACCCTGTACCCCTTTCTGGTGGTGCCAGGAAGGCTGAAGGGAAGGGTAACATGGGCATGGTCCCTGCAAGTCAGGGGCATTGTAATGGGGCATGGGCCACAGAGCCCACGGCTCAGTGCTGCTGCTTTCTCCTTATTTATGTTTTTTATCATTACTCAGTTCAGCCACACAAGGCAAATTGTGTTTAATAAATTAGCCTAATGGATTCCGCAAGTGGTTTGTGAGCGGGGTGCTTCCTCCGGTTAAGGAAAACATTTATATTCCCTCTCCCTTTGCTTTTCACAAGCATGAGGGTAAGCAGAGGGCAGGGGACAGTGGGGAGGGGGAGCGAGCCCGCCTGTCATCCCCAGAGGAGGCGCGGGGAGCCCGGGGCGCCGGTGCCCTTTGTCTCCCTGCCGGCGGCCGGGCAGCTCGGGGCTGCGGTACCTACCACAGCTTCCTCGGCAGGCAGCTCCCTCCCCTTCCCCGCGCTGCACATTACACTCTTCCAAAGGGGCCTCTTTAACAGCTCCCCATGAAATAATAATTCATTATGTCACCAGGAGGGAAGAAAGGGAGTGTAAGTGTCTTGATGGGATTAGCGGAAACCCCCGCAGAGATGATTTAGGAGCCGTGATAATTCATTTAATAGGGGCCTGGGGTAAATTGCTAGACAGGGAAATGTAACTGAACCGGCTTAGAAAGGGCGCATTACAGGTCTGTATATGATAACTGGCTTCATTAGCAATATTTAAGAGATTTCATTTAAGAATGAGTCATAAAATGCAGAACTATTTCATCCACCTGGTTTGGTGGCCTTTAGCTTTACTCTGTCTGAATATTAAATTGGAAATGGCACTACAGCAACACATTTTGGAAACTGTTCTTTTGGCTGTTATTTGTATGGTTGGTTTAGCTTCTCGTTTGTTAACCTTTTAAAATGAGTATCATCGAAGCGGCTAACGGTACATCCAGAACTCAGAGAGATGAGGAAGGCTTCAATGGCTGAGAAGAGACTGCTGCAAAACTTAGCAAAAACTCCAGGTTCCCGTTGCTGTACACACACAGGTCCAGAAAGAGTCAGCAAACGGCAAATGATTTCCGCGAAGCTCAGTAAGCTAGCCCCTTTCCCATGGAATAAGTCTGATTATGCAACAGCTTGGATGGGTGGAAAAACAAGCACACATACAGAAATAATCAGCTGGACGTTGAGAAGCCTACCATCCTGTACGGTGGAGCTGAAGTTTGCCTCAGATGTTATTATTAGCAAATGCTGCGTTTGCTTTTGGAACAGGAAAGATATATATGATAGTTTTCTCCAACTTAGCAACATTTTAAAATTGATAATCCTGGAAAAATTCTGCTTTTTCTAAAGAAATGGTCCAAATGATTTTTTTTAAGCATGGCCCAAATAACTGACTAGAGATTCCTACTCAGTATATACGGGTAAATATTTGAATTTATTAGGTGAGGTTAGAGACATAAAGAACCAAGTTCTGTACAGCCTTGCAAAATTTCATTAAGTCCTTCAGGGCTATGAGACGTAAACAATGGGAGAACTTGGCCTGGCACTTGAATGGTTTGGATGTGTGTGTGGTGATGTTCATTATTCATGGAAAAGGAGTTGTTCAGGATAAAAGCTATTACGAAGTCATTTATTCATCCTTAATATTGTGCTTTTATGCTTGTCAGGTAACATTTCAGTAATATTTGTCACCAGTATTTGTGAGTTATGAACTTTGGCTTTTTAAAATCATTATTTAGAACATGATTTTAATCCTTTGTCTCCTTGGATCCATTTTAGGAGACAAGAGGCACTTCAATATTTGGGCAAATGTTTAACAAATACCAAAAAGTGGGTCATAAGCCTATGAGCTTTTTCAACGCCTCCTTCTTATTTATCACTGGTTCCTTTTTTTAATCACTGAAAACAAAAGAAATGCACTCATAAGGAAATGCTGTCAAATAAATTATTAAAGCAATTCTGTCATAAACATGTATGCTGCTTATTCTTCTCCAGAAATATCGAAAAGAAACAGTGATATTTTAACACCACTGTATAGGATTAGAGTAAGATTTGCTGATCATATTTTATCTGGGGATGTTGCCAGCTGAATGGTATTGTAATTCACTGTGCAAGCTACTATCATTGAAAAACAAATAACTGAATTCTTTTCAGCCCTCACATGAAGTGTGGATGCATTAATAAACTCTTCTAATCAAAAAAGAGAAGTAATTATACATAAAATGATGCTATTACACATATAGGGTTGTACAACTAAAGGATGAACCAGATTCTCTTTAAATTATTAAAATTTAGCAAAACCTCCTGTTCTGTTTGTGTACCACATAAAGCCCGGTGATATTACCATCCTTTTTTTTCCAACTTTGAAATCCCACAATAAAGAGGTTGTACTTGATACAATATTGTAAACCATTTTGAAATATGGCAAGCAGTGTCTTTATCAAAGGTAGCTAAAGATATTAATAACCACGACCGTCAATTGTAGGAATAAGACAAGTGTTTTAATAAATCTTCACTAATACTTCATACAAATATAAAAGAATGACTAGCTTTCTCTCTGGCCCTTTCCCTGGTGACCACTGCCCGTTATGACTTTGAATGATTCCCTCTAATGGAAGACAGCCAATACTGTCCATTATTCCAGATGGTCAGCTCGACTGCAAAGTTCTGCTAACGCTTCTCAGCATTCAGACGTATCTCGCCAGCATTTTTTTTTTTTTTTGCTTTCCGTGATAATCCTGTCCAAGATCAGCCATCTAATAGTTGGCAGACAAAATCTGGGCTATCTTGCCGACTAGTTACAAAATCCATTTTGGTATTCGTGTTAGAAAGTGCACAGTGGATTCCTGCTCAGCTCGTATTAAAAGGAAGTCAAAACAGACCAACAGCTCTATAATAGCCAGTAAGTAATACATTAATCACTTGCTGCTGCACAGCTAAGAGGTGACAGGAAAAAATATAAGTAGACTTTGTGGGCACATTCTGAACTGGGGTGTACCTGCACCATAATCCTGCCCGTCACCACAGTTTGCACTAAACACAAACAGGATTTGATCCAGCATCTTCCATGTAGCAGGCATTGCTTTTTCACGTACTGTGGATATTTGACATGCTCTGTCCTGATTTCTGTAAAAGCAATTCAAATCATGCAAATATTTTATGCTCTAATCAGCAGAAAGTAGATAAGTACTGCCCTGTGCATGCAATTTACCAAAGTTCAACTAATTTTTCAGTTAGTAGATAATGGTTGGGTATTATAAAGTAAAGCTCATCCCTTCACACGAGCAGCATTTGCTTATTGCTGTTCTCTGTTAATACAAAGAGGCATTAGCAGACACTTGTAAATTTTCCCATGTACAGCTTACATAAAAACTAATGACAACAACAACAAATGACAACAACCGCTCCCATTTAAAGGCACTGCACCTAGAATAAATATTGTAGGTGTCCTTGGGGACAAATATTTCAAGTGTTTAGATATCTTTCTGATATGCATTCTAGCATCTTGTCATCCGCAAAAGCGTGCTACAAAAAGTGGGCTTACACAATACTTGCATGATTTTCTGTGATGGGAAGCTTACAATGCTGCTTTTCTGTCCTGAAAATTAAAATTATTCGATTAATTTTGCAAACCCAGAATAGTTCTAGTAAAAACAGACGGGTGCTTTTGACACTGAATTACATGGAATTGCTCCAGGTTTTTACCCTTGCACGGGCATGCAAATTGGGCTGATAATTGTGCATTTCACTGCAATAATATCCATTGTTTAATTGATATCTTTTATTTCAGGCAATAAGATATTTCAAAATATTCAAGGAACATTCAGATAGAAGGCACCAGTATTTGATTTTTTAAAATAAAATCATTTTCAAGAGAAAACTAACCCTACATTTGACCTCCCGACTTTTTCAGAAATGATTACCTCTATAGCACTATCAGTACTTTCAATAAAATCAAGTTTAACTTGTGTTTGAAACACACATTACAAATAGATGTATAGATGGACGAGATATTGAGAAAAGGAATAGTACAGATTATGAATATTAAGATTTATATTAATCTATAAGCCTATTAAAGTACAGTAAAACCTGTCCTTCAGACCACCTTTTTAAAGATATCACCTCCCTGATGGGACCACTAAATTTCGGGCCAAATTATTTTCCCATAAAGAACAATGAAAAGAAAATGATTATATTAAGACTACTTCTACTATGGTTTCTTTTCATTGTTCCGCCAAAAATGATTCCAAACAGTAAAATAACATTGATTTTGACCTTGTTAATGAACCTGAAGAACTTCAAGACATACTTGACCATAGATATCCCTTTAAAGAGGAAAAAACTGACATGTAGCCATAATAATTTCATCAATCTTGGCAGAAGATATGTAATTTCACTGATATTTTGGATAGGCAGCTTGTCTTGATATTGTTAACATTCTACAGGGACAGAAGCATGGGCTTTTTCCTCATACCAACACTCTTAAATAATTCTGTAATTTGTATAACATTGATTAAGTCTTCTGAGAGTTAGGAATATTTTAAAAGGCTGTGTTGTACAGATTTATATATTATTATGGGATTAATTTAATTTTTCCAAGATGTCTATCTTCCCTATGATAGGAACTTTCCAGAGGTGTCTCACTGGGACTTCCTCGCCCCCTTTAGGAGGGCTATACCTAGCCAGCGTAAAACGTAGATGATTATAGTTTCTCTCCTGTTAATATGAAGGGTCCCAGAGACTACAAGTCCCAGAGTGCTATGTCCCACCTTGATTTGAGCAGCCTTCCCTAGGCTGGAACCTCGAAACAAAACCCCTCCCTTTAGGAGAGTTCAAAATACAGGTTGACAAAGCATGTTGGCCCACAGCACATTATCACAGATAGCCGCTGTCTTTTTTACTTTTATCTTGCTGTGTCTATGCATAAACAAAATCTCATGGGTTTCCCACACATCTTTACTATATATTTTTGTATATGTTCCTATCATCAGTCAGTGATTTACATCCTTACATTGTTACTTTATGTGGAGGATCAACATCCTAACCACTGCTATCACTGGGAAGATTGTGTTTTGGCCTTTACAGATATTATACTAATAGCTTATTACGTTCTAGTGAAAAAACACAATTAGAAAAGAGACAAGCAACCTATTCCAAACTCAGAGCACCCTAGAATAGTCATTTTTCTTCTGCATATAACCTCAGTTTTCCTGGAACGAAAATAAGCAGTTCTAATGCTAAAAAGCAAACCCAAATTCAGATCATTAGGACTATTATGCTAGCAGTTAGAACACTGGATGTTTTTGTAACTGTTTGGAGTCCCTGTCTTGCTGTAAAGATTCCCAGGGACTTGGTGATGCTCATAGATATAAGCAGACAGGAGAGACCTCACACACATTTAGAGAAGAGCTAGAGTTTGCCTTCATCAGAATTTCTTTGGCCTCTCAGTAGTGGGACATGCTCTTCCCAGGTAGCTACTGCTCTCCTACCCAGAAGGGAACACATGAGTGAATTGTTTGAGACCTGACATGGGATAGTTTAAGATGAAAGGCTCTGTATAGCTCAGCTGTTTCAATGGAATAACCCATTCATCTGAATATAGAGTTCTCAGAGGACCCTATGCTGGTGCCCCCGTTCAGTCAACACTGCCCCACCATGGTTGGCAATACCAAAGAGCAGTGTGGTTTCTACACCTTGACGTATTTTCACTTGTCAACATGAGATTCAATTAAATTATTATTCTGCTAGATGAGGCACAGTCTACCAAGTTGCCACTTATCTTTAATCCAATGCTTTTACTGGACTTCTTGTGCCCTATTGCCTCCAATTCAGAAACTACTCATTGTGAATGCTAATAATATTAGTAGTAACTTTGCATTTGCATTGGTGGTAATGGGGCAGGAACGCTTCAAGTTGGTGTTGTCACCAGACACTTCATACAACAAAATCCAGAGCTGCAGTTGTAGGAGTAGCTGTGCCTATCTCATGGTTTGTTGATTCCCAAAGAGGAAGATCTTGATTCCTCTCCCGCTAGTCCTTTCTTCTCTCCCCCTCCCTTTCTCTCTCATTCTTGGCCACATGGTCCCACCACCTGCCTTGCATCATCTCCTCTGCTCATCAGATCCTCCCTCCTTTTCTTTCAGCTCATTCACCCAGCAGAAAATCACCCCCTTTTAGCTGCATTAGTTTTCTGCCAGGTTGGCAAGCTGAATCAGCTCTCAGAGGAGTCTGGGGAGGGTGGCAAGTGGCAGAATGCCTGGCTGGGAGCAGGGGGGAGAGTGGAAGGGGAAACGGAGTGGGAGCAGGAGCAGGACCTCCCCTTGCTGGTGGCCATGGACTGGGTGATTGATGGGCTCACCCCATTGTGTTGAAGCAGCCCAAAACATCAGGGCACTTTACAGGATGCAGTAATTTAATTGACAGATTTCTCACATTTCTTTAACGGATGTTCAACCTCACAATTCTGCTTCGTAAACTCACATTATTAACCCTTCTAACCACAGCAGCATTGCTTTTGTTATTAAAGAGAATAGTTGCAACTTACAGTTATCAAGCTAGTGCTCAAAAAACAGAGTGGTAAGAAAAACAAAGATTAATAAAAGAGCTGATTCTCTGAAATGAAACTCTGCAATTTAGATCTTCCATGCTGAGACGTTGATTTATGCCATGGAACTTTGTTATGTACAAATGCACAATGCACAACAAGGCCAAGCCTATGTTCTTGCTTCAGCCCACCTTTCCCTACCAGGAGTTTTGGCAGAGTAATTTGGCAGCCCTACAGTACTTGAAAGTCTATTTTTTTCTTGTGCTTTTTACACACCAGTCCCCCTTTTTGTTAAAATGAGATTTTCTTGAAACCTGTCATAATTTAAACCAATCCTCAGCTCATATTCGTCCAAACATATATTTTAATGTGATGTTTAAAATGTTTGTGTAGGCATGTTAACACCCCTCATATATTTGGGCTAAAAGGCAAACCATTATTTTCATTTTGTTTCAGTACTAGTACCTGATGTGTGACACAAATTCATGACTGGTTAATGAGCAAATGTTAGCGTGGCACAACTATGTCTGTTTCAGAGCAATCAGTGTCTCAATAAGGGTTTGTTAAAGCCAGGGTTTTATTGTTTTTCCTTCCTCCACAGTTCAGTGAACTAAATGCAATTTATTGTCTTCTCACTTTTTTCTCATTCCTCCCGAAACTTCCCAGTGTTTTCCTTGCTGCATCTCTATTGGGAGCCATGAGCATCTCTTTATTATTATCATCCCTACAGCACGATAGATGCACTTGGATGATTTATAAGTAAACGAAACAAAAAGTCTTTGCCCAGAGGAGCCTACAATCTAGTGCCTGAATGCTGCAATCACTGTCACGTGGGTGGGATTGCTGTGTCCATGTGTTATCAGCTTGAAAATTATGGCTGAAAGCTTTAATTCTGCAGTCAGAGCTCTGCTAGTGAGGAATAGATTCAGGCCCCAGTCCTGCAGTCGGCTGTGCTGGCCAGGAGCCCGGCGCCTGTGCAGAGCCTGGCAGCAGGCTTCACCAGCAGACAGGACGACGCAGTGAGGTCCTTCACTACTGAATTTAGCTTGTTACCACTGCAAATCAACCTACATTTTTTCTTTTTCTCTTTCCACAGGAAGTGCTCTGAATTCTCACACCTAATGTCCTATTCAGGTTTATGGCGGAGACATGGGCATTTTCTTTTGGGCGACAGTATTCAGAGCTCCTTGATGCAAAACACTCTGACTGGCATGCTTCGCTGCTAATTGTGCAGTCCTTGTTCCGCAAAATTCCTGTTCTCTCCAGTGGGCATTTTGCCCAAGTAAGGAAACAGGCCCCATTTTACAACAGTCTATGTAAACGAGCGTCTTCCAGCTCTTACCTGTTTCAAACAGTCTGTTGGCTACGAATGGACATACATGGATCTATATGGCTGAACAATATTAACTGGATTTTATGCAATTTAAATGTAAAATATCAACATTACATACAGTTAAGAAAAACTATCCCTTGATTTATGAATCTTTGCTGATATATTGAACAGTATGGCCATTTTGTGATATATATCTAAAGTAATTATATATTACAGGGTTGTATAGCTTTTTGAAACAGCAAAATGTAAAATGTATATTTAAAGCCTTTGGTTATCTATTGGGAGCGATGTTAATTATGATTTGTGAATTATTTTCTGCATGAAATCACAATCTTTACAATAACAATATATAGATTATGAACTTCTCAGAAAGCCTAATGCCTGTGGGTGATATTTTGGTTGTTTAAGTACTGTCATTCTGGCAGAGCATTAATTTAGATTTTCATGCTCTAGTCAGCACCTTGGATGTCCTTAGAGTTTTACACTTGGATTAAAAATACATTGAATTCATCAAGCATATTGTTAGTAAAATGAACTTGGGACTTCCCTGTTGCAAACCAAGTTTTATGATTTTCTGACTCTAAATGAACTAAGAGAAAACCAGAAATGTTTGCAATTTTGCAGTATAAACCTTTTCTCCCTACCCTTGCACAGCTTTTAATCTCTGAAATAAACTGTGCGTAAATAGCTATTGGACTGGTTTCAATATTGAAAATTGATCCCATTCCTTCTCCAAATATGCCAATAGCAAGACCACCACTTCCTGGAAATCATTAAGCAGAGTAGATGAGATATGCAGCTGGTTCAATCCCAGAGATGGATATTTGAAACATTTCTAAATGAATCTACAGAAAGTTCAAAACTCACATACCCAAGTACTGTCACACACAAAAAAAATCCTACCTACGAGGCAGGAAAGATCATGATGCAAGAGAAATAAGGAGAATTTGCACCAAAGCACATTATATTGTGGTACAAAAGACATAAATCATATGTGTATGAAAATCATAAGCTTTAAGCTTTGGAGAGAGTTGTGCAATTGACAATCAAATGGAGCTTAAAGGAAATTACGGGTTTTACACTAAAGTCCTGAAATAAAGAAAGTAATATTTTACAGCAAAAAATTGCAAATGTCAAGATTAAATCATAAGACTTTGCACCATTGAGCTACTAGCTAGCTCTATAGCTTCTTCAGTTCTTAACACAGGGAAAGACCAACTTTCATGGTCAATAAAACTTAAGAACTTTAGAAATACATTTAGAGACATAAATCATATATTTGTGACTTTTCCTCCTTCAGTAGCTAATTATGGGGAAAAATGATTGAATATATGAACTCCTTGGCTGCTAACCTATTCTTGCATTTGTTTTTAGGCTCATTTTTAATTGCTTTTGTTTGTTCCAAGGAAATTATGTTAATTTCTCAGCTTAAAAGAAGGTGGCTGATGTAAATGAACAGCACAGTCTGTCTTGCCTCCAAAGAATTTATCAGCCATAGTGAGATCTTGAGTAGAAATACCTTGGAGCAAACAAGCCAAACCAGATTCAGAAGTGGCAAAAAACAGAGCTCAGATGATCAAACTGCTTCCTTTGGTCCAAAGCTGGACAGGTGGTGACCCAGATTGAATCAGTTGTTGTGGGAATGATTTGATTCACAAACAGGGTTATAAAATTTTATATGGAGATGCCAGTGAAAGTCAGAAGATCATAGAATAAAAGACCTTATTCACATAAATTACCTGAATGGCCATGAAGCATAAAGCAAATAAATTGAACAATATTGCCCATACTTAGTTTACAGACATATGGTATGTAGCTTCACATGATACACATGGAAACAACAGGCATATTTGTGAACCCCATGTAATAATAGGGATACACACGTCCTTTAATAATTCAGAGACTGAAACAGTTGCTTGTTCTGAGGCATATGAATTCACACATATGGATTATGTATTTTACTGTATACGGAAGGGTTTCTGAGCTCAGATGCTTGCCCTTCTTTCCTCACGCAGTATCAGCTGGTCTAATAAAATATATTACATTTCCTTACAAGCCTTGCCTCTTTTATTACAGACACAGTCACACACACACACTGGGCATCTTCATAAGGAATTAATTTTCGGGAGTCTGGGGACATTCAAAAGGGGACATGGATTTCTGGAGGGGGACCCTCTGCTGGTACCTGGCAGTACAACACACACTACACACACGGTTCACACCCGGCACGAAACCGAATCTTTTTTTTTGCTTTTTTATAGCTAGCTCTACACCTGTACCGTATGTAAATACATACAACACATACAACGGCTAAATATTTCCAGCCCTGTCTACCAGGCTGATGCATTGATCTCAGCGGATTCTGAGATATAAACTTCAATTTGGCCCCCAGTCACTTAGTGGACACTGCCACCAGCAGCTCTGACACCGGGTTATTTGTTGTTGCTGTTTGCTGTCCCTGTTTGCACATTAATCCAGTGACAATTAGGTGTCAGCGAGCGTTGTTTCTGCTCGCTGATAGCCTTGGGCTCTGCGCTTGAAGCCCTAATCAGGAGTGTAAACTCTGCTATATTTCAATTTGGAGAAGCGCTCTTCCGCTAAGAGGCCCCTGGCACTGCGATAAATAAAACGCCTATTTACTCTATTGCCACACTTAGACATCTAATGCACTTACTACCAGCCCCCTAATCATGGCCCACAGTTAAATCCGCCTATAAATCACTCCATTCTCATCCTGCAGATTAGCGAGGCCATTTTCCCCAAACCCCACAATGAGCACTGTTTCCTTTTCTTGTTAGTCAAAAGCGAGATGATTTTTATTAGGTTAAAGACGAGCTCACAGATGGTAAATCGTGTGGAGGGAAATGAGATGGAGAGTCCTGCGGCCCAGTGGGGGTGGCAGGTGGGACAGGGGGGACAGAGACCCCGGTAGGCCCCCGGCAGTGCATCATCCCATGGCACTGGACCCAGGTGATATCTCCCCGCGCGTTGCACAAAATGGCAGTGGCCCACAGGTGCGATGAATGTGTCTGGCCCCAGCTGCCAGCAGCGCGGGTGGAGGGGAAAAAGGGGTGTGTGGAGAGTATTCCCATTTTGTACCCACTGCTGGGTGGGTTTATCTGCAGAGGCCTCTGGATATGCACAGATGGGGCTGGCACAGAGCGAAGTCTGGAGAAATATCCACGTACCGTCCATACAGTCCCATCAGGAACAGTCCGGCTTTATCCTTGCAGCACTGCTACACTCGGTGGGAGCAAACACACACCGACGTGGAGCGTTTCATACAAGCGCGCTGCAGCTTGGATCTCCTTAAAAATAGGACCCTCTCTCAAACCTTCTTCATATACCTTCAGATAAGTAGCACTACCTTGTATACACCTGTTTTAGCAGAGCCAGGCAAGTAATGTAACTGTAATGAATGATACGACACATTTTGCATTTTTATTCTCAGTGGCTGATAAGGAAGAGATTCTGATTTTTTTTTTAAATCAATTCATTATTCTCAACCATTCACTGAATAATTTCTGTGAACAATTCCCAGTCTTGTTCAGGTGAAGTTTGTTGCAAGTATCCGATATTTTAAATTCTACCTAGGTTAATTGGTTGCGTAGGTCACGCTTTTGTCTGCATATCCTTGATTGAAGGAGCATAGTGCTGAGATATCAGATTTCCTGTGCAATAACTATAATAAATTCAAAATTCATTATCCATAAATATTCTGCAACATTTGCTTAAAATTTTGGCAAAGGTTCCTGCCAGCAGATCCCTGTATTAGGAGGACCATGGAAAGCAAGCATAAAAGAGAAGCAATGCACAGCCTGTTCAAAAGCTTCTAAAGGATTCAAGGAAATCATTGGGGGATCTTTTTATTTTTACAGCATTAGTCTGTTACCGTTGATACGTGGCAGAATTGTGTCCCCTTTCTTGGTAGGGAAGCTTTCACGTTACATATGTAAAAGCCAGTCAGAGGGATGTCAGAGATTTACATCACCCATGGAACATGATTTACATCATATGTGAACATGCACCCATATGGGACATTGAAGGGAAAGCGGCAGCTGTCATCATGGTGTCACGGGAGGCCCACACCACCGTGGCCTCTGCAAATTGACCCTCCGCCATCGAGTCCCTGCTGCATCCTGACAGCCAACGAGGTAAGCTGCAGCCTCTTTTCTCAGCCTCCTCTCCCTTCTCCTTACTTTTCAGCCTCTAAACGGGGTGGATTGCAGTGAACAGCTCCCCGTAATCTCTGTTTAACCATTTCCATATGACAACTGCTTTGAATCCCCGCAGCCCGATGAAAAGGCCAGAAGCCCTGGCTCTGCTGGGGGGGGTCCCTGGGGAAAGATATGTAAACAAAGCCCAGCTCTGTAGCCTTTTGCACCTCACTCTCTTTTCCCATTCTTGCTTGGATCTCAGGTGGAATTAAAGGGATTAAAGCTGAGCGTAAATGAGGCGAGTGTGTAAAATGACTCCTTTCTGAACCAAACGGCATGTTCCGTGCTGAGGAAATGAGATGCCCATTTAAATCTCATCCATCCACCGCCTGTGGCCACCACCACGTACCTGCCTACTTAGCCCAAGGGTTAATTAATTGAGGCTTCAATGCACTATTGCAAGAGCATTATTGCATTTGATACTCTACATCTGTGATTTAAAACTCTTTCAGTCCCTTGTCAGCAAGGGAGGGTTTTAACTAGGAAATTAGCATTCAGATAAGGGTACGCTCTATTTGCTTCTGAAAGGAAGGAAATATTAAGGATGCTAGTGCACAAACCAAGCTGTAATATCCTGTCCCATCCTAGAAAGGGCTCTTGGGCCCCACTTCCCAAGGGGACACTCCGTACAAGCGGAATGGGACATAGAAAAAGGAATTACAGCCTTCAGTGGAAATGCTGTATAGTAGAAACCAGACAACTGAATGTGTTTTATTTTTCAGAAACTTGTTTTTATTCCATGATAATTATAGGTTTCCTGTCTTGACACCTGGCTCATTTTAAATACCTGATCACCCAGCCAGGTTATTTCCATACTGTATTTCAGGCTTCTCATGGAGTTCAAATACTAATATTACTCCCCGTCTAGTTATTGAGATGTTAATAATCACTTTTATTTTCTCTAGATAAGCAGAAAAATAATAATTCCTTACTTTCACATAACGTCCTTGCATTACACTCAATGGCATGTGTGTGTAATCCCCAGTCGCTGAAATGAAACACACATTTTCCAGCAATAAAACACAATAGTTTGGGATATGAAGTGACAAAGGAAGTATCCAACTGAAACGGCAGGAAGAATTAAAGGTAGAAAGAATGTAATTTTTCCAACCTTGAGTCTAGCTACCAAACCTCAAAACTGTGAGAAAAGTGGAAGCCACGCATGAGCTGATCCACATAGTGGGTCACCTTGCTGCAAATCTCTGCTTGTAAAAGGACCACTTAGTTCACATGGAGCTTCACTCCTCTCTGCCTTGGAAAGGGCCACTTGCACAAGAAGAGAATTTCAGAATTATGTCCCAAAGGGCTTTATCTAGAACCATGCCAAAATCGCTGCATGCTCTTGCTCTGCCTCTCCAGTCCAGAGCTAAAAACCTGGGACTGGATTTGGCCAAGTGGGACGTCTGCAGTGGGATGGGCAGCCACAACCACCTACTTCAGGGCATGGTCCCTAAGGCACCGTGCCTTGGACAGGTAGAGTTACTCATGTGGCTCAGCAGGACGTCCCACCAAATAACTGCTACTACCATTTGCTGATGTTGCAACCATTGGTCTATTTTGAAGAATGCATTCCCTCTCCATGTCACATCATTTGATTGGAAACACAGGGTACAACTGTGCCGACTTCCTCCACCCTCCTTGGGGTACCAGTGCGGCTGTACACAGTTTGGTCCCTCTCTACCGGCCGTCACTGGAGCAGGCCCGTCACTGCCCAGGGTGAAGGGCAGCGGCTGTGTGTCCGAGCACAGCAACAGTTGCACGGCTGCCTAAAACAGGAAGTGCAGATTAACTTGTCCAGCTGAAACTACAGAGGGAATTTAGGAAGACAGAATGCAATCAGCCAGGACACTGAGGTTAACACAGTTAATCTTGTGGAAAGTGCAATGGGACCTTTAATAACTGCAACTGGTCAAGGCCTCAGTTTTATGTCTCATCCCAAAGATGGCACTTCCCGGTGAGCGGTGGGGCTGTCGTGGCTGGAGGAGGGTAACAGTGCCACCTACCGCAGCACTGTCACCTCTCCCAACACCTGGGCTCACCTGGAAGGTGTCACCAGCATCCTGGATTGTCTGAAAAATTAGAGTGGTAGGTTTTTTCTCGGTTTTCATGTATAGATGGTTTGTTCTTCCTCAGGACCCTTCCTGTCTATTAGTTATGATGTCTGACCCTGGCACGCAGAGTCATTATTCTGGGGGATGGTCAAGCACTGTCTCTGAGGGCTAATCCGTTATCCCACTGGGTGTGGGGATGGGGGCAACCAGAGCTCTTTTTGACCAAGTCAATGTCACTTGTTTGAGCTTTTTGACAGACAGCTCTTGAGTACTTTGCAGGGCTAATTGTCATTGGCTTAAGAAACTTGTTAGATGTTTGCACAAAGGTTTTTATCCTTTTAAGTATTATTAATCTTTGAACTACAGAGCTTAATAAGGCACTATGAACTCCACCGCAGTATTTTAACAATGCATTCAGATTGCTATATGCAGTTCAGGTTTATGAACAATGACCCAGGACTTTATTTAACAGGAGGCAATCTATCCACTGTAAATCAAATATCTCTAAGCCAGCCTCAGAACAGTGGTGGAGATAAATCAATGTGTTGTCAAGTAGGCCATATCTAGTCTTAAAGACATATGTCTCTTCTGTATCTTTCTTTGGTCCATGGAACATTCATACTGTTTTACTACAAGGAGCACTTCATGAGCCTAAGTCCCTTAGAGTAATCATTGTGTTCCTGGATTAGCTCCTCAAAGTAGGACTACCTTTTAAGCTCTGTAAATACATGCATATTTTCTGATACCCACTGGTCTGATACCCACTGATACCACTGATACCCACTGCAACAGCGCAGAGGGTAGATACACAAAAGCTTTAATGTGAGGAATACTGCAGAAAGCTTAAAACCAACAGGAACATTGTATATTCACTCCCCTCAGATGCCGAGAAGATACCAGCTCCTGTGTGTGCGTCACATATTTATCACAGAGGTTAAAAAGAGGACATCATACTTGAAAAACAGAGGTGTGATTTAAAAAATGAGGAGCTAAGGCCTGGTCCCATATGGGTTTAAATACGCTCTCAATTCCAACTGACAAAGAGAGAAAATTGAGGAAGCTCAGCATGCTATATGATTGGGTCCTTAGTTAGGGTGTAATTAGCAGAGAAGAAAATAATAGAAGTTATCAGATGAAGATCCACATCCTGCGGCTTTATCAAGCATGGGGCACAGTGGAAAGTATCTAATACTCCAGAGATGAAATGGTTTCATGACAGCCACACCCCCAAAGTTGCCTTTTTAGCAAGTGTAATAGGACTTTTTCAGTTTCATAAAATATCTTGATAACTGGAAAGTGCCAGTTAATGGTACAATGTTCCAACTATGAATTTTACAAAGATTAATCTACCCCTTTAGGATCCAAAGGAGCCAATCAAAGGCCGCCCAGTCTTCGATGTTTTACAGTCTCTGTGGGCACAAAGCTCAGCTGAAACTACCATTCAACATCCTAAACTGTCATCTTCATCTTCTTCTAGCATAAAAATACATATTTTTCCCCATAATAAAGATTTTTTATAATAGCAATAAAGTAACTCTAGAGAACATGGTTGTCTTGAGATAGCTTAACTGTGGCTGGTACCTCATAACGCCCTGGGGACCCAGCCACCTCATAATAATCTCTTTCTTTACCATGCCTTGCTTAATTAAGGAGTGAAGCCAAAAGGTCAAGGCAGGATAAAAATGCAAATCTCAAAGTTTTCATCTAGACCCTAACTCCACATCATAAAACATATATAGTGTGCTCATCACAAAGCTTGGTACACTAGCAGATAGGAAGTGGAGTATGCCTTATACGCTCAAAATTTTAGTGTTTTAGTGAGACAACAAATAAAAGCTTTAGCTCCTTATGTACAAAATTATGTCTTTCTCCTCCAAAGGATAATTACTAAGTTATTAATTTATTCTCTATGTAAGGAATCTTCTTTAGCCTTGTTCTTCTTTTTTATAAATATTATATATATGAAAAATATGATAGTTTTTGAATATTTGGGTGGACCTAACATTTCTTTTATTTTGCCTACGTATACTGAATATTGTGCGTGCTACTCTAGAGAGACGGACAATCTGGTATTACAGTCTTCTCATTGTTATTCCAGGTCTCCAATGAAAGCAAACATAATTTTAATTCCAAATCTTATTACTGCATTGGAATATTGATGTCATAATGGGCAACATGTTTTGGCAGCTGTTTATCTTGTTGGTTCCTCAATGATTTGCCCTGCTGCTTTCCAATCACCGTCTGATGTTAAAAATACACCTGCATTCAAACTGTACATATTTCTGACAGAGTTAGATATACATTTAAACTCAAGTCTCAGCTCCTAACCTGTTTTTATCACAAGTGATGGTTGTAGAACCGTAAATATTTATTTAGCTTTGAGTAACGGAGCATTCAGATTTCATTCATGGCTTCAATAATCAATCTAACGGTGTGATTCTGTTAGGGAAGCAATTATGTGTTTTCCCCCTTCTCTGATTCTAGGTAAATAAGTGGACAAGACATATGTTGTCCTGACTGACATTTGATCAGTTGATCTGGATTTAGATCAGATGGACAATATAAGAAATACAATGATTTTTCCCCTCAGTAGAAATGAGGCTCTTAATCTCCCTTCTCCTTTAGAATAGCAACACTATTCTAACAAAGCTTATTTACTCTCGCAACACATGTACATGCTTTTTTGGCTGGATATTCAATTGTGAACCATTCGTTATTTTTATTTTTGTGTGGAATCATTGCTGTCAGTGACACACTTACAAATCTGTACCAAGACCCAGGCATTTCATTAGGCAGTATATTGAAGTATGTATAACTGTAGCTGTTTCATGGATTGGCTCTAAAATAAGAGAATGTACTTTCCCTTTTGGTTCAGTTCCCTTTTAGGGACTAAACAGCTACATTTACAGTTTTTATACAGGTTTTCCTAGCAGCCAGAGTTAAGTGAATGTAGCACTCTGGCTGGATGTCTATATGCTTGTTTCATCTATTATTCAGATACATCACTCATATAATGCTTTCCATAACAAGCTGCGGTGGAGATGTTTGTACACCTCTTTTGTACAATCAGTCAAAGTCAAAGATAATAAGGAGACTAAAGGGACAGAGAACTGTTTTTTATTTACTTATTATTAAATCTTTCTCTCCTGTTTGGCCTGCAGTAGATTACTTCCTGGACACCCCAAGGTTGGAAGGTTTGCCGTCCGCAGTTTTTAGTGTTGATTTCACTGTGAGAATTACTACAAGGTCCATGAAGTCCAGAGCATCTCCCTGCTATGTGAGGTGCTGCTGAGATACCCAGGAAGACTTTATGGGTTATGAGGTTACCAGATGTGCTCAGGTGAGTGCAAACTGATTTCTATTTTAAGGTATATTTAACACTTTCTGGCATTGTCAAATCCATCCTTTTGAGATGCAGACCGTATATTAAGCAATGAAAAATATTCTAGTGAGCATCAGAATGGGCAGTTCAAGAATCTACTCCCTAAATGTTAGCTGCCTTGCCATTACCTGTCTGAAAATTCTTTCAATTCAAAATTTTTAGATCCTTCATGATCAAATTCCTATTTGTATTCACAAGCAGAGCAGACTGCAATCACGTAAGCGCCCTTAATGGACCTCAGCTCTGAACTGAAGGAGGCCACATTCTGTTCAGTCACCCCGTCTCCATATCTATTCAGTATCTTCTCTAAATTGCTATGCAGTGTGATAATTGTTTCTTACAGACTGGACAATTGCTCCACTGGAAATTGAAGCGATAACTTCAAATGGTTTGGAAGGGGCCACTAAGCTGCGGGGTTGGTAGCAACACAGAAGGCTAGCAATACCCTAGAAGGCTGGGAACTCCCCAGACTCTTTGGAGCTCTCCATTCAACCCACAGAGGATTTCAACCCACAGAGGATTTCAGCCCTTGCCTGCAGTTTTATAGTCAAGAAATTTTGAAACTGTAAATTGTGTACACTCTGTTCTGCTGGCTTTGCATTCTGATGTGCAAAAAATTCTAGCAGAAATATTCTAGCAAAGCTAGGAAAAGGTTAAGAAAGATATCAATAATTAAAGCAAGCCCATAGAAGGTGGCTGGAAGGAAGAATTCCTTCTGTTCCCCAAACAGCAAAAAACAATAATGGTGCTGGAAAAATAAAGCATCTAAAAATCTATCACAAAAAAACTCAAGCTACTTCAAACACACATGCACATCCGCATGCATTTCTTGAAAGAATATTTGAAACTGGTGTGAACATCCCCCTGGATTTCAGGTCAGGGCAAACTGTTCCAGAAGTTGACAAGATATTAGCCCACTAAATTATTTTCTTGTCATTTTATACTCATCTCTTCTTCTAGAAAGACCAAAATCAACCAATAAAATTGTAAAGCAAAGCAGAAACAAATGAAAGAAAACCCCACACCAACACCAACATCCCTCCTCCCGACTCTGTTTTCAGGTATTAAAAAAATTTATTTTCATCATGCTTTAACTAAGCAGATAAAAATGTAACAGAGAGATCAAAATGTAACAGAGGTATTCTTAGTGTGTTTTTGCTTACCTATACAAGACTGAGAATTCCTGATGCATTAGGACCCGTTGGTCTGGTACTAGCAGGGTTACGACAGCACTTTTTCTAATGGTGGATTTTACTTTTTTGATACCTGTTGAGGTGATGGTCCATCTATGCCTCAAGTTTGCCATATTGTCCCTGAAGAAAAGCAAAGCCGAGCAAAACTTGAACTCCAAACAATTCCTAATGGTTCAGTGCATCTCCAAAAGAGACAACACACTGTTGCACAGTTTTATTTGTTCCCTCCTTTTTAAGAGACGCACCTTTGAAATGAATCCATTATATTCACAACCCAAAGTATAAAGCCTATCAGATATTTACAGTATGGTGGCAGGTCATGTTCCTCACTCTAGCCAACAGTGGCTTGTTAAACATTGTTTCCCAGAAGTTAATTAATCTTAGGTGTGGTTGAGAAATTAGGATTCCAGTTGCATTTCATGGGCAATGGGAACAGTGTCTCTTGGCTAATTAAAATCCTTTTTTGTAATGCTGAGTACAAGAAGCAAATAGGCCTCTGATTTGATTTGAAGGCCACTGATTTCTTGTGTGAGGACCTGATAGGGAGTTGTTGTATGTTTAGTAGCATATTCATCAGGTACAGCAGATGAATTTGTGTAAAACTTGCTTAAATTAAATGTGTGCGCTCTGGGGCACCTACATGTTTGAGAACAAAGAGCTGAAAGAAAGTGAAAATATCCTATTAAACCCCATTTAAGAACTGCTTTAGCATTTGTAAAGTGTAGGGCCTCATTAAAGCTGCCATTCCTGGAATCCAGGCAAAACACTTTGCACAATTCAATTGTTGTTTCTACAACTAATTATTTTTATTTTCTAATAAATGCCCTGTGCCATGAGCAAAGAGCAGATTTTTTTTTCCCTTCCATTTAGCACAGCTTCAAATGCTTACAATAAACGTGAGTGCATTTTACTGCTCTTTGGCTTCAGCTAATTTTGTTCTATAACAAAATCAATTAGACTGGTGTAGTCCCAATTTTTTCCCCCTCATTTCCAGCTGCTGAACTTGAATCTCTCTCAAAAGTACTTTCTCCCTTAGCCACAATATTTTTTTAATGTCATAATAAATTGATTGTTGTTTGGTTTAAATAGAAGAGATGAGAAAGCAACCAAACAGGCAGCTTCAGAACAAAAATTGGAACATGAAGAGACACTTCAAGCCTTTGCTTTTCTACTGATGAGGCATTCCCTATTTATGAAAAATAAATTAATTCCCTGCTTACGTTTGCTGTTTTCCTAGTTATATGTATTTTCACCATTAATTAATGGAGAGATGAGAGACTGCAGCACAACAAGCCCTAAGCAATATGAATGGATGCTTGGGCTGACTGAATAGCTTTTCTCCTTCAAGCATTGTTTTAGGTGGTGGCTGCATCAAGGAAAAGACTCTTTCTCCCTTTTTGTGATGCATCCTGAGCAGCCGCTAGAGATCTGGCCATGCGTCTGAATAAAGGGTAGCAGGGCAGATAATATAATGTTCTGCATGGAAAAAGATAACAAATCCTCTTTTTGCTTATTTTAATAAAAAAAATTCTCTATGGAGACTGTGGGAAAGAGGCAAGTCCTTTCTAGCTGTCCAGCTCCAATATGCATTTACTGCAAATGGTTATGTTTGAGTACTGGCCTGGATTATGTCTTGAAAGTCCTCCTCTGTCAGGCTTTTGTCTGGTTTAGATGTTCATTTCTTATTAAAAACAGGTGCTGAGACTTCGTCTCATGTTAAAAGTGCAAGAGGTCAGAGAGACAGCAACTAGGCTTTTACCATCCATGTGCACATTGCATGCTAGTTACTTGTTACAGTATTAAACTATATTTTTGGTAGATACCAAGCAAACTTCATCCTTCTGTTTGGTTAGGATCTGGCTAAAAGGAGTAAGAAGCTACAGCATCCTCAGATTTTCTGAGAAAACAGAGAAAGGAGAAAATCCTCCATACTGCTATACCTCATGCTCTCTGTCCTAAAGACTTGTCAGGTTTTGAACAGTGTTCCACATGATGAGGCCTAAAACACAATTGAGAGCTTTAAGAATGACAGCAGTATGTCTAAAAAACTAATATTAATAATGATAAGAATATATTCACGCAGTAGAACAAAGGGAGTTGCAAGCTGCTAGAAAACGTTCCTTAAAAATGTGAGACTGCTTTGATCCACACAAGCTTGTCACGGAGCTATGTAATAAAGCTAAGTCATGTGAATTTGTAGTTAAAAGATGAACCAATTAGAGACTGAATAATTTGTGATATAACTGATAACAGGTCAAAGCAAGGTTATTGCAGGAAATGGACTTGACTTTGCAAAGAACATTGGATATTTGCGGGGCTAGTTAAAACTGCTTCTCAAATTAAAGTGTTAGTAAGCAGTGAAAGAACAGAAGTGCATCTCATTAAAAATAAATAACAGGGCATACAGTCAGAATACTAGACTACAGAAAACAGTCAGTGAAACAAAACCAATACAATGAGGAGTGCAATATTACATATATGATCTGAAAGAAACCGTATGTTTAGTTTGCATTCAAATGTGGACTTTTCTTAAACAAAGGAAGATGTTTTCACATACCTTTAGTAATTAATTAATGCAAAAAACCAGCAGAAATAGGCCAAAATTGTGGCTCACTTATTCACAAAACATTCAGAGCTGTCAATGATATGAGATAAGAAGTAATATTAAATCACCTGCAGCACAACAAGAGCAATCTCCCCTGGTGGGCTTCCAGAAGAATAGTCCTCCCTGTGACAAGACAAAATTAAAATCTGTGGGGTTTTCTTTGTTTGTTTTTTACAAGAATTGAGCAGCAAAGCAGCTCCAAAAATTATATAGACGAAATGGTGGGTGGGTCAAAGCTTTCCCAGTCCCAAAGCAACTCTCTGTATGTGTCTGCCATAAGGAATGTGTGTCCATAAAAAAGGACCTCCACCTTCTTATGGAACTGATCTTCCACACACGTAGGGAAAAACCCCCACCACATTTCCCCCTGCCTGTACATTTTACACACAGTTCAGAACACAAACCCTACTGCCCGTGAGATGACACAAGGAAGGTATAATGTAAAAGGACCCTATGCCACATGCATAAGGCATGATACTTTTTATTTAGAATTCCACAAAAGCACTGTCAAAACCTAATATATACATGTATATTCAAATATGTCAAAGCACACTTAACATCTTGGCTGTAAATACAAATAGAGAAAAACCTTCCTTTCCCACAGGTAGGGCTGTGTAATATGAGAAGCACAGAGGGCTGTAAATACACCACAGAGATCTAAATAACACATTACTATTTTTCCTTTAAAAAATAGAGGCAGTGAAGGCATTTCATTTCTGATTTAGGTTTGTTTAGTGATCACTGATCATTTTTCTCACACTTTTGAGCCATTGATCCTAGAGCTGCCTATTTTCTTTGCCATGTTTGGGTACTGTGCCATCACAATATCACCTTGGTCTGTTTGGCTCTCCCATACCTGCACTAGCATGAATGCAGTCAAAATAACAGTTATTTCACATAGGAGAAAGCAAAGAAAACACACGAATCTACAGGGGGTGTGCAGGAGCATGAGAAAAAGCAACAGCTTGTCAGCCAAACTGTATTGGGTTTGCATGGCAAGGGTTTGGTAGTGGGGGGCTACAGGGGTGGCTTCTGTGAGAAGATGCCAGAAGCTTCCTCCATGTCTGACAGAGCCAATGCCAGCCAGCTCCAAGGTGGACCCGCTGATGGCCAAGGTCAAGTCCATCAGCCATGGTGATAGCACCTCTGGGATAACATATTTAAGAAGGGGAAAAAAACTGCTGCACAACAGCAACTGGGGGAAAGGAGTGAGAATATGTGGGAGAAACAACTCTGCAGACAGCAAGGTCAGTGGAGAAGGAGGGGAGAGCAGGAGCTGGAGCAGAGATTCCCCTGTAGCCGGTGAAGACCATGGTGAAGCAGGTTGTCCCCCGGCAGCCCATGGAGGTCCATGGTGGAGCAGATATCCACCTGCAGCCCAGGTAGGCCAGAGCAGGTGGATGCACCCAAAGGAGGCTGTGACCCCGTGGAGAGCCCACACTGGAGCAAGCTCCTGGCAGGACCTGTGACCCTGCAGGGGACCCATGCTGGAGCAGTCCATTCCTGAAGGACTGCACCTCGTTGAAAGGACTTATGCTGGAGTAGTTTGTGAAGAACTGCAGACCGTGGGAAGGACCCAGGTTGGAGAAGTTCATGGAGGACTCCTATGGGAGGGACCCCACGCTGGAGCAAGGGAAGAGAGTGAGGAGTAAGGGATGGCAAAGATAACATGTGATGGACTGACGGCAACTCCCATTCCTCATCCCCCTGTGCTGCTCAGGGGAAGGAGGCAGAGAAAATCAGGAGTAAAGGAGAGCCCAGGAATAAGGGAGGGGTCGGGGGAAAGTGTTTTAAGATTTGGTTTTATTTCTCATTATCTTACACTGATTTGATTGGTAGTAAATTAATTTTCCCCAAGTTGAGTCTGTTTTGCCCGTGACGGTAATTGATGAGTGATATTGTGACCCATGAGACTCTTGTTATATTTTCTCCCCCCTGTCCAGCTGAGGAGAGGGAGTTGTAGAGCAACTGGGTGGGTACCTGGTGTCCAGCCAAGGTCAACCCACGTCGTAAACCCACTAACTAACTGCAGCTGAAAAAAAGCACCAAATGGGAAGGACCATACAGCAACTTCCACTTCAAAGCACGTGCAGAAAAAGAAGGACATCTTTCAATAACGCAACTGCACCACCCCCTTAGGAGCTGAACCCAGGTACCGCAGCACCCTACCAGCCGCACCAGTGCTTACTATGGTTTTTACGTTCAGATACTGGGAAGCACCACATTTCCAGTCAGAAGGCTGCTGGAAGCATTGCGCTGGCAATAGCTTTTCTCTTTCCCTTGTGCTCTGCAACTCAGTCAGAGGAGTCCCCTTCAGAAGTGGAGCAATGAACTGAGACTTCCTTGAAAACTCTGCTTACAGCTATTAGAACTCCAGAAGGAAAAAATGGTAAGAGAAGATGGATGAATGTGCTCCACACATTATGAAAACTGAAGACAAGCATGAAGTCTTGGAGGAAAATATGCAATAAAAACCCAATAACTTTAAAGGGACACTGGAAATTCAGCCCTAAACTTTCTGCACGGTTGGCTTTGAAAAAGCCAACGTAAATGATAATGTCTGCTTGACTCTTTAAAAAGAACAGGTTTTTACTTATTGTTTACTTCAAGCATACCAAATCTAGTACTTGGAAAACAAACTGTAACTTTTTGAATGGAAAGATGCACAGAAAAACTGAACAATCAAAATGGGTGCCAAGCTATAAAGAACTTCTTTGCCAACAGGGCCCTGGGAAAGGAAGATGGCACAGAGATGTTGTTGAGAAAGATATGGTGGAATGTAGCAACACTGAAATATAGGTGTGTTGGGAAAATTAGTAGTAGAGACTGTGTTATGCTACTGCTTAACTGTTCATTACAAAGCTTTCCCACGTCCTGAGAAGCATATACTGCGGCCAGCAAAACAGGCACATATTATGTCTAGAGATCCACTACAGAATCACTTTGTTCCTCTGAAAAGGCAGGAGCTGACAGCACTTAGTGGTATAAAAATCAGTAGCTGGTGGCTACCACCTAGTAGCAACTATCTGAGGGCAGGAAAGTAGGTAATCTTAATTCAAAATACATGCTATTCCACATCTTCATAATTGTGTGTTTGACAACTTCACAGACCAGAGAAAAAGAAAGGCAGAAACTTGGCCAGAAGGTGGAAGCATGGGAAAGAGCAAAGCAGAAAGCAACCAAGCAAAACAGTTTTTTGTTCCATAGTTACATTGTCCAAGTACATAAACCAAAGCAAGGAGTACGTAGGATGAAAAGTCAACCAGATTTTAATTATTCCTTACACAGAAAAAAAAGGACGGGAAATCATCTCATCTGTGTGCTAAAGCTGGATCAGCCGTACTGTATGTCATTCCTGACAGATTATTTGCTTAACTTGTAACGATTTCTAGTTCTGGAGCCTCCATAACATCTCCAGCCAGCCTGCTCTGTGGCTGCACTCTCTCTACTGTCAGATAGCTTTCCTGAGCCTAAACCGAACCTTGCTACATTACTTCCTATCCATCACAGGCATGAGGAACAAGCTATTCCTTCATCTTCCCAAGGGTCTTTTAGGTATTGCAACAACTGTTTGCATGTAACCTAAAGTCTCTTATATTATCCTCCCTGTAGGAACGATTATAGCCTCTGTATCACAAAGCTGGACTTGCAGGATGGTTGCCACATAAAATGCTCTTACAGTGATATCGAAGACAGTGACATTTTGGATTCTAGAACACAATGTTTCCATATATTGGTTTTGAAAATTTTCCACTTTTTCTAGGTAAGCTACTTGCCCCCTGTTTTGGTTTGGATGTTGCTTGTGGCTGTGACCAAGAAAGAGGGTACTTGACTTGTCATAATACCACAGTCGGCTTTAATTTTAAAGTTATCAGCATATACTTAGATGTATTTCTGGTGAAGGAAGACCAGCCTTTTGTTGCTTGCCTTAAAGCAACTAAACAATGGAAAGGCTTTTTTTTTTTTTTTAATTTGAGCTAAAGGCAGCCTGATAAAATGCAGTTTCTGCAATCTGTTGAATTATTAAAGTATGCAGAAATTATTAATAATTGTAAACATGAGAAATAACTCATGGGTTTCTTCTCTTGGTCTCACTCAAATTCAACTGCCCTCTTTGAATTAATCCCCGAAGACAATTATTATTTATATTACAGCAACACCTAGAGGCTCCTACTGAAATCAGAGCGCCATTGCACAAAGTACTGTACACACCCACGGAAAGGCATGATCCTGCCTTACATTCTGTAGTCCAAATTGGTCAGCAAAAGAACGATGAGCAGAGGAAGCAGAAGGAGCTGAGGAAAGAGGATGCATCCACACTCACACAAGTCATAGCACTGGGACGCACCTTTGGCACCTAAATGTGAACCCAACCATTTCACCATCCTGCTCTCAGAAATCATAGCCAAAACCAGATGGACGTCACGGCTGTCTGATGCCAGGAGCCCAAGCTTTGGGAAACAGTGCTGGGGCAGTCCCCATGGTCACCAGTGGAAGAAAAGCGCCTATTAGGGCAAATGTACCCAAGACCCAACACTATCACATCCCAGGAAGATTTCCGAGTCCAGAGCAGTGGTTGGAAGGAGTGTGAGGAAGGACAGTGGTTTTACTTACCAAAATGTATTGCAACAGCTCTGCTTCTGCTATTTAGTCCTGTGGTATCTGTTTTGGAACTGACCAATGGAAAATCTCTGGGCTCGCTTTCTCCCACACCGCTTGGGGTTAAAGAGGGCTACAAAATGTAACGAAGTTTGGAAATCACCCAGCAGCGTTCATTCGTTTTTGACTCCAGCTCTTATTAGTGGAGAGAGCTTCAGATTTGAGGCTAAATCACTGCTTGGAGAGGACAGAAGCAGACAAAAGGCAAGGGGTACCACATCCGACCTGCAAGTTGGATGTGTAACAAGAACTATTTGGAAATACTGCAAAGAGCAAACTGATCCTGGTGATAGTGTCAATAGCCTCCCTGTGAGCACTAATTATATTATTACGAAAACAGACTAACACAAAACTAAAGCACAAAAACATACGTTTAAGATCTGGCTGGATGCCAGTGTGCTCAAGGCACATCCTTCATACCAGCTGAATTATGATACTGTGTTATTTGTTTTGCTGGAGTGCTCAGGAGCACTAATCATCAACCCGCATCCTGCCGTGGTCCATGCCATAAAAATACAGAAAGCCAACGCACCACCCGCCCCCAAAGAGCTCACACTGCACATGCGAGGTCAGAGGGGTACAGACAGCCTAAGATGGTGTAGCCCAGCAAGATGAGTATTTGTCTCCAGGTATCCATGGTCCAGCTATTGTCAAGGCAGACGATTTTGAAAGAGGGTTTTGAGGGAGAACAGCATGACTTTACTGATGTTTCCAGTGAGATTGTCATTAAGGAGGAATATAGATTTTTTAGTTATTTCCTGTTCTGCCTGCAATCCTCTTACTCCATACCTACCAGGTGAAATGTTCCAAAACAAATATATTGCAATCTATTATAAAGAAACAGGTCACCCAAACAGGCATCAATAGTTGCTTGGGAGCAAATAAGAACATTACAAAAAATACATTAGGCCCTTGCTTGATGCTTCAAGTTTAAATAATAGCACCTTCCATTTCCTGGGTTGCAAATAGCAAGTATTTGCTAATGATACCTTAGCAATTCACAAAACAGGGAGGAAGGGGAGAACCCCCATTTTATTTTTGGCAGATCAGATGATGCTGAAGAACATGTTTGTGCATGTGAAGGGAGTGGGGGGCATGGGGCCAGAGCTACATGGTGAGGATTTGCGTGCAATGGGAATAAATCTGTGAAAATGTGTAAGTGGAGCTGCAGAAGGAAATCTGCAGCCGCCTGAGCCAAGCGGTTGAATGGCAGAAAGGATGGAGGCTATTTGAATACTGATGTGGCCCTCACTTTCTTCCATTTCCATTAATGACATGCTCATCAAGGGCAAACAATGGGACCGGCTGCCTGCGCCTGTCACACTGTGTGGGTGCTGGGAATGCCAGGCTGTCATCCTGGGGCTGCATTTAGAGACCCGCACGCTAATAAGAAGTGCTCTGTGCCGTCAATGCAGACAGGTGCTTCCGAGGCTGGGACATGCTCCATTCCCTTCCCCTGAAACCCTCCTCTCCCGGCCCCCTGACAGACACCATGAAATGCACAAATTAACAGCCCCATCATGTTGGGCTGCTGCTGCCTGCGGTGAAAGCAGAAAATCAAGTTGTCACCCAGGGTGCAGTGATAAAGCCACAGCCTCATTTCTCTGTTGGTGCCCTATAATAGCAAATGCCAGACAGCTGGATGGATTGGGAGGTTTTAGATTAGGGTCCTGATGCACTTTGGCCACTGAATTAGCAGTTGCTGTTTTCATGCAGATTATTTGTGTACAAAGCAAACATCTGGAGAAAGCAAAGGCTCCAGGGTCAGATATTCGATGCTTCTTTCATCTAATGAAGCAGAAATAACAGAAATTTTACAGTGCCTTTGACAAAAATTCCCCCCCATCAATGAAAAAGCAAAACCCTTCCTGGATTTGCCCTTAGAGACCTTCCCAGCAAATGCACAAGACTCCATTTGCAAGCATTTCCCCACGACCAAACTGAACAAGACTGTCAAACCAAGACAAGCTCGTGATTTTACAATAAAGATGGCTGGAGAAAGGTCACAGCAAGTCTTTCGGGGAAGGCAAAAGGGAGAGTGAACTCTCCAAAGGCATTTTATATCCATAGTGCAGCATTCCTCTTTGGCAGCGGGCTCTTCCCACAGCTATGCAAGATCCACTGCAATAAGAGGGTTTAGCTGTTTTCACGCATGCGTACCTCAGCCACAGGCGAGAACTGATGTCCAGAGCTCAGAATCCAAAGCGGGGCCAAAATCACCCTAAAACTCCCATTGCCTCCTCACAAAGGCAGGTACCTGGGCTTCTGAATGAAAAACAAAGACAAAATGGAATTGAAGAGAGTCATCGACAAGGAAGGTGATGGTGACAGAGACTGACCACACAGACATTTGCCCCGCAGCAGACGCCGCACCAGCAATAAGGAACGGAGGGGCCTGAGCCCTTCAGACTCCAAGGAGTTTAATGACATAACGGCCTGAGAACTTCAATATAAAACAGGAAGAGCAACTAACGAAACTTACAACATAAAACCCCCCTCCTGTCATTTTTATAGTAATAGTAAAACACTTTATTGAATTTATGAGCTACATAATGACTATGAAGAATGTAACTTGAATTAGAACCAACTCAGAAGTATAATATCAACTATAAACCCTTTTCTATTACCCCATCCCTTTATCATCATCCTATCCGGCTCTTTTTAAACCAAGGAATATTGCGTTCTTCAAAATTTAGTCTGAAATCCATCTCCTAACTTCCCAATAAATCAAGTAAACCCCAAGCGTCCGTAATAGACACGGGGCCAAAAAATCAAGGCATGGCCAGGAACAGATTTTATAGCTAGAGTTAAGAAATCATTGAAAAACCAAAAAAACAAACAACATTTCTGTGAAGGTTGCGCCTGGGAAGGCGTGGTGGAATATCCTGAGGGTTTTGTTGTGAAGCCGCATAGCAAGATGCAGCATGGCGTTATTAGGCAGTTCAGAGCCCAAAATGAAAGTGATCAGCGCAGACCTTCAAAACTAAAGCACAACCCCATGACGCACCCCTGTGCAGGTGGGAAGTCCATTTAGGAGCAGATGCATTAGCAGGACTTTGAAGCACCCTCTCTGGAGCCCTTTCAGTCCCAGGGTTTTGACATGAGCGATAAAATCTGCGCAAAGCCAGAGAATGCATTGAGGGGCTGTTTATAACCAGATCCATTATTTTTGCGGAGGAGTTTGTAAATGAATGATTGCAGGGGAGGGAAATGTACATAACACAGCTAAAGCAGCATGTTTTACTGTGTTTTCTGATTCCATTTTACTCCTTTAGTCTCCCTGGTCCCCAAGGATTTTTCTGAAGGGGCGATAAAATAAAATGGGTGAAACAAAGCCATAAGCCAGTTAAGTCTGAAAGACATGTCATCTCATCTAAAAAGAAGAAACGGACCATTTCCATGCCTAGGGCTGACAGCAACGCCTGAGCTAGCAATAGTGCTATTCCATTTGATTTATAGAATAATGGGGTGACAAATGATGACAAAAATAAACTTTTACTGCACTGAACTGCTCCTTTATTTATGAAATTTGGCCAAGTAGTGAAATCTTTTATCTGCAAGTTGTAACATGGAGTGGAAACGAGCAATTATGGTGTGGTAATAGTAATCCAGTGATGGAGGCCGAGTCAGTTGGAAATGGATTGAGGTAAAATAACTACCGCACCATGATAAATGTGAACAGCGCTTTGCTGACAGATGATCTAACAGGTGTTCATAACAACTATATAAGAGGATTTATTTATGACTAGCCACAGCCGCAGCACTGTAAATCAACTCCAGCAGCTGCACACCGCTGAAACCAAGTCCCTGATGGAGAAACAGTGCAAGAACCCAAAAGAACACAATTCACTCCAGAATCTTAATCATCAGATAACGTGGTTTTTTAAGCAATTACACCACAGTGCAGAAATCAGAATGACTTTCAATTATGTGAAGCTGAACCACCAACTAACTTTGCCCAAACCCAGGCACTGGTAGAGGCCCGCAGATCCAGCTGGAGCAGAACAGTTACCTTTGGACCCGGTGTCAAAGAGGGCCCCCCTTTTTTTTTTCCTGATAAAAGAAGCCACTTTGGTGCTGTTCTGGTGTGATGCAAAGACAGTAAGGGCAAGAGGAACAGAAGGAGTTCTTCTCTCTGCCTCACCAGATGTGCTGAATCCAAATGTCTGGAGGGCTGCGCTCCAAGCTCTGTCAGTGAAACGATCGGATCACCAAAACCAACCTCAAATTCCACCAAAACACTGCAGCCTCATAGAAAAGGTTACGAGGTCTTTAAAGCCAACTCATCCTGCTGGTTTGCTTTACAGCATGGATCTGCAAACATTTGAAGAAAGACAGCTGAGGGAGGAATCAATGGTACTAAGTGGGTTGAATACCTGTTTTTGCCAGAATTGGAAAAAACAGCCTAAAAAAATAACTGAATTGGTAATTCTTTCATCCCTTCTACCTCCCTCACAACTGACGTTTTAGAGTTGTACGGAATACCATTTACTTTCCAAACACAATTCAGCAAGTCCTGGTAAGCAGTGCATTGCTGGTGCAGACACAGAGTGCAGCTAAATGCCTAAACATCCTCACACAAACATACAAAATCAGGGGAAATCAAAATTAAAATGATAGGAAATAATAAATACTGCGGGATCAAATTATTCTGTGTGTGAAACTATCCGCAAAGAGAGGGAAGCAGTAAGGTACGTTATAGACAAGCCTCCAGGAGAGGATGAGGGGGCCTGCAGTGCCCCAGGGCAGAGCCAGCCACCCCTTGCGAAGCTGCAGCCCCGGTGCACTCACACAGGTCTGCTCAGGGTCACCAGGAGTGGAGCCTGCCACGACAGTGAGGCCTCACACCCAGGCAAAGCCTCCTGGGGGTGGCAGTAGGCCACTCAGCCCACACCTCCCCTCTGCTTGGGATTTAATTACAAACCTCCATTAAAGTTGCAGCCTTTTCTGGAGGCCAGTACCCCACGTGACTCCCGCCTTCGTGGTTCGGGAGAGGGGGCTTGCTGCCTCTCCTCTGGCCCGCCTGCCTTCCTCCTTCACCCAGGCAGGCTGCCGGCACCTGGGGGCCTCTCTGGCATCCCAGCCAGGCCGGGTGTGCATGGGCGGCTGCAGGGTGGGCAGAGGCTGCTCCGCCTGCCCTGTGAAGCCACAGCTACCAGGCCTCAGCTCGAGAGGTGCCTGTAGCTTCCGCTGCCTGCCAGCCTTCCTGGCAGCCTCGGCCTCAAAGCCCTGTGAACACGGTCGGCCTGTGGCTGCTGGTGGTGCTTGGAAGTGATGAGGGGCAGCTGTTTTGGTCAGATGAGATGTGATGTTTGCAGAAGGAGAAGAGCCGATGCTACCGCTCCCAAGGCTCCTGCCCTCCCTGCGCCTCCCTCGCCCGCTCTGCTCCAGCTGCCGGACTTGGGTGCTGCTGTGAGCCCCTCAGGGTACTGCTGTAAGCCCAAGCTGGTGGGTATCCCACAGCCCAAAACAAGTCTGAAGCTGTGCAGGGCGGCTGGAAGCACCATGGTGCTCCCTCACTTTTACCGGCCATCTCCCTCAAGCACCTGCCATGGCTAGTAGCTGAATGGCTGCCAGTCATGGCTGGTACAAAATGAGGCCTTTCACCACCTTTCCACCGCCCGTCCAGAGCCCACCAGCATTTTTACAGGGCGGGAGGGGGAGAAGGACCCGAGCACACCAACAACTCTTGCTCTTTCTTGAAGGAGCAGGGCGACTTGTCAGCTGTTTTTGCAAGGCTTAGTCTAATTCCTTCCCATCAAGGAGTAAAACCAGGTCTGGGTTGAGCCAGAGGGGGGCATGGAGGTGTGGATGGTGACTCACAACATATACGCTCCATTAGATGGTGCTAAGGGCAGAGTTGCTGTCCCCTTCCCTCTCCCCGAAAGCCCTACCTGGGAAGGAGGGCAAAGGAGGAGGCAAGTCGCCAGGAGTGGGATGAGAGCAGGCTAGGGTCTGGGGAGGACTGGAAAACCATCCGTGGAAGCCAGCAAAACTCATTTTTGCCCTCTCTCTTATACGTGCACAATGGGAAAAAGTTTAGAATAACGCTACTTGTAAAGATATGTGTATACGCACTAGAATGTACACAGGGATTTAAGTGGATCAGGATTTGGGGCAGCACGGTCATACCATGGGCTCAGTTACCAGCCACTGAAGAGTAGTTCACCTTGTACCTTCTGAAGCAAAACCAATTAGTTGTGGGACTGGAAACGCAGTGGTGTTCACCATCTTTTTCCCTTCCAAACAGGTTCACTGTACTGTGCTACATAAAGCACAAGTATACCAGGTAAGAGAAAATAACCTGAACAGAAGCATTGTTTTTATCAGGGTTGTGCACAAAGGCTCCTATCAGCAATGAAACCACACTATGCAAGCACAGCAAAGCCTGGTGCCTGCACCACAAAACATTTAATATAACATGTTAAGTGTTATAAAAACACACACTTTACGATAAAACAAACAAAAATATGGGGAAGGGGAGGAAAATAACTGACAGAAAATGAAGAGAACAGAGTCCAATTCTCATATGCTTGTTTCAGGCACACACTGAAAGTCAGATGAAGGCTTGGGAGGATTAAACTTACCTGTACATTGCTTACCAGAATCCTTGTTAGGGCATTTAAGTGCCACGTTAAAATTAATTCAAGCACGTAAGATATTGTATGCAAAACTAGAGGGTTCAGTAATTGAATACTTTTAAAAAAAGAATTAATTCTAATTACAGTAATGGACCATTGCAAAACAAAGTGTGCAAAAGGATTTAATCCTATCACCAAATATCAGTAATTAGCCTAAGCCTCAGATCAAGAGGATTTAGAGCCCTCATGGTTTTTTGTATCCTATCCAATACATATCTGTATATTCCTTTGCTAATGAATGTACATTTCCAGTTTTGTTCCACTTTTAGTAAACATATTATCTTGTGACAGCGGATGACCAGAGCTTAAGTACATGTTGTGTTTAAAAACAGGGGGAAAAAAGTTAGTTCCTTCCTCCAATTTACATACATTGCTTTAGAAATGTTACAGAATGCCAACTTGTTCCTGAGTTAGTAGAAAAGATCATCAGGAAAGCCCAATTTCTCTTTTCTATGCCATTCGTTATTTCATATACTGAATCATGTCCCTGTTCTAAAAACACTTCCATTATTTCCACTATCCTTTCACACGGTGTTCTATTTATATCTTCCATTATTTTGTTCCTAGCTCTAGACCCATTTCTATTTCTGCTATTTTTCTTTAGAAATTAGTTACTAGAATTAAAGCAGGGTATGCAGGGAAAAAAAAAATTATCCTTTTATACAACATCATAAAATGTGAAAGGAAAATAAGAGGAAAAAAATTGTTCTTTTGACTGTCCTGCATCAAACCTATGTTTATATTCTGCCATCCACAGTAATAGAACAACTTTTCCCCATACACTATTCTTTCCAAATGGTTTGAGTTATTTTGGAATAACTGAATTTGAAAATTCAGTTATTTAAAAAAAAAAAAAGAAGAAAAAAACCCCTTCCTTTTCACAAGAAAGAATATGTGCGTATGCAGAAAAAAACAGGAAGCAAAGAGGTAAACTGTTGGTCTCTCACTACGCAGAAACTTTCTCATCTGTTTATCCCTTGCTCTTGTTGCATGATTCTTCAATCCATAATCACTAGCATCAGTTTTAAAGCTTGGACTAGATCACAATAATCTTGGAGTGTCTTTGAGTTTTACTTACTTTGGGAATGAGTGAATTAAGCAGTTAATAAAATTATACCCTATTTATTTCCTATTTATGATAATATATATTCACTGGTTTTCCTATGTTTCTGCAGGTTCTGTTGCACCTGAACCCTTCATAATTTAATTAACCCTCACCTCCCGCTCCCTAAACTAGACCTCGATACAATTCCCTAACCATTTTAGCAAAATCCACCTCACCAGTCCTGCAATACTATGCTTTAGCCTTGCTTCTGCATCCGAAGTCGCACATGCAGGTGTGTTATAAAGCTGCCCAGGTCTAGATTCTTGCTGAAACCGGGTGGTTCTCAGTGCAGCTCCTGACTGAAAAGCCTGCCTACAGAGGTAGGAGCTGCTGCTACCTGGTACAATTCTAGATTGCAATTTAGACTAGTCATCTACTTCACATCCTAATAACCTCTATAAATGATGAAAAGTATGGAAGAAAGTGAATAAAAATGATATATAGCAAAACCAAGAAACTATTGTTAACTACTGCTAACTGGCTGAATTATGACTGAGTGCAACTTCCACTATTAATGTAAGACATGTACGTGTGCTCATGCTTAGGTTCCTGAAGAGCTGAGCGTTACTGCATGCAGAGATATTTTACTATTTAAATATCTGTCTTTAAAGAAAGTTTCTCCCCAAATTACTATTTGGGGAAGTCAACATAAATTTTCAAATCACACCATCAGTCCAGATACCTGTATCAAGAGTTATTGAACCACTGGACCAAGTCACAAAGTGTTGAAAAATGTAAATTAATAACAGAAACTCCGCAAATATCCTTATTATACACGTTTCTGGGCTTTGCTATTAAAGTACTCTAGGGAAGCAGAAATTACTCAGCAACGTCTGAGACTTACACAGCATTAATATGCTTTCCTTTGATTTATACTGTGGTACAGGAAACAACTCTTTTGTTTTCTCCTTGACAAACATGTCTGAAGGTTTTGCAGTTCAGTCTTTTCTCAGGAAGCATGGTTCTGCACCTTTCCCTCACCACCTTCTCACTGAGTCTTAATATCAAATACCATCTAGACCAATCTGCACTTTCTCTGAGATGATGGTATTTTTCATCTGTTTGAATAACTTTTATATCACACTTGAAACCTGTAATTAAAAAAACCTTATTGCAGGATTAGGACTTCAGAAAATAATGTATATGTTGATTAAAAACATGTACATTTGTGTTGAGGGCATAAGATTCTTCTTTGTCTGAGAAGTACCAGTATATTTTGGGTGCTAGTGAAACCTAGAACCACATTTGTTACCGAAGTGCAACTTAAATACCTAAAAATCCCAACCCCTCTTTAGAATTTGCCAATAAACTCTGCTACACGTTGGAGCTACCTTTTAGTTCTACCAAATTTTAGTTGAAAATTTTAGAATAATTTTCCAGTGTGCAGTAATGCAACATTTCTGATGAAGCAGTATTTCCTATCATCCAGAAAGCAAAGCTAAGCACCACTTAGTCAGCATCAAAGGACCATGCAAGGGTCCTGGTGACAGAGCAAGGGTACAGTTATTCAAATATCTTTTCCGCGTCATGAAAACATCTGTAGCAGAGCCATGAGCTACTAGGAAAAGCCATGTTGGAAGTGAGGAGAGCTGATATGAAATGACAAAACTCAGCATCTTCAGTCCTACCATGTAACCAGAATGTGAAGGGAAGGTCAAAATCTGTGACACCCAGGCTACGGGCAGAAAACTGGGTGCAACAAAGGTTGCACGGCTGTTGGTCTTCTCAGCCCTAGTTCAGAAGACACGGTTATGAATTTCTCTTTGCCTCGAGCCCTGGTTTATGCACAGGTGGGAGACATTTTAATCTCAGTTCACAACAGAAATTTGAAGCAAAGATCTGAATAATTTATTAAGCTAGATTACAGTATTTGCCACAATAGTCTAATAATCAGTATTTCATACAATACTGATTTCTAATAATTCAATCAGTATTTTATGAATGGGCCAAATTGAAAATAGGCAGTTACTAGCTTTGTTTATTAACAAAAATGTAACCGCATAGCAGAAAATTACAATAGGAGCACAAACACTGGCTGCTTTCACAAGAATGGTTTGCTGATGCATATGTAGTGTCCAACCTTGTTAGTATTTACTTTAATTAACTAGTTATACACAATACTGGCGATCATCATTACCAGTTCTCTACCAAAATAAGAAAGAGGGTGCCTCTGCTCATAGCACTACTTTATTGGCATCTTAACAGAAATATTTGAGAAAATGGCAGTAGGTGGGAACAATGTTCTTAATAGACGAGTTCAGGTTTACAAGCATTTCCAGAAAGCAAACACCATTTTGCTGTACCTATTGTATTTTTACATTTATGCAACAAAACGTCTCTGAACCACGTAGTTGTTGTATATGTTGCTGGAACCTACCCGCCATTTTAACTCACTTTTCAAGCAATGTGATTTCCCTTGAACTTTATTATCTACTATTTGTCCACTACAGTGGGGAAAACCGATGGAGAAGAAAGGTAGCGGGGGAAGGGAGCAGAGAGGGAAGGACCAGGGTAGAACAAATGGGAAATACATTTCAAAGCGCAGATAACTGACAGTAAAATATATGTTCTTTGGTTAGCAAGCAGAAAAAAAGGAAAGGACTTGCATACATGATAGATACGCACTAGCATTCTAAAGCAGAAGACAAGAATGTCAAGAGTGTATTCTTCCCCCACTGCCAGATGGAAGGGCTATTATTATAAATGAAAGGCAGCAGTAGTGGATGCCAGGCACTTTTGTTGTGTGCCAGATTCTGAAGTCCAGATGTAAGCAGGTTACCCCTGGGACAGGACAGGCTTCAGCTCCCGCAGCAGAACAGAACCAATCACGGTTTTCTCGGTGTTTATGATGAGCTGTGCTGTAGAGCTCTCCTTCAGCTCCACTGTGACTAGCATCAGTGACCCACTGTGCACAGTCTTAGCTGCAAACCTGAAGGAGGAAGGAAAAATAAAAAATAAAAAAGAAAAATCACTGAGGATCTTAAGGTCAAAGACTGCTAATATTTCTTTGTGCAAAAGTTAAACGAGCTCAAATATAATAAAATGCCTCCAATATCATTAACGCATTTCAGGGGATAAATCATAAAAACCTCCATAAATTCTTCAGAAAGAATTTGTTCAGCATTGTGTAAATATTTTTGCATTTAAGAAGGACAAAAAGTATCACGCAAAATTGTGTATTTAATAGTGCAGACAACAAAATCCATTTAAATAAAGTCTTATGTAAATTCTGATTCTTCAGTTCATCTACAATACTCAAGAAATATTTTAGTGCACACTGGCAACTAATTCAGCTGTATGGAGTATTCCATGGATAACTATCATTATTTGGTGCCCCAAAGAAAAAGCAACTATGCTAAACGTAGTAGAACACTTCCAAAAAGCCAAATTGTTGTACTTTCAAAAAAGTGCATCCTCCTGCCATCTTGGGAATCAATTCAAATAAAAATATTCAAAGTTGTAAACATCCAACATGATCATTTGAAATGATGTTAACAGCAAGACACCAAATCATTCCATCTGTGAATTTATCTTCAGAATATTTAATCATAAAAATGTGGCCAATATTTCTAAATATTTTATAATTATTAAAAACCCTACAAAGCAAATATTTCTAAATATAATTATTAAAAACCCTACAAAACACATAATGCCCCCCCCCCCACCCCAGATAAACAAAAGTTAGGACTAATGCACCATTACTAAATTCCAAGACATGAAGAACCCACTAATTACATGGAATTAAAAGCAAAACTAGCCTTTTAAGCACCACAATTGACTGAAAAGCCATTTTGGGCACAGTGAACTTCTGTCAATCCTGTTAATTCATTCTGCATGCACAGCCAGGCCCAAGAGACGGGATGGAAGTGGATGGCAACAGAAGAGGATGGCAACAGCCTCCGTCTTCCATCTTCCACAAGGAGCACACCATGATTTTTTTTTGCCTTCCCCTCCTTCCCCCACCTTGGTCACTTGACAACAACAAAGTTGCTGCACATGAGCTTTTGAAAACACTAACAATTGTAGAGCGGGTCTGTGACCCAGTCTGACCCCACTTTGCAGGGCCAATCTCCTCTCCTCTTTCTGAATGACACGTGTCTGAATCACAGCCATCTGCCTCAATTTGTGCAACATCTTCAGCCACAATAGGACCCAGTTAGCCCTGACAACAGCTCACAATACAGAAAAATCAAACTGCTGGGCTGACAGCACGCTGTCGGCTATTCAAGAGCAAACCAACTGGTCAGTGTCTCATGTCTGACAATTAGCAAAGCGCCTACCCAAGCCCTTGGGGATCTGTTTAATTACCATCAACATAAAGGAGGGAGTTTATCAGTAGATACTCAAAAAACTTCACTCCAGACTTAATTAAAATATTAGCCACTTAAGCAGGAAGCAGGTTCTCTTTAAACGAGAAGTAATTTCTGTCTTTTTTCTTTTTAAACTAAGCATATCAAAATCTCATAACACATTATACTAATTAAGGAAACATGGGGCACTTCTCTAATGCCACCCATCACAGGTCAATCTATTTCTTTTGTCCAGATTATATATTCAAAGACCTCTCCCTTTAATAGAGAGGTTCTAAAACAAGGTTACCACTATAAAAATTAGCTACTTAACTAGTTATATCAATGATTTCATCTATTTGCACTGCGATGTAGCAGATCACTATTTCTCTTGTTGATTTTGACAGGGGGCTAATTATAGAAACAATGGTCTTATTAGTCACTTTATTTACTTAACAGTTGTGTCTTGGGACAACACAGAAGCAGATTATGTCTCAGTATGCACATAAATAGTTGGTAGTTGGCACTCCTGCTGTGCTTCATAGCCCCAAGGCTTGATTTTACCCTGTTTTATTAAAACCTGAAAGTGATACAAAGCCAGTTCTGCGAAAACCAAGGTGGCCCAAAGCATCAGCGATGAGGTTTGTGCTGTTATTTTTACACGTGGATTTGCAAAATCACATAGGGGATCAATAGTACTTTTCCGTATCTCTGAACAAAATATGTAAAATCAATAAAATGTGAGTTTGTATGTGGTTTACAAGACGCAAAGGGTCTGATACTCGGATAATTTTACACAAAGTGTTAGTATGCATAACTAGCAGTGGTTAATCGGTTTGTATCAATGGTCACTGATATGGAATCGGTTAGTGAAAAAAGAACTGGAACAGAACAGGATGACTTATTTCACCATTAAAAAAGGTGTATAGAAGAACAACCACACTATGGGTTTACCACTGCCTTTGAACTGCGGAAATCGAAATCTGATCCTTAAAGTAGGGAAGATAATTTTGTTTCTAAAGAGAGTTATAACATAAATATGCTGGTATGATCTTTGAAACTGAATACAGTTACAGAAGGATAAAGCAGTTGACTTTTGGTTAGAAGACACTATCAGTAAAACTGATTTGCTAATTATTTAGATGTTTTAAATATACTGTCATTGAAGGATTTGGGTAATAGCTGTTTTTTCAACTAAGCACATATTATTCCATTTATATGTTTCCCCTTATCATAAGCACACATGGATTTTCAAAAACGTGTGTAGTGCTCAACTAAATACTTAGACCAGAAAGCCATTAAAAAAATATTTCAGCAGAAAAAATTAATCACTCTCTAAAGTATGTATTTATTTTTTGCGAGAAACTTTTATTTTCCCCACAAGGTCAGTAATTATTTTTTACTTTTTCTGAAAGTTGATACTGCCTTAAAGGTTAAAATTTGAATACAAAAAAATTGAAAAAAAGATATTAAAACCAATCAGAATTCATAGACTGAAATAAGTCTTGGCAACTGCACTATAGTACATTAAAACTTAGCTTGTAAATTGGTTGTCTGTAGGTCCAAAATAAAGAATTTGTCCTATGGACAACTCTTAACATAAGACATTATATTATTAGCATGGCTGTGTTGCAACAAAGGATGCATCAGAGAATATGAAAATAAAGAAAGTAAACGAGAATACCATTCAGAAAACAGAACCAAATCTTTACTAATAGTTTCAAGATGGCTGTTTCTGCTATATTGCAGTTATTTTCTAGTTTTCTTCCTGTGATAATATTAATTCTAAAGCTGGTTTCACATCATTAAAAATATTCAGGAAGATTTGCAGTTGTTAGTACTTTTCCCATTTAAAAAAATCAAGACAGATTAGAAACATAACAATGTGAGATATATTTGCATATTCTGAGTTTTTCCAAATTTTTTTTTTCTTTAAGAAGAATGTTAAATATTCTGAGGCTATGTGACATAGGAAAAAAGAGAAGGAGTTTATAGATTATTTTTAGATAAATATAGTACCTGTCAGTAGGTAAGGAAATACATATTAAGAATCAAATTCTAAATCAACATCAATAAAGTACTGTAGTTTTTTAGAAAGTCATTCAGTCTTTCAAGAGTTAAAAATCAAGTACATATTCTTGGTTACTTTCCATGAAAATAAGATTTTTTAATGATTATCACACAAAAATATTTGATTTATTGTCAACATAAAGGGAAAACACAGAGTATCCAACACTACAATGTGACAGCATTTGCCAAACACTGGCTTTGTAATGATGATCAGCCTAACTACAGACTAGCAGTTATTTTTCCTTTATTTGTAGAGAGAAGATAGCTACAATATACAGGAGAGGCATTTTATGGGGAAAGGTGGTGAAAATTCCATGCCAGTGAATAGACAGCAACAGAGTAACTCACTCAAAATCTGCTCTTTAAAATTCAACATTTGAGAAAATAAATTTACACTTGAACACTTACTATCAGGACATTTGTTTACAGCACAGCAGGGTTTGTTACGCATAATTCAACAGCACTAAAACATACGTTCTCTCCTGTCGGGCGCTCTTCTTCCTCTTTGATTTTTCTGTTCAAGCTAGATTTTCTTTTTTTTCTGTTCTACTGTTTACCAGAAACAGTGACAATAGCCCATGACGGCTAAAACTTTTTTTTCCTCCGCCCTTTCTTTAAACCTTGTACATGAAGCCTTCAATTACTGCCTGCTGAAGCAGACAGAATCCTATTAGTAAGAAAGACGATCAGAAGATGCAATGCCCTGCCCTAGCTGTAGAAAAATAATTAGTCCAAAGTTGACAAATGTGTAATCAAGTTATGCAATGAATATATTCAAAGGGGAAAAAAAACACTGCTGTGAATTAGTCTTCAATTTATAAATATAAGAATGAACAACTATCAAGTACCTTTCAGTGTATCACTTGGACAACAAAAATATTTATCGTTTCAGTACTCTCAATCTTCACCTTACTCTGATAAATTCTATGTATGTACAGGTTTGACTTTACAATTAACATTTCATCTAAAAATTGGCTAAATTACTAATTACTTGTGTTCGTTCTGACCTGGGAATAGACTAAGCTTAATACTAAAACATAAGCAGAAATATACTTACAAAAAGAAGGATCTTCTTCTTAACTTGGTGATTTTAACCTCTCAAAAAAAACCCTTGTTTAACATTGGTTATTAATCATAAAATGTGATTAATATTTACCTTAAAAATCATATTATGATAATTTGATGTTTTCTTTTTTCCAGTACATTTCATGCTATTTTAACACTGTCTTAGAATAAATTGTGCAAAATACCTAATTCATTACTATAATGTAATTATTTCCAATATTAACTATTTTGCGTTTTAATAAAATAATAAAACTGTAAAATAAATTGCAATCAAATCTGTACTATATTTTTACTATTTTTAGTTCTATTGCCAAAATAGATTTTGAGTTTGTCCTCAGTTGCCAGTGAGCAGTTGCACTGTACCTCTAACAAAAACGCAGGAATGCAAGTGAGTCTTCTGAACTTATTGTCCAATACATAGCACTACTCCACACGTTCAAAAAGATGCTGCATGAACTTTTTATCATCCTCCAAATTTACCTTTAGTTCAAAAATGTCAGCATTTTCATATGTAGGTATTTATACCTCCTCCCCAAAACTTCAATAAGCTAAAAGCTTAAATCAAAATACTTGGTCCTCACACCTAGAAAATTATAATTGTAATATTCGATCTATTTTGTTTTCTCATCTAATCTATTATTTTTATTTTTCTTAAAGAATCAGGCATTTAATATGGTAAGTATTTGAGAATTACATACAGTCCATTTTTAAAACAGGCTATAAATTTTAATTTGCAGAAAAATTATTTAATTCCAAGAAAGTAAATTACCTTACAGAAATATATTAAAACATCAAACTTGCTCAGAGATCTTTCAAATCAAAGATATTCTTCTGTTCGGTTAGTTTTTTAAGTGTTAAATGTTTTCTGTTTAAACAACTGGCTCAGAAGATTCCTGTTTGTTTTTCAAAGAAAATGCTGCACATATTTTTCACTTCACAGCATTCAGATACAAAAGCAGTGCTGTCCTCTAGTGGACAGCAAATAAGCTAGGCTAGAACAATCTGTTTTGATTAACCTCCTATCTAAAATGACTCACTCATATACTTTTAATGTTAAGCTCAAATTTAATTTCTTCAAGTTATTTTTAAATTTTGCAAACCACATGCAAGCTGCTTAAATACAATAATATCTTTAAAATGTTAAGGGCCTTAAAACGATGTTGTAGAAAGCCATTCTCTTGATAAGTATTTTGTACCAGTTAATCAAAATCTTCATATGCTGATAATACATGAAAACTGTATTAATACATACAGGGCCCTTTTCTTAGCAGGGAGAAAATGTCAAGGTTTTGGAACATTACGATTTGATTAAGAAATTAAGAAATATCCCGTAGAAACTACTAAATGAGTACTTTCATATTTTAAAATTTCAGTTTTCATTTTCTCTAGGAATAAAAATATTACCTAAGAATAGTAACTAACCAGAAAGACTTTTAGTCCTGGCTCACAAAAGAAATATAAATGGTTAGCCTAGCTGGGTTTTTTTTTTTTAAATGCTATAATTTCTTCTATCATACATCAAGAAAACATTAAGAGTTTACAACTTCTGGCTAATACGAAGGCTGAAATACTGTGGACATGGATATACTGTTCCATTTAAAATTCTGTCTCCTACAGGTAAAGGCTACCAGGGAAACTGCTTTGCCTAGGATATTTAGCTCTCTAATTCCTACTTGAGAAATTAGGAAGCAAAATCAAGGCTGCATGTCTATTACAAGTTTATTTACTCAGCTATCCATTGCAGCTCCCTAGAAGAGTAGAAAAAGATGACTGAGCCCCACAGCTAAGGAACCACAGAAGCAGAACAGGCCACATAACTGTGTCAAAGGAACTACTGCCAGAGGTAGATTTCACTTCATTTAAGCTCTCCGACAGGCCAATTGCTTAGTAAAAAATCTTAGGAAAGATTTCTGTGTGCACACAGAGCAGAAAAGGTGTTTAAAAAAGTCTTCCTGGATTTATAAGACCTGTTTGTCAGCTACTGAGAACATATGTTTGGATTCAAATTGAATAACTATGAACAATTTATATTTCTCAGGAATTTCTACCCTGTGTTTATCCACAGTAGACAGGTGATAGCCCTTACTTTCTGACATGCTGGAAGCAGATGCAGTTGTTAGTTACGGTAAGCTGATGGGGTCTGATCACCAACTTTCTGCCTGAAAATTTTTCCAAATTTAGTACAAATTGGAAGATGACATACACAGAGAAATTTTCCATGTGGACCCCTTTAAATGGGGTTTTGTTCAATACAAATAATCGCACCCCTTTTCTCCCCACATTAAGTTTTGCTGGATTAAAAAGATGTGGGGAGGATAACTGATTACTAAGCACACCATTCTCTGATAATCAAAATTGTCTGTAAACAAACCCCTCTTTCCTTTGAGAATCAGTCTGCCAATATACTATAAATGGGACATGACAGGTTGCAAAATGATAAAAAGGGGTGAATACAAGCAGACTGTCAGGCTGATGCATGGGGTGGGGAATAAAGGCTAGTGAAAAACAAGTGTTGATCCTTGGATTTCTGTTTTTTAAGCATTTTATGCAAGTTTCTACATTGGATCTAGTTGCTTTCATGTTCTTCAGGATTTCAATCCTCTTCCATTGCAGTGTGCTTACTGTCATATTGTCATATGTGCTTACTGTCATATGATTTACACAGTATGGTTTTGATTTTGTTAAAGGATAATAATGCAAGCCTGCAAAAGCCAGGTGGAAGATACTTTGCATCTTGTTCAATACTTGCTTGTTCACAAAATCACAGAGGTCATGGATACGCTAAACAATGATGTACTACATGCAGCAAGGTCCGAACAAACTGGCATATTCATATGGTGCAGTCAAGTGTCCTTAAAAATACAGGTCCCAGAAGCAGCATAGTCAATGCATGCAATGCTGTGCTTAAGCTAGTTAGACCTGCCCCAGCAATAAGCAGAAGTGCTGTTTTGTGCTTCTTGTTTAAAGGCTAGCTTGTTTGCTGCTAATTCAGGTGTCTACTATGACAACACGCTAAGAGATGAGAATCCTCCCTCTGCAAGTTCTGGTGATCTCTTTCTCATCTCTTAGAAAGAAGAGATGGCTATTAGAATGAGCACTTTCATGACTGTAACAGAGAAGGATATTAAACACATTATTTCAACATGTGAAATGGCTGTTCTGAAGCAGATTAAGGCTTCAGTGTTGAAAGAAGCTGAGGTTTGATTTTCTCCAAAACCTCAGATTGTCCCATATTGGGTTGTTGAAATTACAGACTTGACCATCTCAAATTAAAGGATTGAAATGAATGCTGTCATGTGTCTCAGAATGCTGGTCGATGATTAAGGCCATCCTGATGAACTGCAGAATAGAGATATGTAGATGACGCCCTGCTCACTTTCTAACCCAACTATTTCCTGTTGCTCATTGTGGATTCCTTCCAAAATACAACAGCAGCAACAGACTAGTTCAATGGACTATTAAATGAGTTGAGGTTGACTAAAATTTGTTCTTCATATCCACGCTGATGGGTTTAGACTTTTATCTCACTGACTGATGGGGCAACATGCAAGTAAAGTCTTCAAGAATGAAAAACGTGGAAAAGGTGCTCTACCTTGCATCATTTTGTAGAGCCACAGTCATTGAGGGAAATAATCTACTAGACTACAATGCATCCCGTTTAAGAAATGCTTCAGGAAGTGGAAGGCAAAGAGGTAGGCAGTTCAAGACGGCCTCATTCTCCATCCCATTACACATTATATTCTGATGTCAACGGAATCACACAAGCATAAAACAAAGTGAAAGAGTGAAGAAGCAAATCCAGTTTGTGACCCCAGCTCTGAATGGACTTTTCTGCTGTATGCTACTGCCAACACATTAAAAGCTTTTGCACCATATTTTGTAGGTAGTGGAAAAAAATGCTTTCTATGTGTACTTCCATTATTTTCTTTCTAAGCCAGTTTACCCTGAAACACCTCTCCTTCACGCAGCGGGCCTTATGTAATAGTAGTCAATATTTTGACACGTTCAAAAGGGTCACAAGAGCATTCACATCTTTCTAAGATTAACGTGAAGTCTGCAACTAGTCTTTTCATTCTATCACCATCTGTTGTCTTTTGCTATATTCAAAGTGAAGAAAATGAAGATTACCTATCCTGGTAGGAGGTTATGGAGCTGAAAATGAATTAAGGAGGAAAAGACCTGAGGAACTTTTAAAATATTCGGTTGAGAGGAATAAGCAACACATCTTGAAAGTAACACTAGCATGAAGGGCACTTCTGGGTAAATAAGGCTTATGTTGGTTAAAAAGAAAATGACTGAAAATCTTGAGTTGAATAATGTCTTCATCTCATCACATTTGGAAATAGAAGAGAACAGCCTAGAATTTATTTTTGATATATAAAGCAATGAATGTTATTGTCCAAGTAGAGACAGGGAGCTGAAATGACAGTCCATAGAAGAATCAACTTTGAGGGAATAAATGTCCTCAATTCTGTATCCTCTTATCTTGAAGTTGGAAAAATTCCTGGTAGGCTTTCCCCACTGACAACAAACAGCAGACTTTCTTCAACTGAAAAGTACTTGATCCCTAAATGTAGTTATTCAGACTGATTTAATTCCCTGCAGGAACAAATACTTTTCTTTTAATGTCTTTGTCTTTAGATATTCAAATGGTGCCCACAGATGTGGTCTGAATCACAAGACAGAAGCTTGGTGGCTTAGCTGATTCTTTTTGAAATCACTTTGTCAACATCTATGCACTCCTCAACCCACTTCCAATCCTTCATTTCTTAAAATATTTTTAATAAACAACAGTTCTCAGAACATTGAAAGAGCTATGTACATTGCAACAGTTACCCTAATCAACTCTTGTGAAATAGTATTTTAAGAAAAATATTACACATTTTTTCTGAAGTTTTCACGTTTAAGGAGACAGTGTTTTTCCTGCTCAAAAAAATACCCTTTTGAAATACATTTCACAATCTTTTTTTAGTAGAAGCCTTTAAAATTGAAATAATATTTCCCCTTGATAACAAAAGCAAGAGAGATCAATACACAAAATAGCTAAATCCTATTAAGAACATGAGAATGCACAGTATGCAACCTTACAAGGCCCAGTAATCTAATAGCTTGTATAAACTCATTTGAAGAGCAGGTAACTACACTTAAGGAAGTAAAATAGTAAGCAAATTTATTTTGCAAATATATGAATATAAATCTGCACCTTTGTGTTCTGATATACATATTGGCTATTGAGTTCAAAATTTTTGTAGCTATCACTTCAAATAAAACAGGTCAGAAAAGAGAGTTTAAAATAGAATCAGCTGTATTATCTGGCATTTTGTTCTACACTTAGTTAACAGTTAAATTATTACATTTCAATAAATATAAAAATTCAGTAGCCATATGGTAAAGAGAGAAAAAAAAATGCATGTAAGAAAGTGTTGCTATACTGTGATACGGACTGATATATAGCTGATGTATTTGACAGGTTTACGTTTATTTCATTTTTCATTGGTGACTGCATGCTATTCTGTTGATATTTGTTTCAAGTATTTATTTTCAAATCTTCATTTGAAAGTGTTTTTACTTGGTGCAAAAATACAATCCTAAATAGGGTTATCAATTTAAGGAGCAGTAACTGGGTCCCACCAGCAAGACAACATCTTCATAACGAGTGCAAATATGTTTAGACTGAAAAAAAACAAGAAACACACATCTGTTCATGTCCATTAGATACACTTGTATTAAACTATACAATTTCATTTTGAATGAGTATATTGCATTACCAGGCAATAAAAATTTCTTGGCATTAGTCGTCATTAAGTAGTAATACTCAAGTTGGGGATGACCAACTAAAAGGTTAATATAATTCATGCTGCACAGTGCAGAACGTCAGTTTAAAAACAGTACTTCTTTTCCTGTGTAAAAGGGTATGTACTAAGCAATTCCAAGAAATGAACTCAAGTAGTCCTCACAGAATAGCATGACAACTGAAACAAGTTCTTGTATATAATTTTTTTCCCCAACTACCACTTGCAATAAAACAAACACGACAAATGACAATACTATATAAAAAGAAAAAAAATCACTTTTAACATATTTTTATTGAATCCATAACTGCTTTGTCAAGGTAAAAGATGGCTGTTTATTTTATCATCCTGAAAAGGTGTACATGTCACATAAATAAAACATGGCACACTTCTTGCATCCATGAGATTTTGCAAGAGGAGACTCCATTTTTGTTTACTCTCAAGGCAGAGTTGATTTAATCCAAATATATGTATATATTTTTTATAGATATATAAAAAAAAAATTTAGTCTTTGGTTTCAGAGTTTTGAAAGTATTCATTCTCTAATCTCTATCTCAAATATTCATTCATCTAATCTAGGATTTACTTTAATGATAATGTAGTGCTATTTAAAAGATGAGCAGGTTCATCACAGTATCAATTAGTTAATGTTCCCATTCCTATTCTCAGTAAAAACTAGGTGCAATTATGACTACCTAGTATCTGTGAACTCCAGTTACTTATGGTGAAGCTATCTTCACCAGAAGAAATGAAGGGCTATCTTCTAAATGCTTATCATTGCTGGGCACTTCTGGTAGGCCATTTAAGTTGTTATAAACAATTTTTTTTTGCCTGATGGACGTTATAAATGCAAACTATTCTGTAACTACTGTGGCAGACTGAATACATTCTATTTTGAATCAAAAAAAGGAAAGGAAGATTTCAGGATGCTCTAAAGGGCTCTGAATACTTCAGCCCGACCAGAACATGCCTTCAACCATTGTCTCTGAAGGGGTGTACCAACAGGAAGTACATCTTCAATTTATTTACTATTGGTCATAGACACTGTTTTGTGGAAAGCCTCCTTTAGAAAAAGAAAAAAAAAGAGCAAGAGAAAGCAAATTAGAAACTTATCTACAATCAGGAAACCTGTGGCTGAGCTAGGAACTAAGTTGTTATTTTAGGGAGCCTTTTTGAGACTCAAGTCACAAAACAATCCATCCTTATGTGACAAGTCTCATGTGATTGGATAAGGTAAAGATGGAGAACACCTGTATGCTGCAGACACTTCAGTCTCTCTTGATTGACACTCTCACCTAGTCTTTGAATTGATGTTGAGAATACAGGCTGTATAGATCCCTCAGGGATTCAACAAATGAGGACTCCTTCATGGAGGAGCAGGTGTCAATAGTGACAATCATTTCAGTGCAATCGCACTAGCTGTACCATGTTTTTATGGTGAAACAGAATTTTATCATTGACCGTATCAAATACATAGGAAAATCCAGCTGGGTTAATGTTAATGCAATGCAGTGCAAATGCCCAGCGATGCAAAAAACACTAAATCCAACAAAGAGAAATATTAGTCCTGTGTAGGCTACAGGATTCTCACCATTCCCAACAGCCATCTCGGTCAGCAAAATTGCGAAGAAAAACATTGTTATTTGCTTTAGAAGAAGATAGTTTGCTCTTATTGAAATAGCAAAATTCAAGGGGCTGAGATAATTCACACTCTGGAACAGTTTTAGTAGAAGCTAGAAGAGATGTATGCATTTTCTTATTCCAACACCAGGTTAAAAGCTTCCAATTACGCCTTGCTGTTGTTATTTGTGTCCACTCAGTTTTCCACACGGGAATTTTTCTGTTTTGTTCCTGTCACAAGCGAGAAGCCATACAGATTCACGGGACTAAGTATTTTGAGTCAATCACATTAAAAGCTGTCATTAACCAACAATCATATCAATTCCACTGACATTCTGTATCACAGCTTTCGGGTGAAATGGATTGATCTACAAATAACATCTGGAATTTAGACAGGGCCAATGGCTTCCTTGACGGATCATTGTTTTTCCTTGCATATATATAGGAAGGACAAGGAAATGTTCCATTTAATGTTCAACTGCATTTAAAAGATCTTCATCCAACTGAAAAAAAAAATTGGGTTCTAAGTTTAGCTAGCTGGATATCATAGGTCAAAAATTAATGTGGGAAAAACAAGCTGCTTCTCACAGATTACAAACCTGAATAAGGCCACTTACTTTTGGAAACAGAAACAAAAGTCAAAAAAACCATATAGAGGCTCTTAAAAGTATTGGGCTTTAAAAGACGACCTTTTTCCTTTGAAACAAAACCAGGAAAGGACCACTCCCCCTAACTGTGTACAGTAAAGTCTAGATATTTGATTGTTCTATAGACATTCAAATACAGAACTGAGGACTACTTAGGATCAAGTTAATATCTGCTTAGGATTCTATGTTACAGTATAATTGGGTACCTTATCTGTTAAAGGTGTGGATAATAAAATTTTCCCTGATATTATCAAATGTTGACGAATTTTGAACTAACAAATTCATATTAAAAGATGGTTCCACTATTAATGACATGTAATCTTACCTGTGTATGTTATCTTGACCAGAAGGGACGATACCCAGGTTTGCTGCTTTCACTACCCTCTCAATTATTACCAGTCTAGTAGAGTTCTGCGGAGCAACAGCTATTGTAGCAGATGTCTCATTCATTCCTGTCAGCAGCCCTGAAACATTAAGTATTTCATTATGAATATTTTAAGATTTGCTCGGTTATTAAGCATAAAACCAAAATAAGAGACTTCTAAACAAAAATCCACATTTGCATTAAAAGTTAAATCATTCATCAAGAAAACAATTTTATAAGAAATTACATAATTACATTAAAGTATTACTTGCAATGCCCTATTATTAGAAACAAATTACCAATAATTGAACAATGATATGTGTGATACTAATGCAACTGTGAAACCAAGATGGTTCTTTTTCACACAAAGCATAACTTAAAAGAATAATGTATACACAGAAATGAAATATTAATTAAGACTGATTTGGAAAAGTCCAGCTTAAGTAAGCCCATATACAAAGACACCTTCTAATCTTTCAATCATAAACCCACCACATTTAATTATAATTTCATATCTAAATGCTAAAAATAATCTTGAAAGTCAGATAGTAGTCATGAAGATAAAGTCATCACATTAGAAACTCAGTTAGTATTCCATCTCTCTAAAATGTCACGATAAACAATTTGATTAAAATAACTTGAATATCACCACAAAATGGAAATTTCAAGATTATATCCAAACACATGACAAAAAACAATTAGAAGGAAATGTTTTTCAAGGACATTTTAACAAAAACCCCCACTTTTCTCTTCTATCAACATCCATTGTTTAGAAGAATGATTTGCCAGACGCTCGTGTTGATTAAAATCCAACAGTAACTACAACTTAACATTGGTGTGTATTTTTACACTATGTTCAGAAGCTGAAAATGCAAACAATGGAGCACAGAACTTTAGGCAGAAACATGAAGCATCTGAAATCCATGATAACACTAACAATAAAAACAATGCAAAAGTCTCAAAAGGCTAATATTTTAGGGCTCCACATACAGTTCTAACCCAGAGCAAATAGCACTAAGATGCTTAATAGAGCAATTAAAAAAATAAATCAAACATTTTAATGCACTAGAATGTGCATTAGCTGCTGTCACAAAATAAGAAATATCAAAGTAAAAATGGAACAGCTCATAAGTAAATAACGGGATATTTTTGAACATGATCTGCTCTTGAAGAGAACAGAAATAAGCATACAACTTCTATAAAGATCAGCTTTATCTTGGGAACAGAACATTCTGTTTCAAATTGTTTAACTTCACTATTAGGCAAAAGCTTTAAAAACCACATACGCAGACTAAAACTGCTTTTAAGCAGAGCACAGGGACTAACATAACACTGCTGAGAGATGTGTGTACTCATTTAGGATTTAAACCTTCTCCATTAAGCTCTATTGAAGAGCAAATGCTGAATAAATGAATGCAACTATGTTTATGTTAAAAGCCTGTTTCCCGCAGCATGTAATTAAAGGAAATGTTGTACAAAGCCAGTACTTTTGTCAAGCTCCTGTAAATGGAAAGATGGATAGCACTCAGAGAAGTGAATGCATTGCTTCATATTTAACCTTAACACTCTTGTCATTAATGGTTTGTCTAACTTGTTCTATAAAAGACAAGGTACTGCTCCATTGAAGTAAAATTAAAAAAATCAACTAAACCATGCTTTTCAGAACAGAAGATTCATTATCGTCGACTAATGTATTGGCATAAAGCAAAGTAACATCCTATGAAGTAAGGCACACATTCAATCTGCCTTTTCACCCCCCTTTATTTTTAACTCATGCTGTTTTATTGTTATAGGCAATTTGTACCACTCAGCATGACAGTGTAAACTGAATCAAGATTAATTTACATGCAAAAGAACACTTAGGAGAGCAGCATGGTAAGCAAATGTATTGTCTCGATTGCTGAGGTGGAAAAGAACCTGGAAAGAAAAAAGGGTGCTCTAATTAAGGGGCATCAAATATGATTGCTCGTGGTAGTCAAGGGCCAGAAAATAGTAAATGTCCAACCATTTAAAGAATTAGCATCTTGTTTGTTAGGAAGACAAGTTGGATGTATAAATCTTAATAAGATTAGGTAAACAATTTGTTTACTTAATGAAGGTGGTGCTGGTTTTTTTGTTTGGTGGGTTTTTGGTTTTTTTTAATGTGAATCAGGTATACACTTTTTAAAAAAATTTGACAAAATTATTTTAAAACATGTCCGTAGTGGAAAAAAAAAACCAGTCTTTATACTTAAAGTAGTTTTAACTGGCTATTTTAAAAACATCTTCATAAAAATTCTGATTGATATCCAGCTATAACAATTACGTGCCACCTTTAATATTGCTTGAAACATGAGAATCAAACAGCAGACAAGTAAAAATTTGGATACAGAGACCCCAGCAGTACATGTCTCACTCATGCAGAATTCCTGCTACAGATATTGGACTTTTCATGGGGAAGTGATGCAAAACAGGGTATAAAATCCTGAAGCCTGAAGATCAGTAAAAATGTTTAACAAGAAAGGTAAAAGAGTAGTTTGGCAATACCATTTTTATCCACTGCTTCCAAATTGTCAATCACAACATCAACTGCTAACTCAGCTGCTGCTCTGGGGAATTACCTCACTGGAGGATTCCCCAGCTCAGGAGGAAAGGGAAAGGAAGACGGTGTAGCAAGGCTAACCGTATCATGTGCAGCATGTGGATAAATCCCGCTTTTGAGGTTCTGCTGCTACCACTAGATAACCTTCACAGCCATGAATATTCAATAACCTGTGTGTTTTCCTCTCCTTATGCCATCAGGAAGAAAATGGACATATACAAACGTAACAGACAATGCAACACAGCAGAATGTAATTGAGTAAAGATGTGTAACAATGAATTGTCTTCTACGTAGCAGTATAATACTGGCTATTTCCTCTTTAGCATTCTTATTAGGTTACATGTGCAATTTAGATGTAAAAATCCTTAAAACCCATACATATTCTCATTCTCCCCCAATAGAATCTTGCATTTCTAATATTCTCCTCACTCCTTCACTATTTTTTACCTATTTGTTTTGGTTGCAAATAAAATAAGGCATCTCCAGGTACAAGACTTGAAACATCTCATGTCCAAAAATGAAAAAAAAAAAAAGGAAAAAGAAAAAGCATGATAAATGAAAAACAAGTTATATAAATCAAATTCATTTGGAGAATACAGACAAATCGAAGTTAAACACAAAATAGAATAATATATACCAACTTCTAAATTGCCCTGCATTTATTATTGTAATTTGGATTTTTCATTTAGCAAGATCACATAGTAATTCTCCCCAAATGTTAGCTGCTCTTAGATCTTTGTAATAAATACTTATGTAAAATTTAGAACTGAAACCTCTATTACCACGAATATTCTGAAACAGCTGATATCTATAAGAAAAAAGATGCAATAGAAAAGGTTTTTAAACCTGTGGTAAATTTGCCAGCATCAAGTCCTGCATCAACGAATGAATTCAGGAAGACAGAGAGAGCGATACAGAAATGCCAAGAGACCTTCATGGATTTACAAATACTTCATATAAACAAATTTTCAAATAGCTTTATTCAGAGTAGCCTTTCTGCTCTATTAAACATAGCAAACAGCTGCCAGATTTATTCAGACAAATAATCAACAACCATAGAAGTAAAATGGCAGAAGAAAAAGGAATTTTGGCAACAACTCCACAGAGGACCACAGCTATTCTCCAAGTACACTTCTTCTATGTGCTCGTGGTTCTGTATGGGCAGTCAGGAGGAAAAAAAGCCCTCAGTCACAGTAAAACATACAAAAACTCTATCAAAATATCACAAAGCAAGCAAATATAACAACGGGGGAGGGGGTGAGGAAGCACAGTAACCTGCTTTCCTTTCACTACAACCTCAGCTACAATTTTTAGAAGGGAACAGTTTAAAATAAATGTGCCACAGCCTCGTTCAATCACTCACCTTGGTTTGCTGAGCAGGTATAAAGCAGAGAGGCAGGCTTTAGCCAGCAAAGGGTAAGAACAGCAAATAAGTATCAATTGGTTAAGAAAACAAAGCACAATCCTAACTTTTCACTGCAGCCGTAAGCTTAACTGAAAATGATCTAGGCAATATCTAAACTACTTTCTTAATCATTCAAAAATACAAAAGCAATAATTAATAATATGTAGCATTACTCATTGGTGTTCTTGACTGTTTGATGGATATACTGAGTTTCTGAGCCTTCCACAGCAATGAGACAGGATCCCATGGGTATATTGTCATCTCAGTGTGAAGAGATTTACACATGTAAAGCCCCATACATTGAGATACATGAGTAAACACTATTACATTTGAATGCATCCAAAATGTAATCATTTATATTTTAAAATACCCAAGAATCATATCCAAATTAAGGGTAGCAGTATGGACTGTTCCATTTAACACAGGTCAAAGCTAAGTACAATTTTCTCTAATTATTTTGTATAAAATATTCAAGTCACTAAAAGCTCTTGGAGAGGTTTCTGTTCAGACTAGCATCAGAAACTTACATTCTTTGAAGATGCAACATTAGAAGAATGCAGAAGTATATAAAAGATGTCACCTTTCTAAAACAGTATTCCAACAAGAATTTTTTTTTTATATGAAATGTTTGAAAGGAAAAAGATTAAAATCATCTTCAAAGTAGCTGAGGAACAGGTACATTAATAGTACTTAAAAGTAGCCTTGGAATAAAGACAGACAGCATATCAATGTATATTTGGTTTATCTCCTTGAGCTAGGGTTCCAACTTTCTGCTTTACTGCTAGTAGGAAAGACATTCACACTTCAGGATAGGAAGCTAAAACTCTCTGAGCCAAAAGACTGTTTCAGGGTAAAGGGTGGGCTTTGTGATTTTAAAGGCACACTGAAAAGCTGTCAAATACCACTGCACATCCTTTTAAAGATATTTTTAAATTAAATCATTAGTATCAGACTGAATACTAACAGAGACGAACACAAACAGCTACACTGGAAGCACCTGCTGTAGGCTTGGAAATTGAAAGGCACACAGCCCTCTTCTCATCCAAACACATTTATTGAAGCTGCTGAAATATTTCTCACCTTGCTCCTTCTTAAAATCTTTCTCTGACATAGTGACAGGCAAAAGCAGTTCTCCAACAGGGGGCTGAATGTTAACATTGAAATGATCATCCTTTGTGCTGGGAAAAGAAAAATTACAGAGAATCAACCAAGGGCTTCAACATAGATTAATATATACATATCAGCTCCAAATTTACTATGGAATCTATAAACAGTGTAAGAACTACCTGCGTGATTTCTACCTTGCTAATCCAAAAGCCTGCTAATTTCTTACATCAGTAAAGCTGATCCATTTTCTCCAGTACAAATGTAGTATTAATATAGTATGCATGCTCTTGTATTTCTGAAATGTAAAATATTAATGTTTATTTGTAATCTATAAGGCATCATACTCACACTATATGCTTGCAAAGGACAAATTATTATGCATTTTACAATTCCTTTAAAAGAACTGTTATTCACAAATTCTGCCATCAGCAACAGCTATGCCAGAAATAGGGCTAAGCCTAAGAAAGGTGTAATTTCAGACAGAAAGGATTATTATTGTCTGAAAAAACTCCAAACAAACCAAACAATAAATTTGGGAGTAAAAAAGAAATATCTTTGATCACTTCAATTTCGCAACATTTTGCATATTTAAACAAAAACACACAGCATACTGGTTGATGTAAAAGCATACTGGGAAATCGCAGAATTTGAGGCAGTTTTCATAATGGCAGAGTTAAAAAAATTACTCTCAGTAGTAGCATACTATGATCAAATGCTTTAGATTCCTCCTTCAGAAATTAATACCATACAGTGAACTTGCTCTCCCTATCCATTCAATTCTCTGAGTTTCCAACTATCTTGTCTTGGAGTTCTCCAAGAACTCTACAGAAACTCAAGATATGTTCACTCTGCTATGTTTGATTGACTAACTGTACTGTAAGGGATTTGGCTACTAATTCAGGATCAGTACATCCAGTCAGAATCTTTGTTAATACTTTGAGGCATGAGAAATTTTTAGAAAAGAACACTTTTTTTTGCTGATGTACCAAATACTTGATACATATTGATTGCTGATATGCCTCAGATATCTTACTTAATATAATGATACAATCATTACAATGGAAAATATATTTCATCAATTAATATCCATGGTATTTAAATTAACTTCAAACGTGTTACTGATTTTTTATAACTCTGCAACTTCAAAATTCTGAAATAAGATAGACTGATGGAAAAAACAGCACTAGATCAATAATACAGAAAACATATGTGCCTCCCTCCTAAAGATGCAAGATAAGTCACCTGAAAACAGGAAAGCATTTTATGGTCCTATTACTTAAAATTTTAATACTTACCATAATTACGCATTTTCACAAGCACATGCTTAGGAACTAGAACATTCTTACTTTCTGACTTCTGATGTGTTACAATTATGCTTATGGATGCAATCTCAAGTATGGGCTTTTCAAATAAAATTCAGCATTAATGCTAACTTTGGTGAAAATTATTATTTAGTAAACATACAGTGAAACAATCTCTTCAAACCTGGCTAGTATTTCCTTTACAATGAATCATTTAAGAAGTGCTGCTTTTAAAAATTTGATTAGCTAACAATTCTCTCTTTTTTCCCCCTATACTACTTTAAACACCATCCATCTCTAAAGTCATTAGCATACTAAAAGAGCAAGGATTGTTTGACTGGCTGGTCTGACCAAGTGCACTGTAAAATAAAAAAGTAGTATTTTTTCCTTTAATTTTTCCTTTGAAAACTGATCAAGAACTCCATCAGCTTAAGAACTGAAGGAAGGGTCTTTATTCAAATGCCTCATAACTTTTTGCTGTTTATATATACTACTTGGACTATATGACTAAAACTTTTAATAATACCTTCATTGGTATTGTTCAACTGATCATTCAACCAATGTTATCTTTCATGTTTAAGAAAGTTGTGCACTACATAATTCAGCATAAAACAGATAAACAGTTTAGTATACAATGATTCATGTCCTAAATTGACTGGACATGCCATTTGTACATAAACTTGACTTATAACATCAATGATTGGATTGCTTTGACATGCTTATAACAATCTTTTCACAATAAGAAGGAATAAAAGCTTGAGCATAGCTTGGCTTTTATATGGCTGTAACTGCTCGAGAGGACCACTCGACACTTCTACTGTTAACATTCCACTTCTCTTCCCCCTAGTGATTAAAAAGCTAGTAGATATTCTTTGATAAACCATGAACTCTTCGTAGTCTGCAAGCAGAAATTCTGATTGCTAATTGTTCTTCAAAACCACCTTGTTCTTAATTTCACTTTATCCAGCATCTGGTTTACTTTGCATTACTTTAATTTCAGCGTACTTCAGTAAATTTATTTTTCAGCCAGAGAAAATAATCCTCCCTTTTATCATTCTCTTTATCACACACTTTACAGGCTAAATATACAGCTTTTGTTTATTGATCTGCATCTCTTATTACATCTTTATATTAGAGGTCTAGTAATATCTAATTTAACAAAAGTAATTTCATAGTTCCATAGAACAACTCAGGTCAGAAAGTGTGTCTGGAAAGCACCTGGTCCTACCTCCTGCTCAACCCAGGGACACCTTAGTTCACATAGCTCAGGGCCTTGTCCATATGAGCTCTGAGTATCTCCAAAGATGGATATTTCATCAGATACCTGATGGATAGGTTTAATAATAAAATTGAGTCTTGCAGTACAACTGTAATTTCCCCCAATACCTAGTAAACTAAATCCCAATGTATTTAACTTATTTATTTATACTTTGAATACTATAATTAGTATAAATGATGTTTAAACAAAAAACTGCGTAAGCGGTTTGATGCTTGAACATTAACATTTAAGAATCTGGCAGACAGTTCGTTCAAGCTGCACTCAAACGTTTCTCAGGTGGTGTTGCTCTAACTTTCCTGGAAGACGAAGCTGAAGAAGCTTATCAGAAAAAAAGCAAAGTTTCTCAAGCCAACAAAACATAACTGGTTTTAGATTTCAAAAATTAAAGATTGCATTTTGTGGTACTAGGCAAGTGCAACTGACAAGTTACATTCTTAGTGGAACATGTATGCTTAATGAGAAGTCTGCAGAAGGAAACTCTTAAAAGAATCAAACAAATAGGGATGTCCGAGAACAGGACCTCACCACTAGTTCACAGAATCTGTTTTGTATTTAATTGTGAACTTAGGAGCAAATAATGTTAGACATCAGTACTCTTACTGTTGCCTTAATAACTGTTAAACTGTACATACTGTATTTTTAAAAGACTTACACCACTTTCATGACGTAATTCCAAGGATCACATGAATTTATCTTCTGATGTACCCAATTAAGATGAACAAATGAGAGATGATAATGCTCCCACAGGAACACAGGAAGACTTACCATCTCTGTGATAAACGACACTGCAAGACTAACATTCAATCCTTTAGAAGATGCACAGTTTTAACTTTTCTTCAGATGGCTGCAGTGGGAGCAGCTAGCACCTGTCATTTGAAAACAGTGTCCATTTTCCTTATTCCCTCTCTCTTCCCTCTTTTTTTTTTCCCAAGAATTGGCTGCAAAGGGTTGCTGGGAAAGAAGTTCTCTGCCATAACAAAAGACTTGAGGACAATGATGGCAACATGTTCTTTAAAACTAATACAAATAATATTATCACTTATAAGATTCCACAATGGCAGTCTTTAAAGTCTTAATTTTCAAAGCTTTTTAAAAATTATTAGTCTAATAAGAGGCTGAGGAACATTCTTCTTGCTATTTATATTGTTTCACTCCTAGTAGCGGCTTGACCCAGAATACACCTAACCAAAAGCAGCTCACTATTTTTGTCTTGTATTCAAAAAATCTCCACAGATGATAAAAAAAAAAAATCGAAGAGGAAGAGCAACACAACACTAAGTTCCCACAAAACACGGAATGGAGAACTCTAGGTGTTGTGGTTTAACCTGGCCGGCAGCCAAATACCACGCAGCTGCTCGCTCACTCCCCCCTCCCCCTCCCCCAAGTGGGACAGGGAGAGAATCGGAAGGGTAAGAGTAAGTAAAACTCATGGGTTGAGATAAAGACAGTTTAATAGAACAGAAAAGGGAAAATAATAATGATAATGATAGAATATACAAAATGAGTGATGCACAATGCAATTGCTCACCACCTGCACTGACCGATAACCAAGTGGCGATCGCTACTTCCTGGTACACGCCTACCATTCATATACTGAGCATGACGTCACGTGGTATGGAATCCCCGTCGGCCAACTGGGCTAGCTGTCCTGGCTGTGCTCCCTCGCAATGCTTGTTTTGGTTTGGTTTTTTTTTCTTAAGCTGAATGTCCTTGACTAGCAGGGTACTTAGCAACAACTGAAAACATCAGTGTGTTATCAACATTCTTCTCATACTAAATCCAAAACACAGCACTTGGAAGAAATTTAACTCTATCCCAGCTGAAACCAGGACACTAGGAGACTTTGCTCATAGTCTTGCTGAAGAAAGGAAAAGACAGCATCCTGCTTTTACACGAAAAAAGCCTAGGGCGATAGAATAAATTAGATTAGTTTTCATGCCCAGCCTTGCTTTTTCCAGGTCAGTTATCTATCCTGATATAATTGCTTTCTGGAACTGGGCCAACTGACTACTTTAGAGTACTGAAGTACAGAGAAGAGTACCAGATTGCTTGTCTTAATATCCAACATCTGTAAACAACTTAGTGATCTGCTGACAAAGCACTAAGGAAGGAAACAGTGAGAAACAAGTGAAAATGCAAGTGACTGATTTAAAGACAGTCCCGCATGTCTAACATTAGCTTTTAATATATTCCATAACATATTCTACTACATAATTTTAATCAGATGCTTTTGTGCAAGCATCTACGCTTGTATGCATGCTTGCACCCAACAGAAATACTGACTGCTACCCAACTGATCCTCTTCATTTACTCCTCTTTGCCGGCAGAAGTTCTGCTTGGGAAGATTCCTACATCAACACAGAGTAAGGTAAGAGAATTTCATGCTGCAAAAAATCTCCTCCCAGGAAAACAAAATTTAGAGCAAAAGCTTTTATGATAAGGTAGAACCTGCAGACAGCAGATTGAACAAGGTTTTCGAATCTCATTCATGGAATTTACTTCATTTAAGAAAATGTTAGATTCTTCCTGCTTCACTAACCTCTTCTGGAGTAAACAGCAAAATGCTCTCTTTATACAGTCCAGGGCAGATGAGGTGAACAGAGAGCTTTCTTTTCTATTAGCATAACAACAGTAAAAGAGTATGTACACGGTCCCAGCTCTTCTAATTACACTGGGACATAGGAAATGCCAATATAAGGTAACCAGCCCATGCTTGTAAAAACCTGTGTCACATCACACTGTTTTCCCATTATCTCATTATTCTGAGTAAGAACGGAAGGCACAGAAGTTGTTGCTTTCATTCCATTTCTCTTTCTTCTTGGGAGCTCTGATTATACTCTTTGCACTTAAGCCTTGAGAAAACTAGGGGAAGAGATGCATGGCATGGACATGTTACCCATGCCAAGTTGTTTCAAAGACAGCTAAACAACATCCTGCATACTTTTCAAAAGAATGGGGAGAAGAAACCAGGTTCTCTGTAAACTAATTTTATCTTCAAAGCTGTGGTTCCTTCAAAGCTTTGGGAACAGCTAAGAGAATTTGGAAAGGGGGATGAAAAGAATAGGGAAGAAGAGGTAAGGACAAGCTTCCTCCTCCAGCTCTCAATGTTGTAAAAAGGACATCTCCCCTTCACCTTTAGTCAGTCACCAGACACCTATAAGAAGCTGGAGATTTGCCTATTGGGTTTTACAAATGCAGACAGGAATCCGAAATGCTAAATACACGTACACAACATAGGACAAGGGCATGTATATGCTTTAACCCTCTGTCTCTGTAACCTTCCTTGCCTTTCTTCTCTAGGAATTCAAATGTCTTCATTCCAAGGATCCAAGCCAAATTCTGACGTGACAAAGCTCTGAAATCTTTGTTCAGACATCTAAGGAAACTAGTAAGCCGTGAGAAAGACCTGAGAATATCTCAAAAGTAGAGACTTGCAAGATAATAAAGGTAAAACAAGAGGCAGTGGTAGGATTGTTAAGATGGTGATTACTCGGAGCTCAAGGATTCAACAGAAAACACACCGATGTGGAAATATGTAAAATCTGACAAGGAAAAAAAATAAAATTCCATAGTCAGTGGAGTACTGCAGTCAGTCTGTAACATCAATGATCTGTTCCAACCTTTGCTCTGCTCACTGATGCCTACCTGCCTTGCAAAGACTGAGGTCTTTTACTGGGATGGTGAATATACTAACGCTTAACCAGGATTAAACAACCTTCCAGACTACCTTGCATGTGAGTTAACCAATAATAAATTGCTTTATACTTCTAAGTTCTGCGTATCTTGCTTGCAGAATCTGAACAAAGTAACCCAAAAAGAAACAGTAATGCTCACAAAAATCTTTTAAAAGACTAAGTTCCTCCGTTCACTCCTCTTTAACTTTCTGTTTGAGAGGCATTATTGTGCAGAACACCAGTGTGGCTGAACTAGCGTGCCTCTGCAAGGAGATGCACAAGAAAAGTAGCAATGAAGAGATGTTCTCCTTACAAGTATATAGTGTGAGCATAAACGCATTAGGCACAGTTTCAAGTTAAGGCGTTTCATCTCTTTTTAATTAGATGTGTGATCTTGGTAAGCTTTGCTTAATAAAAATAGTATTTACGAGGGAGGTCTTTCAAAGCTCAGCCCTTCGAACCTCTCTCTGTAATGCAGCTTCTCCTTCATTGTCCTTGATTTGTACAAATTCAGAGAGAGATCTAAATATTTTATTACTCGTTAGTTTTTTTCTTTATACAGTTTTTATTTATTGAACCACTAGTACAACAGCACATCCCCAAGCAGAAAGGTATTGTTTGCTATGCAAAACACACAGTCCATGATTGGCATCTAAGACCAATTGATCTACCCATTACCACTATCTCCCCACCCCCACAAGTTTTACTACAAAGGTATTGATTTAAACACTGCCGATCGGTTTCCATTTTCTGATTTTGGGCAGGCCAATTAAGAAAGTGAGTAATTGTGATTACACTGCTTCAGGATCAATTACATTTGATGGAAGACAAAGTGCTCCTCTTAGAACAATGTAAAGAAAATGATTATGATCAGGAACACTTTACTGCTGAACATGCTGCCAACAAAAATGCAAAATAACTGACAATGTCTTTCATAAAGATATGTTATCAGGAAATACAAGAATATCGACACCTTTGTGTGCACAGTATTTCAACTACATTTTGACAAACTTCAAGTCACTCATCCTTTTGGATAAAAGCTTTTTAAGAAGTATGACAAGTTAAAAAGGCTGCAGCTGAGTTCTCTGAGACACCGCCCCCAAAACATCACACTGCACAATTTCTTCAATGATATTGAACATCAGTAGGATTTTGAACAATACGTGTTTTAACAGCAGAATAGCAAATTTAATGCAAAGAACATTTTACCTATTTCTATACTATTTTCTAAGAACTAGTATCAAAGACAAAAGGCCTTATCAATTAGCAAAGGAACAAACTAAGCAATTTCTAGTCTTAATTTAATTTTAAACTTAGCTTGAGCTTTGTCATTGGACTCACATTGTCCAAATCATTAAAATGAATACACCGCTGAGGTCTGAGGCAAATCTATTTACAGTGATGTTACTCATAGTCTGGTCGGTGTTCAGGAATATTGATCTGTCTTGTTTGTCTAATAGGAAAATAATAAACAATTACTAGGCAATGTTGGAGAAAGTAATCAGTTTTTATATATCACTAATACAGCAGACCTCCCAAAATATAAAGGTGGTGATCTGCATAAAATCAATGTGTTATGCTACATTGCTTATCCTCATCACTACTAAGATTCTTAGCAATAAATGATATAAGTTTGGAATCAAATCATTAGTATACTGAAAATATGTACTTGAAAGAAAAATATTTGCTCTATTTAAAAAAGAATGTTCCTGCTTGATAAAGGAGCATATTTTATTTAAAAAACCCCAAAATATATTTAGGTAAAGAGAGCCTATCATTTTGAAGTAATTATGAAATTGCATTGCCTAGAAGGGAACTTCCTTTCCCAAACAAACCTAGCATCAGGCAACAGTCCAAAGCTGTTTCCAAATTCCTGCAAACAGCATACAGACTAGCTACAACAATGTGATGTGCATAAACTACATGCTGCAGACATCTTGCTGGAGGTACAAATATCTTTAAAATGACTATGCATGAGCATCCATTGTACAGGAAAAGGTTTGAGGGGAAAAAAAAAAAATCAATAGTAAAAACTCCTTGCCCCTAGAACAAGAAATTTTATTTTAGCAGGGTTCTTTTGGAGTCACTTGGGTACATCTCTATTATTAAGATTTTTCTGCTATCTTTAATAACCTGTAAGTTGCGCAAGCTGTGGTTAGTAGTAGTACACTAAAATTTCTACAGTGTTCAAGAAAGGGGTACAGAACTTTCTCAAAGGGCTTCCCCTAAACGGGAATGCGGCAATGTGAATGTCTATTCAACATCCTTTTTTGCGCAGAATATAGAAAGTAGCGCATCTTGCAACAAAATATGCCAAAAAACATTATTTCAAAATATGTAAAAAAAAAAGTCATGCAGATTTATTTAGTGCCTTTGCATAGTTTCAAAGACTATGTAAGCTTGAACAGCTCTTAAAAGAAGGTGTCTAGCTTTCCCCCATCTGTTTGTTCACTCCTGATGTTTGGACATTGCTACTATAAATTTTCCCTGGTTTGAACACTAGTTAATAACAGAGTTCTCACTAGGTGAACAGGTTCCCTGCAAGGCTAGAATGCAATAGGAACTCATACAAAGGAGGATCTTGAATGTGCCAATAATTAGCATAAAAAGCATAAATCAAGTATATAAGACAAAATCTAGTTGGCCAGCCAGTTACTTGTTTTCATTATCTCTCCAATCATTTAAAAGAATCTACAGCATAAGGAATAAGCTTCTTTGACCAGCAAATTTTGGGGTTGGTTTCACACAGTCATTTACATAGATCACAAACAGCCATAATAAGCACTTGAGGTAGTACAATTGCTCACACTATGTGCTTTTTTCATTTGCGATTTCGTACAAGGAAGAATACACACAAAACACGCCAGCAGATTAGTCGGACCTGACTGCTCCCTTCAAGGTGGTGTTATTAAGAAGAATCCTGAGAATATGGGGAAAAATAAAAATAAAGCTCAGGAACAGACAAATAATTCTAAATCAGAAGAGGAGTTCATGCTTCTACTTGGTATCATTTACACCAAAGGAAAAACAGGACCTCCCAAACACAACCTGTCAAAGACTTTTTGAACTTAGACATGTGATGTCAAACCTAGATTTGAGCTTACCATCAAATCTGTGTTTTTAGAAGCAAGTGCTAAAAAAATTTAGAAGACTGATAATCCTGGTAAAACCGAACACTAATTAGGTCTTATTTCTCTAAAAACATGTTGGGTATACATCATGTTGTGAACTGTTGGTCGATTCTTTAAATACTTAATAAACAGCACGTCTACTACTGCCAAGTAAACTTCTAATATACGCTACTTTTCCTTCCCTCCCTCCCCAAGAACTCACCATAACTGGAAACTGGCCGTCTGAGTAGAATCACAGAAGTCAATACCCATTGAAACTGTAATGGATCCTGCAGGTTCAAGGCACTCTACATGAAAACATTTTGAACAAGTGAAGTACACATGCAAAGCAACAGAAGACCCCAGATGCAAACCCCCAAACTTCACATAATTAGAAAGCCTACACAAAAAAAAAAAGAGTCCATAAAAAAAAGCCAATACTTGCAGTTTTATTTCAAATAAGCATCACCCAAATGTCACACTTGCATGTTTAAGTGTCTTGGATCCCACCTCCCCACAATTAGTGCACATGAAACATTGCCATTTCAATCTAACAGCCCTGCCATCAACAGAGTAATGATTTGCATTAGAAAAGCTAGGAAAATTATTTACAGAAAAAAATATACTGCAGTTACATCTTTTTCCTTGTGTACAGATCCAGCACCGAGATTCCATTTTCAGTAACACCAATTTGCAAATTTAGTTAATATATAGTAAACCACAACAAATATTAATAAAATTTGCATTACTACACATAGTAATGGAAAAAGAGCAGAAACTTAAAATATTTCATGATTAGTGTGGTTTACTTACTTCTCAATATTCCGCTTGCATTAGTTATGGAAGGGAGTGGAAAGATTATGAACCCAAAATGGAAGATAATTTTGTGCTTTACAAGCACTGCAGACTGAGGCACTTCTCAAATTAAGGTATCAAGAGACATGTTCATTCTTAGTTTCTTGGCTATATCACTATACAGTTTCCTCAATGTTGTAGAGATAAGGTTTTGTTTCAGTAGGAAGAAAAGCTCCTTCTTTACATAAGTAGGAGGTATTAGAAGCAAGCATTGGAGCAGAGTTTGACTTCTCAAGATTACAAGAAAGAAAACCTAAAAGCACAGTTAAAAGAGAGGAATTCAAATAAAAATGATCGGGCAGGCAGAAAAATGTCTAATTTCCAGTTTGTTCATTAACGTATCTGATGCTTTTCAGGAACTGAAGAGTAGGCAGCTGCTCTGTGACAAAAGGAAACAAAATTTAATTATACCAAGATTAAGTTCTGAAAAATATGGAAAACACGGAGGTGATGCAGTTAGGCAAAGACTAAACTAATGCTAGGGAATGAATAGAAAACAAAGTATTTTAAGAAAAAAAGTCTGTGTAAAGCATCAGAAAATTACAGGCTCCAGCTCAAATTCAGACTAAATTTTACCAAAGTCTTAGACCTTAATGTTTTCAAACGGGGTTTCAAAGGCACCTAGCCAACAAGAAAATACTGTGCACAGGGACTTAGGTGAAATAATTTGGCCCATTTCTACTGGCAAAATCAGGACAATTGTCAACAGTAATTGCAGTGATGGAGGCAAAACTAGACTTATACTCCAGTAGGAATGGAGTCTTGTCTACACTGACACTTCTTCTGTTGGTTCTGCTGGGGAAATTATAGGGTCTGTTTTCCAAATGCTGGAAACACAAAACGTAGTAAGAAGAACAAGGCATATAAACTGAGTTCTAGATAGTGTGAGAAAGAATACAGAAAATTTGCATTCAAACAAGAAAAGCAACATTTTTGGAAGGAACTACAGATGATACACAGCTTATTTTCTGAAGAAGAAGCCAAAAGCTTCACAGGACAGGAAGACAATAATGTCTTTCTTGAGGAAATAAATACTTTAAAGGATAGGATTGTGTTGCGGAACTCAAGAAACCTGAACTGGGTAACTTATTAACTTTCATGTTTTTTAAGTGGAAGAAGCGAATACTACTGTTCACTCACTGTATTGTGAGTACAGTATCTCCGGATCTGATTTATAGTTTATAGATCTGATTACTATTTTTGTACTTGTAAGCCTTTGTGACTTTTATTCTTTGAATGTTTAAAGGGAAGGATATAAAATTAGGCTGATGGTTGAAAATAACTTGAAATCAGAACTCTGCACTGGACTTCTTATCTTGAGGAATAAACACTAAACAGTTCACTTAACACAAAAATTAGTATCTTTCCTAAAAGTAACTGTCTTGATCAAGTATCTATCATTATCAAAATGCAAATGCTTCCAAAATTTTAACTCTGAAATAAACTGTAGCATTGTATAATTGCTTTTGTAGCTATTTGGTGTAAATCTGCATAGCCTTTCAAATGTTAAAAAAAAAAAAGTATTTCAATAGCATACAGCAATTTAATAACAAACATCTTTTTAATTACTGAAATCTTTACTTCACTGTTGTCCTTTAAGAACTTGTTTCTGTATTCTTCTAACGTGATATGGATTCACATAGTAATGTAGCTCATTACAAGAGAAGAAACACATCTAAAGTACAGGAGCTTGTGTCAAAAAGAAGCATGTCTGTCCTTTCCATTTCATATTATGAAACAGAGACACTTTTTTCCTTCTGACTATACCACAATGTCCTAAAACAAAGAACTGCTGAGAAAAGAAAGCAGGTTGTGTGTACAAGTACTACCTTTGAATAAAAGTTGCTATGATCTGTGTTCTTCTTTCTCAGGTTTTCTACTCTTTTCCACTAACAGAAACTTAGCAAAAAAACATCTCTATCAGAAAGTACAAAGTAAAACAGTTTAGGTTAGGATGGGCTAAGCATTGCTTTCTACCTAGTCTAAGCAGCCACACTTTGTAGAAGTATGGTAGACACAAACTAGACTAAAACACACACTTCCATTCCACTGCCAAAAGCTCACAAGGGAAACAATGAGAAAGCTGAACCACCAAATTAAATAATACATCTACAAATGTTCTTTAAAGCTCGGAAAGAAAATATTTGTGAATATATAAATCAAAACCTCATTCTTAATAGTAGCCTGTTATAGCCATTCTGGACTAAGGCTGTAAGAGAATTAAAGTCTGTGGGGAGACAGAAAAAAATTATTATATCGACTGGAATTGATATAATATAATTGATATTTGAACATTTTAGGCATGGAAGTTCTGTTCTAAGGAGTTATTTTGAAAGTCAAATACAAGTAGAGGAAAGCTGACTTAAATTTTTGTTAAAATCTGATTATCTAAGAAAAGATAGTTGCATGAATGTGTGTGTGTATGTATACGTACATATGAGTATACGTATGACTATGCAAAACCACTTTCCTATATTTGAAACTTTGCAAAAGACTAAGATTCCATATTTTTAAAGATAGGATATGATTACCTATTAGGTTAAACTCATGCATCCTCATGCCTGGAGGTAATTTCTTCTCCCCAATGTGAATATTCTCTATCTTCTGATCAGTTGTATTTGTTACTGTCACTTGCACAGATACCATACGATCACCAAAAATGCATGGCTGTCTTGAAAAGTGATAATGAGCTGCTAATCCTTTTCCACTCATTCGATGAAGCAGTTCATGTGTTTTTGTTGGCACAGAGACTTGGGTAGTGACCTGTTAAGTACAAAACAACAGTTTGTGAATGGAGTAAGCAAAGAACAGATAAAATGACAATTAAATATTGCACTTTTCACTCAGCTAGAGCACCTGCTTTCTAGTCAGAATTTTAGTGAACTAGAAACATACAAGGACATATTCAAATTCATAAACAAATTGCAGTAATAGATACCAGATAACAGAGCCTGAAAATAACATCGCTGGTGCTGAGAAACAGCAGCTTTAACTTTGTTGTATTTGCCTCACTTTTCATTATAAATCTGTTTTCCATATTTTAACTCTACAGCTACCCATCAAATTACTGGAGTTTTTTTTAAGAGTTACAGTTAAAATCATAGAATAGTTTGGATTGGAAGGGACCTTTAAAGGTCCCATCTAGTCCAACACCCCTGCCATGGGCAGGGACATCTTCCACTAGATCAGGTTTCTCAGAGCCCTGACCTTGAATGTTTCCAGGGATGGGGCATCTACCACCTCTCTGGGCAACCTGTTCCAGTGTTTCACCACGCCCATCGTAAAAAATTTCTTCCTTATATCTAGTCTAAATCTACCCTCTTTTAGTTTAAAACCATTCCCCCTTGTCCTGTCGCAACAGGCCCTGCTAAAAAGTCTGTCCCCATCTTTCTTATAAGCCCCCTTTAAGTACTAAAAGGCCGCAATAAGGTCTCCCTGGAGCCTTCTCTTATCCAGGCTGAATAAACCCAACTCTCAGCCTTTCCTCACAGGAGAAGTGTTCCATCCCTCTGATCATTTTTGTGGCCCTCCTCTGGACCTGCTCCAACAGGTCCATGTCTTTCTTGTGCTGAGGGCTCCAGAGCTGGACGCAGTCCTCCAGGTGGGGTCTCACCAGAGCAGGGTAGAGGGGCAGAATCACCTCCCTCGACCTGCTGGCCACGCTTCTTTTGATGCAGCCCAGGATACGGTTGGCTTTCTGGGCTGCGCGCGCACATTGCTGGCTCATGTCCAGCTTTTCATCCGCCAGTACCCCCAAGTCCTTCTCGGCAGGGCTGCTCTCAATCCCTTCATCCCCCAGCCTGTATTGATACTGGGGGTTGCCCAGACCCAGGTGCAGGACCCTTGTTGAACTCATGAGGTTCACATGAGCCCACTTCTCAAGCTTGTCCAGGTCCCTCTGGATGGCCAGATTTAATTCTATCAGGGCTTTAGCTTTCCTAACCTGATCCCTGGCTGCTTGGACAATTTCTCTGCATTCCTCCCAGGCTACCGGTCCTTGCTTCCACTCTCTGTAGGCTTTCTTTTTGTGTTTGAGTTTGTCCAGGAGCTCCTTGTTTATCCATGCAGGCCTCCTGCTGTTTTTACCTGACTTCCCCCTTGTTGGGATGCATTGCTCCTGAACTTGGAGGAGGTGATCCTTGAATACTAACCAGCTTTCTTGAGGCCCTCTTCCCTCCAAGGCTTTATCCCATGGTACTCTACCAAACAGATGCCTGAAAGTCTGCTCCCCTGAAGTCCAGGGTAGGGAGCTTGCTGTGCACCCTCCTCAGTATACTAAGGATCTTCAATTCCACCATTTCATGGTCAAATAATTATGTTGTTTCCAACAAGAAGTCTCTCTCCATTCTATGCATCAGAACTCAATGGTCACCCAAAGCTCACTGTGTACTGTGAAAGTATACTGAGAAATTCTCTTCTCCTTCTCTTGTTAAAACCACAAAAAATGTTGCCTAACAATTACACCAGTCAAGTACTAAAAATACTGTTGTATAAAGCAGAAGGATGTTGTCACTTCTTTAAGTCTTGCTGCCCTAAGCAGTAAGAGAAACCCCAAGGACATTTGGGTCCATTCTATCCTGAAGAAGTAGCATGAATAAAAGACATCCAGTTGCAAACAAATTCCCAGAAGATACTGCTGATAAGGAAATCCATAATCATGAGCTCAAAAGTGCAAAAGTAAGGAATATGCAGAAAACTGCGGAAAAGTGAATTTGAATTCTTTCAACAAGTTTTAAGGAAAGGCTAGGAAATTACATGAAAACTAACACCACACAAACAGAACACGGAGGTTGAAAAAGTCAAATGTTCAGCACGAAAATCCCATTTGTCTGATCAATGTACTATGAGCTACTGAACTTTATAGTATATCTGTTAGATATATCTGCTTATCTGTTTCCACTGATGAGTGTCCATCTTCTCTTGCCCTACCCATAGCCCTGAATGCACAACTAAATGAACGAGACAACTGCAAATAGCAGGATGTTCAAGACTCCAAGCAGCTAAGCAAGGAGAATGGGCTTTTATTTTGCCTTCCCTACAAAACTCTTACCTGCTGCTACATTTTCCTGACCATGACATTCAACATCAAGGGCCTGATCTGAAGACTTAGTGAACACTTGCAGAAATACGAGAAGCTCATAAGAGCTGGGATTTAAACCCATAGCATGTAACAGAAATGGGAGAGTATCTGGAAAACATAAGGCTGTAAAGAATCCTGTTGAAAAACTTCAGAAGTTAACGAGCACATAACAAACTTAATCTTGATCTCTGAGCACCAGTTTCTGAACTGGAAACCCAGGCTAGTAATATCCATCACCTCAAACGAGTATGTGTAAAGATCAACTAATGTTTGGAAGCATGAACTACATTGATGAAAGCTGAAGAAAACTACATGAGGAACTGAGTGAGTTTGTATTCAGAGGTGACTTTGGAAGGTGCATTAAGTTTCACACATACCATACTGAATGAAGAACAAATAATAAAGGAAAAAAGTCAGAAAGACTTCCCATTCCCTCAAAACTCAACCACTATGTGACTAATTAGAACACCACATACAGGATGTGATCGAGCAAACACCTCTGCAAAAACTTCCACAGATTTCACTTTCAACTTTTCACCCAGTATTTCTTTCTCTAATACACAAAAAATCTGGTATCAGTTCTTTTAGAAACAAACTAATGATCTACCAGTAACCTTCAGTGTGAAGACTAAAGGCAGTTTCAGAATACGTCTGAACTGAGGAAACTCCACAACCCCAACTTCGAATCTGTACAATTTGGTGAAGTTCAGACATTTTCTTCTCCTTAAAAAGATAATGTAATGTTCTCAGGGACATTTTTAGTTTTCCTATATGATCAGAAGAAAATACAGCTGTTCACAATAGAAGGCATAGCCAAATATTTAAATTTCTGACCCTCTTCAAGTAATAGTAGTAATATGACTTGAAGAATACAGGCACCATATTTTTAAATGGAGTAATTTTTTTTCAGTCCAATTACTGATCTCTGACAAGCATGAAAATATCTAATACTTTTGTCCAAGAACACAATTCAGTGAAATTTTACAAAATTGTTCCGGTTTTGGCTGGGATAGGGTTAAATTTCTTCCTAGTGCTGTGTTTTGGATTTAGTATGAGGAGAATGTTGATAACACACTGATGTTTTCAGTTGTTGCTAAGAGCCCTCCTAGTCCAAGGACAGCTCCCGTGCCTACTGACTGAGCTAGGTACACAAGATGGGAGGGAACATAATCAGGACAGCCAGCCCAGCTGGCCAACGGGGTGTTCCATACCATGTGACGTCATGCTCAGTAGATGAAGGGTAGGCGTGATCCAGGAAGTACCGATCGCTACTTGGTTATCGGTCAGCGCGGGTGGTGAGCAATCGCATTGTGCTTCACTCATTTTGTATATTCTATCATTATTTATTATTATTATTTTCCCTTCCTTTTCTGTTCTATTAAACTGTCTTTATCTCAACCCACAAGTTTTTCTCACTCTTACCCTTCCGATTCTCTCCCCGTCCCACTGGGGGGCAGGGGGAGTGAGCGAGTGGCTGCGTGGTATTTGGCTGCCTGCCAGGTTAAACCACGACAAAAATCCATAATGACCAGGTATCTTTTTACTCCAATGCCATTTTACGTGCATAAATACATGGTAAGATTAGGGTTACTTTTATGTAGCTTATCTTTAAATTATATTTATAAAATAATGACTCCTGTGGCATCAGATGACCAGATTTCTGGCTAATGTAAAATGAATGGAAAAAGTATGAATTGTATGGACCTTCACAGCTCCTCAAAATTCAAAACACCTGTGAATACTAAAACCAAACTTGCATAGATTAATACTCTGCATAGATTTCTAGAAATAATTGACAAGGCCAAACTCAAAAAAATCCCCCTCAGTTGTCAAGAAATAAGAAAGGAGGTACTTCAAATAATAAATACCTTATTGGTACATAGAAAGAGACAACAGCAGTAAGAGGTTATTAGCTGAGTCACACTAGCACCTGTTACTTAAATCATTACTGAAATAATGAATAAAACTTAAGTTTTAAGATATAACTTAAATCTTACTTCTAAGTTTAAGCTTAGTCTTTAACTTTTAACATTTAATTCAATTTGAGCTGGACATGCACAATAGAAAAGTTATTTCATAAAATGGTTCACCCATTTTTCACTGACAAGCTTAGGAAATACATTTTATTCATGTTAAAACAAGTATTTTCAAGTACGGTAGCTTCTCTGTTTTAACATACAGCTGGTTTTATTAATACTATTTATTAATAGGAATGAAAACATTAGAAGTTAGTAGTCAAAAGTCCAACATATAGATACATATGCATACACATACAGCAAAAATCCCTCACTATACTAAAATTGTAACACTGACTCAAATTTTACTGAAACCTTCCTGTGATTTTTAGAGATTTTAATCTATGTCCCTTTCAGCATTACTTCTCATGTTTCTGTCATAATTTCACTCATGAGTCCATTCACTTTTGTTTTCAATACATTATACAGAGCAACAGACATGCAAAGGACGGCCAGAATAATGGCATTATGTTTTAACAATCTTCCTTCCTGTAGAACACTAATTTTCAGTTGCATTTAACATGGCAGTACTATAAATAAATAAAATGCATATATGCTGAACAAAGGAATTTAGTTCTGGAAAATGAGAATTCTCAGGCCCTCTACTTGCTAGCAAGAGTTTTGAGCTGGCAAAGGTTGGTGTGACTGTAATGCAGTCTATTTAACAGTTGCATCAGTCTGGTAAACAGAGTTTTTTGTTTTAATTCTAAAATTTTTAACGCATACAACTGCAATACTTAAAGAAACTCACACGGCAGATACCTGCAATCACTCTGGAGTTAAAATAATCCTCCAAAGAGTTAATAGAACAAGAAGCATCTAGTAACCAGGAGATAATCCCCTACAAATCTTACACAGCATATGTTTAAATAATAGAAGTCGTTTGTGTACCTTTGGATGGTTTATGAAAATAACCAATCAATTCTGCAGACACAACATTATTTCTAAAGGAAATCTATGTGACTCATGATGCCTGCAGATACACAGAGACAAACCACACATATTTTATCAGTTTATTACAGTAAGCAAATAAGCGTGGAATGAGAGTGCACATAACTGTCTACTTAACACTTACTGAAACATTTATAAGAGCTGTTATCTCCCTAATAACAGACAGACAGTGTGCAATTTTAGAGAGGAGAAAAGCTTCATATTTTTTAACACTTCACTAAAAAGTAACTGAAGAGTGTAAAATGAAAAATACTCTGTGCAGTTAGCTGGTAATGGACCATATTATCAACTCAATTTAGATTTATAGGATACAAACTAGTCACTAATAGTTATTTTATGACAGAGCGTGTCTGCTTTTTTTGGGTGAAGATTATTAAGATTAAACTTGCAAAACTTTTTTTTTATACAGCTATTTAGAATGACAGAAGTAAAAAAAAAAATATACAGACTGTCCTCCCACCCCATTTTGACTGAAAGCCACCACAAATTAAAAGTCAGCGTAGGGACTCCACAGTGATATTGTATGGGAACACTATATTGGTACGAGTCAGACTGCTCCCACGCTAACTGCGTACGTTCAAAGATGATCTATCGCCCTCAAAGAAGCTGCAAATATTTTTAAACTACCTTATATAAGAACAAGAAGGGCAACATTATGATTTGCCTTAGAAGTCCCCCACTCATCTAACCACGTGAAGGGAAAATTGTAAGATCACTGTCAGTAGTTTTGGCTTTCTTTATCACAACAGAGCTGACTAGTTACAAACCACTGAATACTCTGCATGTGAACATGCTCTTTTTGCCAGTTCAATAAGTCCTTAATAACTAAGTTTAACTTAATACAAAAAACTATTTTCCATAATTATTTAAAACAAAAAGCACTACAGGGTTTATCAAACCTACTACAGAAAACAGAGCTGTTCAGACTTTCCTGTATGAAGTATAATTATTATTACTATTATTGTTAAGCACAAAATTATGTCGGTTGTCTTTTTTCTTTTGTATTTGTTCCTTAGCTTAATAATGTTGTAATAATAAACATAGATTAGTTTTTGATCGTGATTCAGAAATGTATGTATTTCTGGATAAAACATGCAATTTTGCAAAAAAAATAGTTGCTTCCAAGAATGATGATAATTATAGTTCTATTCCTCTAAATTACATTCTGTTAAAGCAGTGGACTGAATCATTTAATCTAAGTAGCCCTTCTACTGCCCTCCTATTGGCAATATCCATGACATAATCCAAGAATGACCTACTGAGCTGTGAGAGCTATATCCTCTCTTACACTCACTGTAAAGTTATGCTCCAGTAACTCTGCAACAGCTAAGAGGAGAAGGGCTATCACATAGCCCAGCCACATTTACATGATCTTTCAACTGAAGCTATAAGAACAACTTAACTATAATTTTATAGTATTAGGAGAAAGATAGAAAACCAGGCAAACAAAGGAAAAACAACTACTGGCAGGAAACAGTATATTCATGATCTTTTCCTCCATTACCAGTTACATATTACTCACAGTCACAAGGAAATGTCTTCCTTATACAGCTCTTACGAAAATAAAGAATTAATAATTCATAAAAAGATACAATAAAAAGCAAACAAAGAATTGCAGAAAGAATGTCAACATCCTACTCTGCATTGTTTCAAGAGGCTGTAACAAATCCCAACATTAGAGCATACTCAAGTCACGCTAATATGGATTGCCAAACTAAGGACAGCATCCCTCTGATGAGGGATGGGGAAACAAAACAAACAAGCTCATGTTTTCTGCAGTCTAGAAAAGTAACAGGATACCATGATTCAATTTGGGCTAATTTATCTAGACATACAGACACTTGAGGACATCATGTCAAATACTGGAAAATACTTAAAATAGCATTTCACTGCTCTACATCTACTGAACACCTTCCAAAATCCATGTCTGCTATGAAATCTTTCAATTTCCGATACATCCTAACTCCGTTCTTTTTGCATTGTCACCAACTTTTAGGCTCTACACTTCCCTAAATGATTAATATGTCAATGAGACTAATTGAAAATTAGCATATCAATGCTCATATCTTTAAACCAGTATTGGTTTCAGACAATTTCAGACATTAGAAAGTGAGTTTCAAAAATTCTTACTGAATTCCAACATTAATAGAAAAATACTTTTGTCTCTAAAAACTTGCAAGGAAAATAAAAATTAAAAAAACCCAAATAACTCCTATTGATTTTTAAATCACAAGGAGATGAATCTCAAACAAAAGAGCACTTTTATTATACTGTCCATAGTCTGCCTGTGTAAGGCTGCCAAAATTAATCCTTTTCTCTGCCCTTTTTTTTACTCTAATATTTGTATGATCTCAAATAGGAATAAAATCATGCTTTCAAACAGTAGTGTGTTCAAGGTAATCTGTGAATCTAGAGATGATCAAAATCTTTCAGAATATTAAATTATCCTTTTTCTAATATTTTTATGTCCCTTAGATTTTTCAATGGTTCTCTTAAATATAACCAACAAGACAGATTTCCAGTAACTCTATATCAATAAAAAGTATTGCTCTTAGAGCATAAAAATGACTACATGATACAAAGGAACCAGAATTAGACCTTAATCTGGTCTTCATGACAGTAGAAAACTCTATTAATCCCATACCAGATCAATCGAGCACTTTTAAAACTGAGTGTGCACTTGTTTTGTATTCTATGTAACTGGGGGCCAGTGAGATATATTGCATTTCACATGTATAATAGAACTTAAAGCTTTATATTACAACAACATATAGTTTTGTTTGAGATTTGGCATCTTTGCCTTTTCCTTCTGCTGAGCATAATGAACCACATGAATAATCCAATGAAAATAATAGTGAAATCCTTTAAACAGTTATGCAAGAAAGAATTTCAGTAGCAACAAAATGGGAATATTCTCATGATTAAGTCAGGGTTATTATACAATCATGAAGGAAAGGACTGAACTCAGTGTCATAATTATGGGCCACAATCCTTGGTATAAATTCACAAGTGCACAGTCCTCCCCATAGGGTACTCTGGGATCACCAATGGATTAGAAAAGGGCTTAAACAAATACTAAAGGAGAATTTGCTTTTAACTGCATTTGCAGAAAATTCCTACGCTCAAGCGCTTAAACTGTATCCCAATCCAGGTTTCAATTTCTAAAATAACAGTGACCAAATCAAATGGTGAAATTCATATCTGTGCATGGGAAACCTCAAGATTTACTATCATTTTGTCCTACGTACACTTCTACGAAGCAAAAAACAGATGGTCTGGTGGCTGATGCATGTGTGTGACTTTCATCAAGCAGCATAGTATTTTAAATTTCTTTGCAATAGTCATCAGGTGTTTCAAGGAAAAGGCATTCTCCCAATATACAAACAAGTAATTTGCCTCAGTTTAGTGATTCGACTCTTCCACTGACCACCTAACTGGAAAGTCTGAGGATTATCTGTAGTTTAAGAGTTAGAAAAACAGAATAAGGTGGCAGCCTCACCTTGCGTCCTAACTACGAATTTGCAATAGCGGATGCTGCTGAAAGGGGTTAATATAGGTTTTGGCATTGAGTCTAAATGACTTCAAAGAAGTTCCTACAAATGGTTTCTAATATATTATTTTGATTTTGGCAATCAGCCAGTACTCTAGAGACCTCTAAAGTGAAAACATACTGAACCCTACTGGCTATAACATATAATTTTACAGTTAGGGTTATACTATAACAACTCCTGCATATTGATTTCTTCCAACAGACGCACCTAGTTCAAACTTTCCCCCAGAAAAAGGCCTCTTGTGTCAGGATAAGTGTATAATATGAGTGTATAAGTTGAAACACTTACTACACAGTATTACCTACAATCTAAAGTGAACTCAGCCTATAATACGGTATATTTGAAAGCTAGCACAGCTATTTATGAATGCTAAAATGTAAATTACGTCTTTGCCAGCTTAATACAACTATATTTGAATCTTAGTCACTGTATTTTTGTTGAAGAATTCAACATGTTATTTTGGCTTCTATCAGGATGAACTTAATGCACAGCAACCCACCTGAAAGGACAAAAATCTGAAATCAGCACTGAACCCCCTGCACATACACATCTATATTAGCACTGCCTCAATGTGGGTGTAAAATCTCTGCATGTACTGGAATACATCTCTTACACACAATATTGATGTGCCAATTTTTCCCAAGTTTTATTTCATTTTACAGACAATGTTTTAACCTGAAAAAATCCATATTCCTCAGTTTGCAAAAATTACGGTTGACCTAACTGAGACCATTGCTAAAATACAGCTTTTTGATGTTTTGTTTTCCTTAAGCTTCACTTTTTGGCCTTAAAAAGAAAGAAAAAAAAATCATCTGATACACACCAACCAAAACTAATTCAGGAAGATTCTAGAACTGCTTTTTTTAGTCTTAATGTGTCAAGGCACTGTTCACCAAATCATTAGGAGAAAAGCAGGCTAAAATAAGGTGAAAGTCTGCCACTAAAGTGAGCTTTTTAAAACCCATCTCTCTGATGATACTATATTTAATCACAGCGTCGTTCAACAGCCTTTGAAAGAGTCATGTGTCTCTGCAGTATCCTCTAGAGTGTATGGCATAAGATGACTGAAAACATTTCTAAATGATGCTGGTGTGAGAAAACAGTGGCACATACTTACCAACTTTTTAAAAAACAACCTTAACATGGGTTTGGAGGGGGGCAATGGAGGGTATCCCACCTTCCTGCAACTGTTAGAAAGAACTTTTAAAGTACATTAAAATACGTCTGTATTGACATAATTTAAAAGACTTCAAGTCACCTTACTTTAACAACCACAATGTCCTTGCCTTTCACTTGTTTTGTACTCCTACAAGTCATGTGGCAACATACACTGGTCCATGGCAGGAATGATATGCCCTAACAGCAGCAACACCTCTTAACAGGTTGAGTTAGCCCCATGCATAGCTTTTACTTTCAATGTCAAAATATTTATTTTCCCGACAAGTTTGAAGTTAATCTTAACATTTTGGGACAAAATCTTAATATTATAGTGCGAATATCAGGTGTTTCTTTCCATGTGATGATGACTCTTCAAGTAAAAGCGACAAGACATTGTCTTACATGCATCAACCAAGACTTGGTTATTTACTTTTTCAAACATGCCCAGCTAAAAAACCATCACTAACAAAGGTTCAGAAATCAAGACATTATGTTAGTTATAATGCATTTACACCTATTTTCATCTATATTTAAAAAGCATTTAATTTCAAGGCTTACAGACTCTCAGGATGGTTAGATTTATTTGGAACTGTATTTAAGTAAGTTATAGGCCAAATTTTGATCCTGATCAGCAAAGTATCTTCCTGTAAAATCTTAGGCTTCCCTTTATATTGCTCTGAAGTTCTGCTTTTTGTGCAATCCAAGCTTCAGTTAAGCTCAGACCAACGAAGAAAAAAGGTGAACAAAAGCAACTTATGCCCATTGTAACATCCTTAAATGTGAAATAAATAGCTATATTCACAAGCAGTGATTCATACTCTTAGAAGAGCTTTGAGACCTCATCATCACCGCATATTGAAATCCATAAGCTGTCCCCCTCTGAGAGAGAAGGGGAGCTTCAATAAGGAGTTTTCAGCAGATTCTCTATAAATTCTAAGTTCTGAGTGAAGAAATAAAAAAATCTGTTTCTTCATTTGGGATTAGCAGAATATGTCAATAAACATGCTGATGAAGATATGGAATGACATAATTTAAAATTGTAGAGGACCTCTATGGTTTTTGAATGTCATTCCTCAGTACAAAAATACAAAACCCCAAAACTATAATTACTCATACAAAAAAAACCCATGCACAATCTGTAGATGTAGCTGAAGGAAGGAGGCTTCTAAAAATACATGCTACAATAGCATGAATCTTTGAATGCAGAGAATATTGAAAAGTTGTATTTTTATTAATTTCTAGCTAAGAACTCAAAATTTTTCTTCCTACTCTGAGGTATAGTCCTCAGAATATTCACCATAGTCTCACAATGCTGTGCTGCAGATGACAAATGCAAAAGTCTTAACATTAGGAAACTCAGTTTGCTACTTTATCAGTTTTATATACAATACTGGGCAAATAAATATGAAATATTATAACATGTTAAACTGCTATCTCATAGATAGGTTTTAAAAAAAAAATTCTTGCTGCACCCTAAAAAAAGTAAGGTATTAGATATACAGTTGTAATGAAGTTGAACTGACTTATGTATAGTTAACACGTTACGCAAGAAAATGATATCAACAGCCTTCTCAGTGATGTATAAATTCACATTCTATTTCTATTATAATTCTGCTTTTGCAGTTAAACAAACTTTGTCATAGGATCATCATTTACTGTGACCCTCTGCAAATAAAGTGAACACTGATTAGCACATTTTCTGGCACACATCGTGTCTCTGTCACTAAACAATGTCTTAATTTTACATTCTTGTTCGGAATCACTGCTTTGACAACTACTGTCACTGTTCAAGGTCTGCACGAAGCTTCAAACTGCATATTATCACCCATTGACAAAATAGACATTTTATGAAGAGCCCCTTCTCACACTGACTTATCCTCCTTAGCCTGTGTAAATAAGTAACAATTCATTTTATAACCTTGACTTTAAAGTCCAGCCCTTCCACCCTCTTTTTTCTTCTTCCTAAACAAGTGACAAAGAACAAGGAAGCTGATTGAAGGGGTCCATTATGTATCAACTTAAAGAAAGGTGAAGTGATTGATGAAACTAGCAGTCACCTTCACTGCTAGCTACTGCACCTGTATCCTTTTTGTCAAATGACCTGAAAATCCTGCTGACAGTTTAACATTCACTACAAGGATACACACTCTAGTACTGTGGTTTTGAATATTTTTATTTGCTCAGAAATTCATGGGAACATTTTTTTAACATGGAAACACACATTTAAAATTAATAGCAATTTGTATTTTCTTTCCACGCATCTTGTGCTTCCTAACAGTTTACTTGGCAAAACTATTAAATAATACTTGCCAGTAAGCTGGCAAACCAGAGCTCCTCTGCAGGTGTCACACAGTTAAATCGTTCATATTATGATCACCATTTCAGTAAAATTTGCCAACAGCAATAAGAGAATCTCAGTTGATTTCCTTATCACAGAAGAAAACCAGTTTCCAGGTTTCAGATAATCGTTTAAAAACAAAAAACACACTTTTTTTTTTATTTTCAGGTTTTAAATAATATCCGGCTACTTTAATACAATTCTTGGTTAGCAGATGAAGTAAAACTTCCTTTTAGGCTCAAAAAGATGATTAAAAATGCCAACCCCAACCCGTTCCTATGGTACTGGAGCTGGTCTACTACTCTTTGTATGAAATAAAATTTTCACTGGGAGAGTGACAATTGAGAGGCAGGAAAATCTCAAAAATAATAAAAAAAAAGCTGCTTTACTCTGTGTGGGACACAGCACCATTTCCTTTGGGCATTTATTACCTGTTAAAAACCAATCTTTTGGTGAGTGGCAGTTCAGGGTTTTTGAGAGCAAGCTGCAATATTTCTTCGGGTCTGCAGAGTCATAATTAAAGCTGAACTGAGTGGAATTGGAGAGGGAAGGTCAGTGAGGTGCCGTATGAGAGATGAGGCTGGGCTGATGGGCACCAAATGAACAAATTATGATGGGCCCCACTCAATGTGATGAGGTCAAATGCTTGTTTCTACCCACTGACAGTTCAATTTCCCTGAAATGTCTCTCGGTTCTCTATGAGCTAATTATGAATGAAAAGTTATCAACTGCCCTCACCAAAAAGAGCTTTCTTGGAGCTTTTAATGTAAAAATATTGTTAGAAACGCATGCTGGCCCAGCTTTTTAGCCAAACAATACCCAGAATAATCTAAATACCAGTCTTATACTGTATAGTTTTTACCTGCAGTATAGACGTAAAACATTCCTCAACTGCTATTAGATAAAACATGTAAGGAAGTTTTATAAAGCAAACCCATATTAATATTATCATTTATTATCAAAAGGTACTGTGCTTACAGCTTTGTATAACATAAACCATATAACTTTCAAATATTTCCATATAACTACTAATTTCCAAGAAAATATTGCTAGATTTTTAGTTTTAAGGTACCAAGGCTCAGCTGTATTCCAGCATCCAGATGATATTTCAGCACAACTCTAAAGTGACTGATAAAAATGCATAGTTCTTTCATGGAGTCTCAGTTTTCAGAGTAGTCTCCTGATTGCCTTTGTGAAATACTATCCTTTGAAAATTCAAGCACATATGGTTGCATATACTTCCAAAGTTTTAGGTAAGTAGTAAACATAGAAATTTTTAAATAGACTATTACAGAAGTTGGATCTTTGAAGTTAAAAGAGAACAGAGAAGTGAATGGACTTTAAAACTAGCAATTGAGAACAGGAGTGTCTGAGAAATTCCAGACTACTTATTTGCATAGAGAGATAATTTTGAAGACTTTTTTGGCCAGAATTACTCACGACTTCAAAGATAAGAAGTGACAGTGGTCTAATGCTTCAATTTAGAATGTTACCTGGCTTCCTTTTATTACAAAGCTGTTTCTGTTTGATATGTTTACTTACAAGTCAGAAATTTTAAAGGAAACTCCTAAGAAGAGATAATCAGAACTTAGCTTTGCAATGTATTTTTACGTTTACACATGTACTACCCATGTAGTTGGTGCTGCACAAGACGGGACTGTGTGAAAGCATTAATTATATCAACTTTTAAATTGTATCAAGATAATGCAACTGCAGCACACATATAGTTACAATAGGACATTAAAGTCAGAGTGTATCTAATATATATAGATTTATAAACTAAAACTATTTTTCAGATCTTAAGAATATCACATAAAATGAGTGGGGATAATGTAAAGGGAAACTCTAAAACAGTGTTTTCTAAAAATTCAATGTAATTTTAAGGTTGTTTAAAGAAACTGGCTAAAATAAGCAACTGCAAAAGAGTAAAAAAATAAATCTTTCATCACAAAGTTCGAAGCAGTCATCTGTGTGGCTAGCATATATAACTCTAATATAAAAGTAAACCTGAAGGTTTTCAATACAGCACAGTATTAAATTTATCAATATAACAGTTGCTGTCATTGTAGTTACCATACTATGTTATTAGACACACTGTTGATCAAGTGTTATTACAACAACAACAAAAAAACTATGCTGCACAGAGTCTTCGTGTTTAAGTACTACAATTAAGAACAGAGAAATGCAGTTCATTCATTACAGAACCTTTTCAGGAAGTTGATTTTTTCTAATTCTTATTGTAATTGCATTGTTCTAATCCTGTATTATAAAGGCAGCTGCTTGCCTATCATTTGTACTTTCCTCGTTAATCCTGACTCAGTGAATTAACCTTTAATTACAGCCGTTAAAATTGAAATGAGCCTCTTGTCTGGCTGGGGCTGCCCCCTTCCAGTGCATAAGACTGATGAAAATTTTTAGGGTCAATGAATATGTCCCATGTCATGTCTGATAGATGCTAAAGATGTGAGGAGGTAAATGTTACCTTAGAAAGATGTGGTTGAAATTTTTAAGAGCTAGGTTTTATTGACAAAATAAAACAAAAATATGGCTTAGGTTACCACTCTCTTCTGTCTGAGTTACATAGCATAACACACACACACAGACACACTCTGTTTTACATACATTACCACACGCTATATTTAAAGAATAACTTATGGAATCATCATCATGCATTACACATGCATGTTTATAAACACCTAGCACCAACTCTGTTTACAGCAGTCCTATTTTAAGGAGCATAATATATGTATTTTTCATGTTGGAAACAAAAAGACACATTACTTTAAATCCTCTCATAGATCTAGGCATTTAATTCTCAAAAAAGTTGGATTAGTTTTAAGGACAATACTGACTTTTAACAGAAGGCAAAAAAAGATCAGGGGTCTCCTCACAGTAACTTATCTAAAGGAGTTTCTTTTTTGCAGTAACCCCCCCGAATTTAATTTTTATTTTATAAATAGGATTTTAATATTGTAATTGCACTTTACTCTGCAATTTCAGCACTTTCATTTTTAAATACAATATTTGAATATTGGTTTAATCTTTTTCACTCCAAGATAACAAAACAGCAAAATAGCATTGAATCAGGAGCATTACTGTTAATCAAAGACCTGGTTACTCAGAATACAATCTAATTAATATACAAGTTGCTAACTAATTATACATTATATTTATATAATTTTACATTGTATATAATTTAATATAATTTATATAATGTATACATTATATATAAAAGCATAAATGAAAGACCCAATCTGACAATATCTAGTAATAAACCACACAGCAATCAACTAAATCAATGAGATTATACATATAATATACCTCTCAGACTAGTCATACTATTATTTGGGCCAGTGTCTTGTATCAGAAACCTGTTTCTGACTCAGAAGAAAGATCATGTTTGAACTTCCAAATTAAATTCTCTAATTTATTTAAAAGAAAAGAAGTTGAAGGTTCTTAATTCTCAAGTGTAGAGCTTGTTAAGTATTAGTGCATTTAATAAATATAAGACATGTATTTTTAAGGCTTGAACACTAATAAACATCACAAATATTGATAAATGGATTACTAATTAAAGAATAAAGGTGAAATGACACTTTAAAAAATAGTGTCATAGCAGGTGGTTTTTTTTTTTCAAGCTATCATTTCTAAAAGTAGGTGGAAGCAGTTTCGGAAAGGACATTATAACTTTCAAATATTTGATGTGACACATATACTATGTTACCAATTTAAGAACACCCTCTTATACAGCAAATTTATATAAACACAGAAAAATAAGATTAAGCATGCAAGAGGTCTTTGTTTCATTCCTTCTTCTGCCTTGGCAATGGTTAATATCTTCTGATGAGCAGCTACATTCATTTGTAGATCTCGAAGTGCCTTCCCAAGGTGAGTAAGCATCATTATCCTCATTTTTCAGATGAAAAACTAAAAGATTAAGTTACTCCCTCTAGATCACACAGCAAGCGGTAAGCCAAAAATAGAACTCATTTTCCATATGTAACACCCAGTTCTGTACCTACTGGACCACGCTGCCTTCCCACAAGCATCAGTCACACCTAATCAGCTGCTTAGCTGAATTTTGGGCGGCACTAAGAGAAAGTTGCTTTTTAACTCTTAAATTTAAGACTACACCTTTTCACTTGCTTCATAGGTACAAACTTTCTCAGGCACCCTACTAACATATGATATTTGTAAAAAGTGGTTTCAATTAAGCCTTACACTAGTTACAAATCTTGTAGAGCACAGAGTAGAGGAAAATGGAGACAATGCAGATACTTTAAACTGTTCCACATGAAAAACGCACCACCTTAAGAAACAAAGCTGGAAATAAAACTATGCAGAACTACAAGAACATCTCTGTTCAATGTGCAAATGTGGTCAACAATGCAAACAAGTTATAAGCACGCACAGGGATAGGATACATGTAGACTACCTTGTGGCACACTTCCCCCTTCACTTCCCCAATTTCAATCTTCATATAAAAAGGTGGGCTTCAGAAGAAGTATAATGAAAACATTTAATGCACAGGAAAAAGCTCTCTTGTGTTAAGACACCAAAAGGATAAGACATTTCTTACAGGAAGCTGATAAACAAGAGGGCAAATGGTAAACTATAAAAAATAATAAAATGATATCAAGGATACCATAAGCCTATGTTATCCTAATACAAAACCACAAAAACGTCTGATAAAAGAGAAGATGCAGCTAACATTGAAAAACTGATTTAAAAGAAACATCTTTTGTCTGAGTAAAAAGTTTTAGCGTCCTAGGACGGACTGGATATACTTACAGAAATATAAAACTAGCTACTTAAAAAACAATGGTAGTTGATCAAAATCTCTCTGAGACGGGGCAAAAGAGTAGCAAGATTCTAGTCGAACCACTGCATGCAGTCCGCTGCTATCACAACTGATTGCACTACATCTCTTTCATGACATTAACAAGTTAATGCTTCTTCTGATACAGCCATTCCTGAGGTTAAGAATTTGGACGAGAGCTTATATGAATGATAAATGTATCTCGTTATAGAATAATTACTGCTAACAAAGCTCTGAAAAAATAAAACTCACAAAGTTGAGTCACGCCAATAACTATTTAGAAGAACTACTATTCATTTCTCTACTGCAGGATTTTGCAAATTCTTAAGCACCTCATGCTGACCTTTCCTGCAAGCTGCAAACCAGAGATACAGAGCCATGATATAATCCATTATTGCAATCCCTGCGTTCCCAGTACTTCTAAGAAGAGATACTTCACACAGGAAAAGAATATACTTCAGTGTCAGTCTTAATACTTGCTGTAGTGGAATTAGAAACGGCCTAAACGGACAAAGCAACCTAAATGATAAAGTTTTCCCCTGTAAAGACTACCTCAACAATTAAGAAATTAAAATACCATTTAAGGTGTTCTCCTATTCTGAAAATATCTCTAGTTGAATATTGAGGGAGTTCATGTTTACTATTTCTCAAGGAATTCTGTAAGTGTGCTCAATTTGAAATTAAATGTATTTATCACCTGGTTTGACAGGTCTGCAGCTCGACCTTGACTTTTGCCAAAAGCTATTATTTCTGCTCTACGCATCACCACTCTAAAGAAGTTTTCAAAGTGGATCTCAGTCAAAAGTTCTGTAGAAGACATGAGACAGAAAACAAGATGATTTACTCCTCCCTCCCTAAACAGTTTCTGTGGAACTCCGAGTAGTACAAAACAATAAAAACGTATCCATTGGTAATAACCACTATCAAGAGAATACACTGAACATGCCAAATAAAACCTTAATAAGTAAAGCAGTACCACTTCTACAATTATACCATAATTCCATATGCACAATAATTAATGGCAATACTAAATTTTTGCATCAAATATCTTTATAAGTAACTCCTCACTACAACAAGAGTTTTTGCCTCTTTTGCTACATGCTTTTATCATGAACTTCTTTTATTCGCCCTTGACTTTTTCCCCAAATTTATCTCTATTTGGGGCAGGGGAAACAATCTTCTCCTCTGAAATCCTACTCAACTCAGCCCAAACTTCCACACACTTTTTGACCCATCCAACTACTGCGACCTTCAGAGCTCATATCCAGCTGTCAGTTCTCCTTTGCACTAACACTGTTCTGAATCATAACAGATTTCTTTCTACCAAAGTAGTATTTCCTTCTCACTAATTTTATTTTTAAAAGTATGTGTGATTTTTACCAGTTAATTATCATATACAGCATACTCAGGGCTCTACACATTTAGGAGAGCAGTTGCTTGTATATTTTTACCATCTAAAATCCTAATGAGAAAAGAACAGGTGGTTTAGCTTTTTTTCTCATCAGCTGTGTGATGGGTAGGAACAGATGATCACTCCCTTCTTCAGCTTCTTTCCAATACCGTAGCTCTCCTCTTCTTCCTCTCACCGTTCCTGCTCAAAATATTATTTCCTGCAGCAGGTTATAACCCTCTCTGTCCTTATGTCATTCATCAGTTTTGCCTTCAATTCCCTCTTGTCTCACTTTATAACCCCCTTTTAGGGGACAACACCCATTTCCAGTGTTTTCAGATAACTGCTTTACGTTGACAGCTCGCGGCTTTCTCTCGCCTCCTATTTTTCATTGGCACTGCATCTTCAAGTATCTTTCAAGCCTGCAAATGTATCCATCTAATACTCAATCGACTTCAAATGCAGAGTTTCCCCAAGCACTTAGGTCTGACTTCTCTTGTCCACACACCTGGACTACATGTACCAGGGCAGAAGCATGCACAAGGATTTACTATGTTTTGCATCCAGTTGGAAGAAAGTTATCCGTGAATTACCAGAGAATTTTGTTTTTCCTGGAACAAACTACAATATGCATGCGTTTATATGAGGGGAAAATGTGCTATATGTAAACACAATTCATAAAACCAAATGAGCTGCAGCACAAAGCATCAGGTTGTGCACTGTAGTTTCTATTCAAGGACATTTTGGTTTTGTACGTTTAAAGAGACCCATACCGTTGTTGTAAAACCATTCTTGTATTTATGCTTTCTATAATGTTCAGCAGCTATGAATTTGGAGTTATAAGTTTTCTAAAAGCTGTATCCAATTACAGTGCTGAATGATTTGAATAATAGTCTGCCTGACATATTCCAAGATAAGTGGCTGCTACATTTCTTTGATATTAGGGTCATATACTGTACTTATCTATTTTTACTCCATGCTCTCCATTGCCTAGTAATAAATTAATTTCTTACTGTTAGTTTGGCATGTGCCCTACAGTTAAATTAATTTTCTTTCCCATTGAAGGAAGAAAAAGTTTTCTGAAGTATGACAACTATCCTCCTTATTTTTAGAATTAGTCATCACAGATTAAATTCAAAACACTATTTTAAGAGGGACATTCCCATATAAAGTCTTAAAAACTGTTTTTATATTTTCATTTTTAGAAAATTATCTGATGGTGCTGAACAACATGTGACAATAGTTATTTAACTACTTGCATGCAAGACTTTTTACAATATATGGATATCATTTGAAAGAACAGTTTTTAACCTTAGCGTTTAATTCTTATTGATTCCTGGTGCAAAAAACTTAGCAAAGGACCTCGTGTACACCTGCAATTATCATCAATGGCAATGAGAGTTGAACTTAGATCTGAAAACAGAATACAGCCCAAAACATGTAATCACTATCCAGGCAGCAAGAATTAGTTCTTATGTGATTTGCATTGTCTCCAGAGCAGGGAGTATGAGGAAATGTTCCAGCTTCTTTCCTGGTAACATGCTTTACCAGGAACTCAGCAGTAGCAAGAAAGGCATTTTGCAGAATCAACCCTTTCATTCAGAACTACTACTGCTGTTTAGCCTACACCTTCTAGTTCTTTCTAACACCTCTATTTCATTGCAGCTACTTTCTGAAGAATGGGGAGAAGCAATTTAGCAAACGAATAGTGGCAATCATGAGGAAAGCAAGCATGAATGTGGGAGTGGAATATGTGTTCATGTACTGTAGATGATGAAAGTACTAAAGACATTGGCAAATAGGGGGTGTTTTCAAGCATCTGACATTACCGATTGCCATCTTTAACTTACCCTCAAAGATGATAATTCTGAAGTAAAACAAAGACACCAGAGTCATTCTTAAGCTAACCCAGAGTCAGGAAAACAGATGACTGCCTGTGTTTTGAGCTGTCAAAGCCATAAAGGTTGGCAAAGAAGCAATCGTGGGATTGCAATCACAGGAATAACGACACAGTTGTAGTTAAACTCAGCCTTGCCACCTAATGCTGCATACTGCACTGCAAAATAACACGGAAGAGAATTTCTGGCATTTTCAGACTGTGTGGCAGGTGAATGACGACGCATCAGGTAAAGTGACTGCATGTCCACAGATTGTTACCGCTTTGCTTGAAATTTAAATTGCATGACAATTTTCTTAGATAAGGCTAATATCCAACACATTATCTGAAAGTCTACCTTTTCAACACCAAATTTTAAAGCCTGTAAAAATGAAACTGAATCATCAGCTAAGACCTTTTATTTCTTAAGTCAAATCATTCATGCACCTTCTTTATGTAAGAAGTATTTGATTTTGCAAACGTGTTGCTCCAGCACAACGTACTTTACCAGCAATTATTGAAGTTGTAGTGTAGGTTCTATATACCAGCCTCATTAGAAACATGGCTACGCTAAAAAACACCTGTGCCTCTGGTATTTTTTCTGGTCACTCCCATCCACTTTCACAAGGATAAGTATCCTATGTTGTACTGCTGAAATTCCTTATTAAATTACAAATTTATATTGGACACACAAAATGACTTAAAAAAACCAACCAAAAAAGAAGAACACAATCTACTATCCTTTCCCCCACAAAGGAATGCCCTCTACCTCCATGACTTTGCTAACCTTAATTATATCTATAGTTTTGAGATTCCCTAATGGAAAGTGCTACAAAGCAGAAAGCACTAACAGAATAAATCATGACACATACTGATACACCACTGATTGTAAATCTATACCCTTTTCATTTGCACCCAGGGGTTATGCTTCGTATACTCATGAAAAATTACTTCCAAGTAGCCAAATATCATAATTGGAGGCACATATGGTAAACAAACAGGCTGAGGATTAACAGGTATGTGATTTTCTTGTAGTCTGTTCTTGATAGTATAGCAACTAGGTGATTTGAAAGCTTTGTTTATTTTGGATACTTAATTTGTGAATTAAAGTTTCCCTGAGGCAGAGAAAGACAGATTGAAAGAGAAGGTTAAAAATCCTTGAAGGCATCTTTCTCAGACATGCAATATTCATACTTTTCTCCATGTTTCAGAATGTAGTTATTACAGATCAAAAAAAGCAGCCAGACTTGCATGTGAACCAGAATTTCATACAAGACCTTTATAGGTGAAAGTAACTTAAAAAAAATCACTTTAACGACTGCCTCAAAAACACGCGAGATGCTTAAATTAAGACACACCCCTCCCCTCCCCACCCCACCCACTTTTTAAAGGCTACTTACGTCAATGACTGATGAACTCGACAGACTTAATCCCTCGAGGTCTGCTGTTAAACTTGGGGACAAAACAGCTGCTGTAGGAACTGCCACAGGAGTTGTCACAGAACAGACTAGAAGTAAAAAAGCAATTGATACTTTACTTCAAAATAATATAAAATACTGGGAAGGACAATGAGCTATTTTCATTAACTGTAAAAATGTTTTTCATCTTGATCTAATTATTTTATCCTTGTATATATGTTTCTTAATAGCAGAAGATTATTTTTTTCCAGACATACAGCCCCAACACTCAAATGAAAATATAAAAAAACCTGATATATGTATAGACCATGTTATTTACATTTAAAATATCTTGTCCTCTTTCCCATTTTTTCCTCTATTTTATCCTTCAGTCTGATCCATACTGTGCAGCACATTTGCATTTACAAGTTATGTGCAAAGTACATATTAACGCAATTCTAACTGTGTTGCACCTATAGAAGTAAACCTGAAGAACGACACTACAAAGCATAGCTAAAAACCAGTGCCAGCTCTACCCTACCCTTCCAAGACTACATTTTAATCTGTTCTTCAAAACTGTGATTTTTAGTGTCTTATTATAGTACCACAATTGGTTCATAGATTGCACAGATGTTGTATTAGTTACATCCATTGGCACATTAGAAAACAAGCCCACCTTAACAGAAAAGAAGTCCAGACATACAAAAATTCCCAAAATAAATTTTTTACATGCCAATACATTCTAAATTTGGAAACTATTTCTCAGTTCTAAAACAAACAAAATCACGTTTTGTAATAATTATGCTTAAAAATAAGTCTAATAGTTTGCTGATAGTCTAAGCAGGTTTTTTTTCTTCAGGAAGCTGGTACGATAAATGAACAGAATCAATGTTTCAGACGCTTAAAATTCATTGAATTAACTGAATTGAATTTATGCCATGGGAAAAATGAGGCTTTAATCAAGATACTTACAATCATCTAGATCTAAGAGAAACACGTCTTGTTTATTTGGAGCTTTTCTATCTTGTACTGGTTTTTCTTCTTTCTGTCAAAATACATGAATATTTCATCTTTTACCATATCAGCAAAAGAAAAGTCTTTAGTACTTTTATAAAGCAAAGTGTATTTTCGCTGTTGTAAAAGAAAAATGCATCCATTTTCAGGGCTCGGCATTCAGAGAATTCACCTAGTGAGAAAGATTTCTTTGTACAGGTAAGCTGAACCTAAACTCCCTATTTGAGTAACATTTACTCCTTTGAAGCCCATGTTTTCGTTTAATATTAATAATAGTTGCTACTCAAAGAAAATTTTTGGTGACAGATCAGGCGCTTCTATTGAGACCACTAAAATAGACATAGAAGCATTTTTTTTGAAGACAAAAGACTTGGGTACTAACATTTCTGTTTCCACACGAAAAACAGGACAAAATCCATTCAATAAAAAAGTAGTGTTATTTGCACTTATCTAGGTGTATGGAATCCTGTCCCATCATCTACCGGGATTTTACTTAAATGCTGGACAAATAACAAAAAGCTGAAACCAAAAATGTTTCAGTTTTAAGCCTTAAGATGAGTTTAACAATAAGGATTGGCAGTACTTTAAGAGTAGAGCAGTAATAAAGTAATCTCTGTGACTTGGCAAACAGAGTATTTCAACAAAATTTGTTTCAGTACAGCTAAATCAAAAGTTCTAAACAAATCTAGTAAGAGTGAGTGTTGGTCATACCTACAGAACATATCTAGACAGTGATGATTCAGGACAGAATTTAGTGTGCCACAGCTCAACATGGACTCCCAATAGGATGGTTTAGTAAAAAGGATTAATCTTTGGACGTAGCCAGAACCTGGACATGTTACCCTCTGGATGCTCATCAGGCTGTTTGTCATCATGCTATTGCTACCCACTCTTAAGCATGTTTCGGCTGGATCAGCTGAAGAACTCCTTCTGCCTTTCCCCTCTCCGGTTCACTCACCAGACAGAAGGCTTTGTCATTCTTTCAGAGAATTTGTCAACTGCCTTTAGACCTTAAGACATTGCTCACTACCCAAGGTATTGCAAGTAATTTAAATGTAGTCTTTCCAGGAGTCATATTTCTGTGAACCTTCTAGCTTACCAGTTTCCTCTTCAACAGCACATGACAGCTAAATGCATGTACACGTATTATTCTTTTACCTTTTCTAATAAATGAACAGGTCTAAATAAATCAGTAAAACCCTGTATGCCCATCTGGGCCTCCATTTCTTGAGCATTACTTGCAAGCTGTCACTGTCTCTTCAGGCACTCACATACAAATTCCTACAGAAGCCTGGAGTCCTCTCAGAAACTCAGCAGCTAGAATCACTTTCTTTGACTATCACCACAGAATAAAATGACGCCTCTTTTCGAAAGGCGCACTCTCTTTCTTCTAGTCTCTCAAGCCTCATGGTCAGTTGCAAACTAACAATAATGCTGAGTCTATTTTTTTCTGATTTTGGGAGAAATTCCACAGTTCCATCCAAAGAACATGGAAGAAACTAGCTAATGTTTTCGCTATTTGAAGCCGTTGATGTTAATGACTATCAGGCTTGACCTGAGCCAAAATGACATTGCTCATCATTTTCTTCCAATAAACCCATGGCTCAAATAGAAGTAGTCACTTATGTGATCATTACAGATCATTTAGATGTTCTGGGAGGAGAAGAGTCTTGTGGACAGGGAAGAATGGAAGCCACCATTTTAAAAATTATTTTAAAATCAACATACTTCAATGGTCCTTATCACTATGGTATTTGAGTGTTCTATTATTGCTGATTTATCTGAAACACAAAACTTCTCTGGACAAAGGAAGTATTACAAAATATCTTTTAAATGGTGCTAATGTTATTCCATTCCTTACACGCCGCATCCAGAATTAGTGAGGGACTCTGCTGCAGAACCCGCTCTCTTGAGTTCCATTCTGGTCACAACTACCAGACTTCATTTTTCTCTTCCAGTGTGATTATTGGCAAGTCACTAAGCTTTTCTTTTGGCTACTTTTTTTAAAATCTGTGAAAAAAGGATAAATAGTATACTTCATAAGCTACAGGTTCTACTTGAATGTCTATGAAGTGTCAGAGAAACAATCCCATGACAATTCTTTTAATGAATTCCAAGTCTTTTTATAGCACCATTTGGTGAATATTTAGCCCTAATCAGGGCTTTAGTTGTTATCTACAGCACTTTTACTACAAACTATGTATCACAACTTTTTTGCTAAACTCCAAACTCTTCAGACATCAGAACATACTAAAAGAGACCATGCTTAAAAAAATGCAAATATATTTAAAAAAAAAATCCTCAATTTCTGAACTCTTTCACTCCCTACACCCACTTATCCACAAGATACAGTTCTATCTTCAACTATGATTAAGGTTCAAAGGTTATTTTTAGCCAGAGTGCTACATTTGCTAATTATTCCAGTAGAGATGGGATTTCTCCATTCCCTTGTATTATGCAGCCAAGTAAAGTCTGTAAGAAGTGGCTCACCCACATTAGAGGCTATAGCACAAGGATGAGTATTTTGAATATGCTTCAGTTCTGCCAATAGCAGCATTGCTAGGTCACACGTTTAAAAAAATTAGGAGTCAGAGTCAAGAAATCCTCTTACTGCTAAACTGTTTACTGAAGACAATTAAGATAGGACATTCTATGTCACAAATGAAACCAATAGTATGCTTTAGTTTGTTTTTTCTGTTAGTTATTTTGCCACTCTAAAGTAGGTACTAAGTACATATCACAAAGCTTGATATATAATTTTATAAGACAAAATGCATTTTGCACTGATATTATTTTGAATCTACTACGTAATTCATCTTTAAAAATGGAGAAAAAAATCCATCAAGAGAATTTATTTCTTATACTTCAAAATAAAATAAAATGGTCCTAACAAGGCACAAGTACAGAATCATTACATCAAGGTAATGCATGGTAAGAAAAACTTCCACTGCACATTTTATCAGAATACTGTACTTAAGTACATCAGTTTACTGTAAAAACAAACAAACAAAACCCACAAACAAAAAAAAACCCAAACAAACAAAAAACAACCCTACCATCTGGGAAATGCAAAATCAGAAGCTAACTAAATCAAGATAAAGCTGATGTTAAAGTATGATCATGTTTTATTTTCCACTTCAGTCAAGTGTGTCAAGCTTAAGTAAATACTCAGCCACTTGTATGTGTGCGTATGCATGCTATATATGCATATACATATTTGCACACAAATATTTTCATATTTAAACATATATTTCCATAAATGGGTATATATACAAATTGTGTGCAATTCTGTACAAAACACCAAGGAAATCTATTTACATTGGTCTTGCCTATTACAAACATGATTATTTTTCAATTTGTTTTTTCCAAGAAAAGAAAATTGATTGGCTTTCTAGGAATAATAAATAGCCAATGACTGCAACAAACACTACCAACAGATATTTCTACTGAATGAAAATCAAGACAATAAAAAGGCTCTGACGTGTCTGGCATTTCTCTGTAATGTAATTTTTCATCTTTTTTTTTTTAAAACTACGTCTACAATATAACCCAAACAGTTTCCTACCAAGAGAGCCCACTATGGGAAAAGCAGAATACTAAACAAAGAAGTTAAGCTATATTCCATCAAACATTTCTCCATTTGCAATTCATCTTGGTAATAGAGATAGAACCTGGTAAATGCATATAGGACTTGAAGCAGGAGATTTCTCTTGCTCAATGCATAATTCATGTGCTCCGCCTGCAAAGTGTGTAAAATGAGAATTTCACACCGCCGCATGAGCCATGGAGCTGCAGAGAAAAGGCAGATGAAATCATATTTTGCTGTGCGAATTTTATTTCTTATCCTCCCAATATTTATACAAAACCATCATTGACAATCCAAATGCATTGACAGATCACCCACTGTTTCCATTGTGTTAGCACTTGAAAAGAGATCAGGCAGAAAGATAGACAATTTGTTTTTGTATATTTTTTAAATAGTGGATCAGGTTTTTAACAGCTGAGTGACTGTATTATACTTGTATAAGGAGGTCAACAGTAGCTGATTTTAAAATCTCACTGTAGAGACACCTACTTATACATGCATCATCCTCAAATATGCATTTTAGCTCTACAGTATTTATGCTTAGAGTATAATATGTATCTGAACACATCAAACTATCCATATTTCGAAATGATATAAAACACTGCAGTACAAGAGAGTGACTTTTCTATTCACTGCAGCTCAATTACAGTGAACACAACAGCTTTTTCAAAATGATTCTTCAAGAGAAAAAATATGAAAGCATTAATAATATATTCAGGAAAAAGAATCTGAAGTTTTTGTAACATATTTTAAATGCCAGTAAATGCCTGGATGTATGCACAAATTAAGCCCCCATGCAAGTGTAACTGAACCTTTTTTATTATGAAAATTCTGCTGAACATGGCAATGGTACCCAACAAAACACATAGAATGGTAAACACCACCCAAAACATCAGCTATGTAACATAGTTCATAATGTGTGGCAAACTGACAAACTATAAAAATAGAGCCTACTAACTACACCTCTTATCACTATATATTTCTGAAAATCTTTTCAGTTTTATTTAGAAGGAAAGGAAATCCTAACGAATCATCTCATCTCATATACACTGACAAAATTAAGAATACCCTATCGCAGAGTAATACAAGCAATGGCTTTTCCAATAAAAATCTATCAGAATAAAAACATGCATTTCTGAGAGGCTGGCTGAAACTGTCTGCTCCTGGGTAGCCTGAAAAGAAGTCAGGTAGGAAGCAAAAAAATTCCAAGATTTTCCTGGAAATAAAATAAACATGGGTGATTCTTGTAAAATGTACCTTGACACAAGGGCTTTATATAAGACTTTCTCTATAATGTTCTTTAAAGTTTGTTAACAATTGCTTTTCTTTCCAGCTTGGAAGGGTTTGGAAGGGCTTATCTAGGTTATCATCAGTTAGCTCCACCTATCAACACAGGGGTCAAGACAGTCTCTCTCCAAAAAACCTATTAAGCTAGTTAGCATAACAATCACCTTTGACACAAAATACTTGCGATTCTCCCCCCCATACCCTAATCCAATTACACTTCTGAATATAACCAAGTTACCAGAAACACCTGAAGTATCAATGTAGGCATCCAACATGGCTTAAATGGAAACTAACTTCATGGTCCTAGAGACTAATATAGTACACTGAAACAGTCCTCTATGTTCAAGAGCATTAAATTAACTTCCCCCCCACCCCCTTCATATATGATCATTGCTGTTTACAGTCCATCAGCCATAGCTTGCTGCCCTTACATTAAACGTACTAATTTCTTAATGAAAAAGAATTTAAGGAACATTTAGCTTTTGCATAGTGAGCTCTATGCAATCTTTTCTTTTCAATAATCTCCTTGCTTCTTTTCTTGCTGCCATGCATATAAACCCATTGCTATTTGTTCTAATATTTTTTGTGATGTTTAAAAGCTTTGCAGTTTTTCAGTTCTACCCTTTGAGTCTGATCAAGTCTTCTGTCAATTACTTATAAATACTTTTTGTTCCTAACACATTTCTTTTCAGGTGCTTCTTAATCAAGTAAGACTTCAAGACTACTGCTACATTCTTTCTCTTCTCTTAAAATCCAAGGGCTTGACAATTTTCCATTGACTTCAGCAAAACAATCCCAAGCTTCTTGGACATTCCGGTTCTCATATTATTCAGTATATTTGACTTCACACATTCTTGACTGCTGTTTTAAAATACAAAAAGTTTCTTTATGCTAGTAGTCCTCGCATATCCTGAGAAAGAACCAGAACAGTTTAGATATCTGTAGTGGAAGAAATATGAACAATGGCATTGATATCCTGAGAAAAATGGACAAATGCAGCAAAAAGAAGACACTTTTGTTTGAATATGGTTTTGCGGTGGCTGCTCAGAACTAAGCAGGTCAGAGTACCTATTACTTTCTGGTGAAAAAATACTATGCTAATATGAGAAGCTGCAAACTGTTAGAATTAATTCATGTCTCATCTAGCATCAAAGGAATTTATTCTGAGAGGATTTAGGTTACATTTGTTGTGCTACCATTTTTTGGCAAGATCCAGTTTGGCTTCTCTACTAGAAAAAACTTTGTCATAGGTGCGCTACCCGGTGTGGTATTTGGGCAGAAAACAATGATCAAACCATGGCAACGCACGTCTGTTTCTCAAATGCTACAGTCTCACCTCATCTTTTGTTCTACTTGGTAGAAAAAGGGAATAGATTAAAAGTTGTTAACTCAGAGTTCCTATGCAGACCTATAAACTTACAAAACAAAACCCTTGTACAAGATTTAGAGGAATAGAGAGCCTTCCCTCCTCAATTAAAGGAAACGCACACTGAAAGAGCTTAATAAAGTTAGAGCCTTCCCTCCTAACTGTTCAAAACACACAGCTTCTACAACTGCATCAAATGCAACAAACGACGTCTGTTTTGACTATTCAGCAATCTATACAGAAGTCCTGATCGAAATGTCTTGGCTTAATTTAAAATGCATCAGAATATCACTTAATTTTCAAAACCATATATCAGTATTAAAATGGAAACTTCAGAGCTACAATTCTACCCTTCAAATTTTTATAAAATATATAAAAAGAAATGCACAGGAAAGTTTCAGAAATTCTTTTACTTTCTACCTTAACAGATTAAGCGTAAGGTTCCTCATTTATTTATTTTTTAAATGAAAGATAGGTAGAGAAACAGAAGCCAATTCATGCTACTAGCTTTAGCTCTATAAAGCTACCTTGAGTATAATGAACTTTTAACCTCTTTGTCTTCACTAAGGTAAGCGATTAAAACTTATCTGACACATGAATGGTTCTGTTGAACACTTTTGCATCTCACACATTTCTGAATCCAATTTAAAAAAGACGTATTTGAAAGTTTGCTACTTCATAAATGTTGTAAGAAAGCTAATACAATTTGAAGTTACAGAACCCTTTATAAGCTTTATTCCTATCAAACACAGCGAGAAATAAGAAGTTGATTACTCATTTAAGAATATTAATTCTGCTAATCTATGTATACACCTCAAGTATAGATGCATTAACTGCGCTATTCTCAATTTTAACAGGAAATTTAAAAACAAAGCTAGTGGTTCTACTAGAATGTGTCAAACTCTTAAGAAACATTGTACTAACATTTGTTTCTTGGTTTTACTTCCTGTTGGACCCACGTCCTATAGTAGTTATACTTTAAGATCCCATTCTAATATAATAATCATCCCAAATCAGGATATTATTTTTGCGAACTACCCATGTACTATGCTTTCATCAGTTCACCAGTAATCTAAAAAAATAATTACGTTCTATTATTCTTCATCTATCTGGAGTAAAAATATAACAGAATTAAAATCCTTTTCGTTATAAAATATTCTTACTTGCTTAAACTATCAAACTAGTTTGGGATTGGTCTTTTTATGAAAGGTCCAAAATTTTTTCCAGAAATTCTAGTTTTTTAGATATCCATAAAACCACTACCCATCTCCATTCCTGTAGAAAGAAACATGTATAGATGGTTAGGTGCATCCTTTCATATTTTATAGGGCTTTTTAAAAAAAAAAATTTTACCTTACTAGAGGTAGCACTTCTAGATTTTCCAGACTCAGAGTCACTTTTAGAGTCTGATTCTGATTTGGAGTCTGAAGAACTTTCTTCTGATGAAGTGGACTCTCTATCAGAGGAACTGGATGTGCTTCTCTTTTTGGAGATCCCCTTTGGTTTCTTTTTAATGTCTTCTGAATCACTACAGTTTGAAAAAAAATTTAAGAGGCATGTAAAACTACCAAAGGAATCTGTTGAGGCAATATCCTACGTTAACATTTCACAGTTTTATTAAATGAGTTTTAAGTCAGCATTTCTTCATGATAAAAAACTCAGCTAAGATGGCAGAAGTAGTAGCTTATTTCAAGGTACACAAAATTGTTCTATCACCTTACACAATAAAACATCACATTATAACCTAAACCAGTGAAACAGCCAAACAAAAATTTGAACATATTAAAATATTATTTGCCTGCACCAAGCTTGTGACATTTCAGAAAGAAGTGCAGACACCCTTTTATATAAAGAAACTTTCAGACTATTCCACCTATGATTAACAGAATCTTGATGGGTTAGAAGATGTTTTTGCAAAGTAATATTGTTTAAAAAAAAAAAAAGGAGCAATGCATTGAATTTATTCCTCCGTTAATTCTTCTAAATCAAACTACCTAGAAATAAGACTTAAAATATCTACAAATATTTCAACCCATTAAAGAGTTTAAACATAAGAGCTATTGCATTCTGACCCCTTTGGTCATACTGAGTACCTTACAGCTAATGGACTTCAGAGACACTATTCTTCACATAGTAAAGTTCTGTTCACGCTGGCAATGTTGGATTATGTTGCTCTATGCTAACAGCTACTGAACATTATTAAAATCTGCGTTGTTCACTTCCAATAGTACTATAACTACCAATTAGGAGATTACCCTTTTGTCTCAGGGGAAGTTACTACCCAGAAATATCGCAGGAAATGAAAATTGTTTTCTAATAGTTATTATGGAGCAGATAAATTAATATTGCATATAGAAAAAACGCTCTGTTCTTGGATCTACAGGAACCATTTTATACTTCCAAATCAGGTGTTTCATACACCACCTGATTCAGCTTCCTTCCCAAGACAATAAATTGGTTACTAAAGTGCTTGAAGGGTAACCAGATCAACAATAATTAAACAAATCCAGACCACTCAACTAGAGTCCCTCTGGATTCAAACTAAGTTGTTGCACATTTTTCCTTAGCTTTAGGAGCAGTACAAAATAATGTACTATACTGCATTACTATTTGAGATAGCAATGTTTTTAGAAGGGAAAAATACAGAGAAGGGGAATTGAAAAAATCTAACGTGACAGAATGGACAATAGTTAGGGCAATGCCTTCCCCCTCCCAAGAACTTCCCAGGACTGAATTGCCTAAATCAAATTTAATCAAAATTATTAAAAATCAATATTAACATTTAAGCCATGCTAATAATGCCTACCCATGTAACTGAAGTTGAAATCAACCCCCAAAATTTTAGTCAAAAGCATTTTTTTCTGAAAGCAGCAAACTTGGAAGCTTGCAAAGCTAAAAATGAAACAAGAGTACACTTCACAAAAACAGTCTAATGTAGCATATCTGATCGTTAAAATCATGGTGAAAAAACAGGTACTATCAAAATTACGTTTCAATATGATAACATCTAAAAACTTGTTTGAGGTCAAAGAGCTAAACATAAAAATTCACTAGTGTATACTGTTTAAAGTTTCTTCGTATAACATAGGTACTGACAAAATTATCTGCACTTCCTTCATTGCCATTGAACAGAAGCTGTAGCTGCATCAATAAGTTATTGTGAACCCATTATATAAATGAAGTAAGTTGTTTTTCAACAATTTATCTTCAGCCTATCTTTAAAACTAGATTTGAAGATTAAAAATGTTACTTTATTGTACATCAGCCAGTTTTGATGGGTAATCATTGTTTACCTTACTGCTTAAAATTTCAGATGTTATTCTAATGAAAAGAATTTACTGGTAACTAGCTTTTTAACTTTGCGATGATGAAAAGCCTGTATTAATTTAACCTACAGATTTCATTTGTTCTGAACAGGAAAAACAATATAAATCACTTTTAAAATCATTAAATCCTGACTTAAATTAATAAAGTCATAATTAGGGCATTATGCTGTGTTTGTTATGGAAGTGGCAAGGCGAGCTGCTTTAATTACTGTCTGTAATAAAAGGAGCAGAGTGCGTACTGTGCCCCAATAAGCGCTGTCAGCCACGACTGAGCTGAGCTGCAAACTCATCAAGTGAGCTGGCAGCAGACTACAGAGTAAAGGGCGATCATGTCTGCAGAGGCCACTTGCTGACAGCAGTGGAAGAAACAGATTCATACAATCCAAGGTATTAGCCCCAATTACTCAAAATTTTAATGATACTTTAATACATGATAATGCTGTTGATAATGGGTAATCTTAAAAAGCGCTAACACTTAAATATCTTATGACCGTTTCCCTTCACAGCCCTTGCCTTTAATATTTGGATCATAATCTTTTTAATATAACATTATTTAGAAAAATCAATTGTCTTAGTTACATAATGGCAAAGTGTTGAAGGACTTAATTTTAGCTCTCAGCAAAATTGCTGCAAAAGGTAATTAAGTGTTTCACACAACTGTTTGATCATTTATTCAGCCTCCCAAGGTTACATCAATTTTCAAAAAGCCATACAAGATTTTACTGAAGTCAGAAATTAATTCCAAACATAAGAGTAGTCTGATTAATGAAAATATGAACCCGGTTCATACACTGAAAGAGGAAACATCACTCCTTGGCCAACACACCCCAAAAAAAGCCTAATTAAATGCTTAGCAGACTGTTTACAGGAAGAGTGCTTTAACAGCTAGTATCACAAAAAATTAAAGCCATACAAATCTATACCTACCTTTCATCAGCAGCTCTAGGTGTTTCCTTTGCAGTACTTTCTTTGCTATCTGATTCACTGTCAGTTGATTCTTCACTGGAAGAGGAACTCCCACTACTCTCATCACTGCTGCCTTCCTCCTTATCTTCCTTCTCAGTTTCATTGCCAGACTCGCTCTCTGAAATAAAAACAACTCTTACAATTTTTCTCGAAATATCTTGTGTAATTAGTATTTCAGGAATCCAAGTTTATTTTAAATAAAACAATGTTTTAGTATTTTAAGATCCAATTGCAAGCTTCAGCATTATTTACCCTGTGTGAAAAGCAGGCAAAAAAATCACTTTCCCCTAATGTTTACAAAATGTTGTTGGTTAAAGACCTGTCCTCTTCAGCATACAGTATTATACTTTACCAAATTAGAAAGCCCAATAATAAATTAATTGCATGTGGATTCTTCAAAATTACATAACCCTATCAGGAGTTGGAGATGACCTCAAATTCTCTAATCTATATATTCACTTAACTGAAAGATTATCTTTTCAACCAACTGCTTAATTAGATAATCTGTTCTTGAACACTGATAGTGACAATGATTGAATCACTGATTCAAAACAAATTATTTATCCTCTAATTAGTCATATAGTTACCAAATATTCCAATATCTGAAGTGAATATATTCTTTTCTTACTTCTTACTTCATTAATTTCAGTGATACAATTCTTAAGCACTTCTTCTGAATATTTCCTCAGTTTAAGAATGAGAGGAAAGAAGCTCCATATTCAGATTTTGAAGTGCCCCCTCTTCCATTCCATTAGATGTTAATAATTCTTTTAAGTCTCTAATGCTAAACATTTTCTGTGTCTGAAGTCTAGACCTGGGAGATATTCTTCCCTACATCCGAACTACATTAACATCTACAGAAACGGCTGTGTTGGGGAACTGCCTATCTGGCATTAAGTGGGAGACTGGTCAAAAGAACTTTTGCTCACTGAACTTGATAGGCAGCTGTCAGTTATCTTCTCCATCATCATCATTCCCATTGTAATAAATAGAAAATGTCATGTTGAACTTGAGAGCAATACTATAACACAATTTACTGAATAAACCCCACGAAAGACTACATAGTTAAATAAGTTCGGCCATTTATCAACACAGCAGCTATCAAAATAGTAGTTCATCAACAATCAATTCCAAAAAACTTTCAGAGTTAATGGTTCCCAACAACCAAGCATATGGGCATTCTTCCCGAAAAAGTTAGGTGCCTTTAGTTTTAGTTGGAGTTACAAACTCTCACTACTCTTACTAGACTCAAAGCAGGATGAAAATAGCATGCCAGCTTTTTTAACTGGGAAACAAAGCAAAGTCTAACTCATTTAATAAACACACAAGCCATACCTGTAAAATTAGCAGTTAATGCTCAGCTACAGTGAACGTAAATTTTTCCCCCTGATTTCCTGATTTTATACCTAGCTCTGGCTTTTTTAGAAATTTTTTCTGATTCTTTTTAAGTAGGGGCCAGTTCTGAAGATACAGTTCTCCAGCAGAGATGCAAGTTGCTTTCCAAACACCTACCTGATGCACTGGTACTGGTAGACTCATCTTCCTCCTCTTCTGACTCGGAGTAGAACTTTTCAGTAGGTTTCTCTTTCTTTGTCTTACCTAGAATTCCAGTCCATTCCTTTGCCTGTAAATAAATTTCAACTTAAGTTTACTTTTACAACCAGCAATACAAAAATATACACACAACACAGCAAAGAAAAGCACTTGCAGTAGTAGTATTAAGTAGTTTCTAAATAAATCCTCTAAGCAAGTCAAGAGAAACTATTAAATTTCTCTTACTTTACACAATTAGGAGAACTAAAAGTTTTGTACATACCTATAAAAGGTGAGATATGTCTATTCGAGAGTCTAGAAAAAGATTTACTAAGGCAGATTAAAAGCATCAGTAACCATAAATAAATTTCTAAGCCAAAAGAACCTGAAGTCTGAGAGTTTTATCTCTAGATCCAGCTGAGTTTAGCCTATGACTAGAATGAAGGGTAAATATGGCTAGTCACCACTTTTATCATCCCAAGTTTTAGGGGGAAAAAGAGATATGGACCCAGTAGGCAGCAGAAGTTCCACAGAGGAATTATATTTCACTTCCTTTGCAATTCTCCAAATAAAAATAATTCTTACCACCATGAGACACCAGAACGTGGCAATATTTTGGCCAGACTTTTTTTCTTTCCATATCCCTCTACTAGAGGAGCAGAATAAACTCAGGCCAGGAAAAAAACGAGTAGGCAGACAACTATATCAACAGAGTGATACAGTCTGCCTCAGTGAACAGTCTGATCTGGAATAAGGCTAACTTTTGAAAGAGTTCTAACAGTGACCTGCAATGGTGTACAGCTCTAGAGACACACTGGCTTCCTCTTAAACACCAAAAGATGCTAAAGCTTTGTAATGCTCCACCCAGCAATTGGTATTTTAAAAAGCCATTTCTTTTGGATATAAATGACAATTTAATTGTGGATTGCAGCTTATCAAGTCAGCCTCACTCACATACATTATGTAGGCACATGCAGTACTAGAGGAACCACAAAATTAATGACAATGAGACACTCTCCAAAGAAAATACTTGCAAAAACACACGGGGAAAGGATTTTCATGTTTGTTTTGAGGTTTAAATGGTTGGAGGGAGATATTTTCTATTATGTTGTAGATAGATGTTACTCCATTTGATCAATTTCCTGCAATACTTTTTGTTTCTATGGACCAAGGCGCCTCCACACATTCTTTCATGCCAACCCTATCATTTATAATCCCCTGCTTCAGCTGATTGCCTTTAGATTCTCCCCATAAAAGCTTTCAGAAGTTTGTATACAAATACCTCTTTTCCTGAAATGCATATAAGAAGGTAGACAAATTAAAGCATTAAGGAGAAATGCTTGTTCTACCACATTGCTGTTCACGGGTTTCTGCCAATCATATCTATTTTTTAGAATTTTCTCTACCCATTGTATGCCTAACATCTTATACGCAAATTAATTCATGTGCAATTTACTGTAAAAGTTGGCTCCTGACAAGGACCAAATGCTTTTCTGGGTGTACCTGTTACAACAGCATACCTCCAGGAGCACCATCAGCACACTATATTCCAATACATTTATATTTCTGTTACTGTTCAATAGCTTTCACTCACATCTAGTAGGACTGTGGTACCTGACACATAAATCACAACTCCAGTACCAGAACATGACTTTGCCTCAGAGTTTACAATCCAGTAACAAAAAGCTATTGGTAGTAGAAGACCAGCCCTGTAATGTCAACAAATTACTAGTGCACTAATAGATGACATTTTCCTATTATAAACTTTCCTAATTCTCTCCAGATGATCTGAAATGTAAACCCTGGTCTCTTCCAACTTGACATGTTATGTAAATAATTTTTCCCTTGCCACTGCATTTTGTTTATGTTACCTATGTTTTTCTGTTTAGACTTGGATTTGTACACGAACAAACCTCTGCTCACCTCCTACTTCGGTAGTCCAGCTACACTCATCGTTAACAGCAATTAACATATGGCAGCACAGCAAAGAGGCATGAAATCAAAAGTGAGACAGAGGGGAAAAAAGCCCATTTAACCCACGAGTGAAGCAGAAGCGGCCTACAGTGACCCACTTCTCTCATTGAAAACAAAAGAGCAAGCATTGTGCTTGCAAGCATTTCCAAACGTTCCACTTCGAAGCTAAAATAAGCAACACGGATGTTTACATGCATCACCGTTTTTCAGTACAGCATACAGATAGTATTTAAATATTTGTATTTTGGGCTAATATTCTGCATTGACGAGTGCCTTCAGCGAAGTTACTTTTAATGATGCTGACGTACCGCCTCCGCTACGTCAACATTTCGGACAGAGGGATCAGGCGCCACCTCTGGCCAGTCGGACAGCTCCAGGTAGCCAGTGGCTCGGCTGTTCAGCGTGTGAGACAAGGTGCCAAGCTGGAAATGATCCCGATCTATTAAAAAAAAGGGGGGAAGGGAGAAATACACAAACACCATGAGCTCTACCACAAAGAGCAATCTTAATCAGGGCTAAAGGTAATTGCCATTATATTACCTCAAATGTCATGGAATAAATATAAACTAGGAAGCTCTTCATAGGTCAAAAAACTGATTTCAGTCCATAGATTACAATAATCTCCCCCATAATGGTCAATAAAAAAGCTAATCAGTCAGTGTGTTTAGAGGTGTTGCTCTGAAATGTAGCTTCTCTAAAAATTACTTTACTGTGAATATTAAGAATGACAGCACAGTTAAACAATCCATATACATGTCTTGGCACAAACACATCCAGAATTTTAATAGTTTTTCTTCAAAATGGAGTTCCTTTTAGAGCTTCAAAACTGGGACTAAGTAAGTACGAAAATTAAAATTGTAAATCATCACAATAACAGAGCCTTTTTAATTAAGATAACCTGATAACCTTTTAATTTGAGAAGACAGACAATGGTTCTTACCTGTAAAAAGACAGGGAAAACGCAAAGGGAAAATTATGACTTTGGAGAAAAATAATAAAAACCTAATCTATTGAGATTCAATTTATTTCAGATTCATCAAACATTTGCAATACTCACACTAACAATCTTCTATTAAAGTCTAGATAAAAGACTAGAGCTATTTTCCTAAACTGAAGAATAGTCTTCCTCAAAAGACACACCTTCTATTATTTAAATCAAATTTTAAATCCACATGAATAGAAATGGATCAGTTTGTCAGGTTTATCATCAGAGAAATGCACTGTGTTTGCATCATGCAAACCTTGCTTGCTGAAAAGCAAGTAAGCAGAGCGAGTACTCTTGCATATTAATCATTTGTATTTGCTAAGTGACACAATTTGTGAGCATATTTGAAATAGAATAGGCTGCCACATTCCTTTACACAATGAACATTTACCAAATGATTTTGGCAGTTATACCTTTAAAAGGAGACTCAAGCAATGGGGCAGGTTTCTGTGCCAGAAATATTTTTTTGGCATATTTGCTTAAAGCTCCACTCTTCTCATTCGGAACAATAAGCTGCCTAATAAATCTTGTACGGTCTCTGATGTCGTAGCTTTGATCATACTTGCCGAGATTTAATACGTACTGGGTAAGCAATTTTGTCTGTGGAAAAAAACAGGACAAGAACAGAATACAAGTTATTTATGATTATTGATAACTCTGGATAAACATATTTAAAGAGGTAATAAAAATGAATGGTTATGTCAAACAAATGTTGTTCCACAGGGAATATGCATTTCTAAAGCTGCAAATGGAATTCTGAAGCCAAAGCACATGTCCTCTTCTGTATTGGGGAGGTGAATGCTGAGTACTGAGAAGCAGCCATGTGCTAGATTATTAAACTGCTGAAGTGGAAAGAAAGGCATCATTAAAAAAATAATCATATATGGCAAACCCGCTGAAGGGTCTACGTGAGGATAATGAATGTGGAAATACAACTAAAAACATGGCACTCAAAACTTAATCGGAAAAATATGCAGGACATCAAAACATCAGAGGGTATTAGGGGGCTGGCAAACTGCTTCTGCTGAGGTGTGTTTTATGAAGAGATACTGTCCCTGGCATAAGCAGTGTCTGCACTCTGACTGCACTCAGTTACTTTATCCTGAATTATGACCCATTAAAGCAGACACATGAATCACTGAACTGGATTACTGCAAATTATTTGCAGTGCATTTAGCTGTTACTTTTTCATAAAAGCAAGCTGCTGATGCCCTCTAAAAACCAGGATAAAAGACTTCTTCCATTTTTTTCTTGAAGCTTAAAGCCTCCAGTAATATCGGTCATTTATTTATTTATGTAAGAGAGCAACTTATATTATCACAGCTTTTTACAGCATAATAGGACTTCCTAATTTGACGTCTGAGAATATTAACATGTATTAAATAATTTTAATAATTCAGTTAAATTTATAAAACTGAAAAAAGAATATAAAAAATCAGGGAGACTTTCCCCGTATCTCAGAAGAAATAACATAGTGTAACCAGAACAATAGTGCTGAACAGACTTGTATCCCTACATTTGAAAGAAGTATGCCACTTTCTTTATATACAAGCAAACAGGAAAAAGAGCAAAAATAATATACCATCATATGGAAGTAAATTTTTAGTATTTCAACTCAGAATGGATGAATAACATAGGGTTAAAAATGTATTGTCAAGGAGGATTTCTTTTCTTTATACAAAGAAACAACCTTGCATATATATCTTGTTTATCATGCTACTGTTATAACAATAACACAGTTTCAATCATGTGAGCAGAAAAATATGTAAAAAAACCCCAAACCCAGTCCATTTTGTTATGTGCAATTTCCTAAGAAAAATTCAGTTTAATAATTTCCACCTTGAGAAGGTGCAAGTTGAAATTTTTTCTAGAGATGTAAAAATACTTTTTCAGAATATTGCTTAACTCCTGTAAGTGAAATACACAGTAAACAAGAAATGGTTTTATTTTAACCACATACAATGCAATGTATGCAAGCATTTCACAAAATACCCTATGGTATCAAAGATTTGAAGAAATCAGTCATATTATATTAAAATAATAGTAAAAGCATAGTTAAAAAAAACCTTTCATTTTTCATTTCTTTTTTCTCTCTGATACCCAAGAATGGTTCTGTGAAAAGATATTTTTTCCCCCAAGGTATTGTCTTAGCTCTGGGAAAGGTAAAACTTTCCCAAATGTATTTCACAGCTTATTGGCAGCTATTTCTGTATCAAGGTATAAAATTTTAAACAACTGCATCAGACAGAACATACGTAATCTGCACTCATGAAGGACTTATGCTGTTCAATCTAAATGGAATTGGAAGGGAGGGTTCCCAGGTAGCATGAATTAAACTAAATGAGGGATACCTCCTGCAGCTTTTGCCATCACTTCTCTGTAAAACAAAACAAGACTCCTCGCTGTCATGGCAGAAAGCTCTGTAGAACGGATCATAAAACACAGTGATCTTTGCTTGTGAATTGCTATAGGGATGGGAAAAGTTGAGGGCCTTGCTATCATGGTGGGCACTTTTTCAGTGAGCTTTGATGGAATTAGATAAAGAGTTGATCCTGAAAGTCTGCATTTTTTTAATGGGATCATTTTCTCCATGATCCTTTCCCTTTTCCTCCTCCCTTTCTTCTCCCCTAAAATATCTGCAAGAAGTCTCCTTGCAAGCTTCATATATAGTAAAAATAGTTTTCATGAAAACAGCGAGAAAACACTATTTTTTCTTCTTGTCTTACAGCAATGCAGCCAAAAAAGTAGCAAAGCTTTTCTACATGGAGGTAGCTAATAGAAACAATTCATTATAATTAAAAACAAAAAATAAACTAATGAATACACATCAGTTTTTCCAACAAAGGAATATCCATAAGAAGCTGAAAATTATTTGAGCAAGCACGTTAATTTGGTGAAATATGACAGAATCTGCACACCATGGCTTCAAATGGTAAGACAAAGTATTCTGATATATGATATAATACGTTTATTATCATATGTCAACATTGCCTGTTATCTGGACATACTCAATACACAGGCATAATATCATTTCTTTTATCCCCACACTGTTAGAATCTATTACTATTTGTTGTACATTTTGGTTTGGCTAATATGAGAAGTATACTTCAAGTCATCCTTCAGCAACATTTCTAGAATTTTCTAGTGGCAATAGTTCTATTTAAGAATTTAATGCCTATCGTATATTAGCAGCAATTAACCTTTTGGCAGATCCGCACTTGAAAAATTTTATAATACAAGTATGACCAACTTGTGATAGATGAGGCTCTACAATGGGAGGGATACAGCTATCCACTCTTTGATATGATTATCTTGCAGTAACTTGATTCTTTAGATACGTAAGATAAGGTTATTGGGCTAAAACACATTTGACAAATCTATTTACACATTAGGACTACTCGGGATTTTTTCTGGTGGGACTCCTACTGTGTTACACAACAGAAACACATCAAAATCTCTTTATTCTTCCTGCTATATGCAAGAAACAGCTATGTCAATTAGATGAGATATCTTCTGCATAACACTTTCTCTTATATGACCTCCATTTAGACAGCTATCTAGCACATTCATAAGGATTTTTATGTCCCTAAGTGATAAAAAAAGGATGCAAGTTTACCAAACAACATAGACAACCAGAGGAAAGTCTGTTCTTATTACATATTTTCCAGATAGGATTGAACCTGAAACTCTTCCTTAAATTATAAACAGCCTTTGAAAATTCATGGGGTGATCACAAGATTTAAAGGATATTGGAAATTATAAAAAATCCTGAATCTTATAAAACATTCCTGAGAACGTGCTGCATTAAGTGTTTGAACATATGCCAAAGGAAATTATCAGCAAATAAAATAATATATTTACAAAAAGGAAAAAAATAAGTGTGTCTTATTTCCTCCAGAATTTTGTACTTTTCTCCTAACAAGACTTAACAGATGAGTTTTACCTGCCTTTCCCTCACCTGGGGAAAGAGCTCTTTTCGTCTGTTTGGTTGGTGTTTAGTCTCTCTTGGCTATCCTACCACTACTTTTCAATAAAGTGACATTGTATCTTTGAGATTTTCACAAATCTGAAACTGACAAAGGATTCAAAAAAGTATTACGTGGTGGGGTAGGATATGGAGGAAGAAAACATGGGGATGAGGAGAGATGGACAGATTGACAACTGAGCAGTCAAGTGTACAAGATTTGCCTTCAAGTATGAAAAATTAGACTGAAAAATGGCTAGACGTTTTAGGAACTGCAATCAGTCCAGAAAGAAATGTTTTAATACTGAGTGAGTAAAGAAGAGTTACTCCTGGAAATAAGGATGGAGGTACAGGAAGAGCATTGCCAGCTCCTAAAGATAAAACCATAATATTCTAGTTTGGAAGGAGCTTTGAATCAAACCAAGTCATCAACCTACTCTGTTAGAATTTTGTATATGAATAGCTTGACCACTTGAGAAATCAACTTGTTTTTCCACAACCGAAAACTAAAAGAGGAAAACACTCTTTGATTAAATTCATCATTTAATAGGCATCTCAGGAGACAGCTTCTTCTGCTTTATCATCATTACCATATTTGAATAAAGGGTTATGCAACAGTTATAATGACAGTTTAAAACGTATTAACATGTGAAATTGGAAAAAAAGCATCACAGAAATCATCACCTCCTTGTAGGCAAAGGATTTTTGGCCAAATATGGTGTGGAAAAATCAGTGTAAAATGAGAAAAATTATACGAAAACTAGTAAATATTATGTAATAGGCCAAAAGGAGACAGTTTAGATAACCAAACCAATCTTTCCTTACCTCAGTCAGCATTTTCATTAAGATGAGCACTGACAGAAAAAAGTCACCTTTTGTTACTGCCCCATTTTAGACTGCATAAGCAAAGGACAAGCATTCATTCTTATCTGAATGCATGGCAAGACAGTTCATCTCCCACATGCCCTACAGAATAAAGTCTGAGACAGATCAAGCCTGGAACTGGATGTAACTATCAAGGAATGAGAAGACACCACAGTTGTAGAGGTACGAGATCCTCTGCTGTCTAAGCTGTTGTAAAACAAAGAGGTCCAGCATCCCAGGAAAGTGTATACATCTCAGACAATATATTTCTTCTACACTTGGAAAAAAAAAAAAATCTTTGATTCTACAACCTTTTACAGCAGTAGTTGGAATTACACTGAAAAATTAGTATCAGGGTGCTATATTCCATAGCCAGAGAGTGACGAAGTCCACAATGCTGTCATTGAGAAGAATGAGGCAACTGGCACCTCTCATAGTTATTGTTTTCAGCTTCCTGGAGATCTAAGTTCACCTTTTTGTACTATCTGACATTTTCTAATTATCGTTATTACTACAGATGATCAAAACCCATCCTCTCCACAAGGTAAAATGAAATAGTAAGAAATACAAAAAAAGAGAAAGCAGTTACTATCGTTAAGATGAGCACTAACGGAAAGACATAACGAGGCCTTTTGCTGGCATCTCCTTTTAGATACCCTGAACAAAAAATGAACAGATTCCTGTTCAAATTGACTCCCTTGAAAATTCCAGGCTTACATCCAGAAAACAGCAAATCACATCTGGAAAATCTCTTATCTGATATTAGTAATACAATTTACAAATCTTTCCTACTTATGTGAATTAAAAAATCCACACTTTCCCCAAGAAAGAAAGAGGAAAAAAAGAGTGATCTCATGATTACATTCATATTTACAATTCAGCACATACTCAAAGACTTATGGTTAGATTTAGTCTGTTAGATTTCTTGAAAACTGATGTTCAGCTTTTCTTCATAGAATAATATGGACTAGTTTTGGTTACTTATATAAAAGAAATCACCACTGATCTATATAGACTGTACAAACTCTACTGTAACTCTAAATACATACGCTTCTGAGTTTAAGCTTACCTGCTTTGAGTTTGTTAAATAGAGTTTTGCACCCAAATTTAAGATCTGCAACTTTACAAGGTCGTCTTCATTAGTGAAGCTCTTGGCTGTCTTTCTCAAAACATCAGGTGCGATCTTCGGAACCCGTTCACAGTACTCGCCGATGAGCCAGAGAATGCTGGCTCTGGCTACCGGAACCTGAGAAAACATTGCGCACTCTAAGTTAATACATCCACAAAGACCACTTGTGTACTCGTATGTGTCTGTGTTCAGTCAGAAGTTAAACAAAATACTGTTTAAAGACAATTGCCATGCAAGAAATACAGACCCAAATTAAATACTGTTCAATACAGCCACTGCGGTAGACTGAATATTCATACAAATGTAAGATACAGATCCTCCCCCAAAAACCATGCGTTATGAGTTGACAAGACAAACAGAGCAGGAATGGAAACAGAGGCACACAGAAGTGACGTGTTCATGTTCACAGTACAAGCTGGTGGCAGTTGGGAAGAGAATCCAGGCCTTCAAGGTGTGGTTGGGAGTTCTTGCCACCAGGTTACGCTAAACACCATGTTGAAACAAAACGGTGCTTTTTTGTGACTATATTCATATAGTTATGGTTTCCAACAATACAGCTTCCTCAAATCCTGCCTATCTACTTTAAAAGTACAAGAATTTCTTTAAGACTATTGCTATCTTTCCTACATTTTTATTTAAAATGTTATGACAGTAAGATTCATATTTTTGAAAATGTCCAAGGCCAGCTGAACACAGAATTTTGGAGAGACAGGAGTTCAAAATTAGGGTTCTCAATTTCTGAATAGGCTCTGACCCCTAAGTGGTTAAGGGGCTCTAACCCCTTAACCCTAACCTTCCCCTAACTGAAAACACTCTGACCAGAAACGTCACTCAGGTTGTATTGTTTTGGAGCTACTTGACCGTTTCACTGAAATAACTCACAGTAGCAGTTTTTAGATGAACTCCCAGCATATGGCACTGACTTCAAAAGCACAGTACTGTCACAGACGGAGGGGAAGCAAAATAGAAAAGCATAGAAGGAAACAGAAGCTCATGGTCCATGCAGAGTTTAGCTAGAAGTACTTAAGAGTTAAATGAAATAATATACACAACTCCTCTCAAAGGTGAGCTAGCCTATATTACCTAGTGGTCAAATTAAAAATTGCATCTGTGTTACATACCTCCCTGAAAACATTGTTCTCCTTCCTTGAGAGGAAGGAAGTAAGTACATGATGAGAAAATTCTTCTAGGCAGAAGCATGTCTTGCATAGTGTCTACAGACTGTGGTGCTCTCGCATTCTGTACAGACTCTTGGTCAACAGACGTTGAAGTATTAGGGAAAAAACCATCACCGTTCTATCCTATCAAATGACTGACCGTAATTTAGAAAAAAGGAAAGCTTCCAACTGTAACTGCAATTTCAGCTAATTTTGTTGCTTTTTCTAAAAAAAGTAAAAAACACTTTCCATTACTCCCTACACTATACAGTGATCTTTTTTAATAAGCTTACACTTAAGCTAGCGAGAGTTCTGCCTTAGGTAAGATTCACAGGAGAAACAAGCTTCAGAAATTCAGCATTGTGGTTCTCAAAGCACTAATTCTTAGCATCTTTTATAGATTTTTAGTTACTTTTCCAGCATATATCAGTTTTTTATATATGAATATCTATTTCTGAGAATTACAATGGGAACCAACTATTAAATATCCTACCCTTTATATACACATAAAGTTTGAAAGTACTGCTTTCCAGTTACATTCATAAAAGGTAAAAAACGCAAGTAAACTACCACGGTTCAGGATAGCAATTCCCAAACTATGGTCCACAGTCCCTAATAAATGGCCCACTAAGCCATACTAAAGAAATACTAATTAAGTTCATAAGAAATTTTACTGCTCCAAAAGGTTTGGGAACAGCTTTGAATAAAGTCAATCTGACAATATCTGCCTCTATACTTCACATTGTTGCAAATACACATGCCAACAAAAATATAAATAGGCATGTTATGGGGAAAACAGAGGACTGCCACTTCTGAAAGAGAAAGCAACCAGATCATAGAAAGACAGAATACAGAAAGCAACAACAACAACAAAAAAATCCCCTCAAGAGATAAATGCCAATTCTAAACATGGAAAATATGTTTAAGGTGGAGGTAACATAATGTATTGAGAGTGGTATAACACAATGATTTAACATACATAAATATAACGTCAATACTGATTGAGATACAGATGAATTTTTTTTAGTGAATTGACAAAAAATTTAAATGGTCTTGGAACTTATAGTGTGAGAGAGGGGAACAAGATACGGAACAACTGCGAAGTATAAAAACTTTAAATGCAGTCCGAATATGTTCACCTGTGAAACGGTAAGACTGATGCCATTATTGTACACTGATTTCAGAAGGCAAAGAGGTTATTTCTAATGTTCCAAAGGTTACACTGCATTAAGACCTCACTCCCAATCTATTATTTTAAATTGGGCTAAAGAATAGTAATTGAGTGGTACATTAAATTTTCCAGTATTGGAGCAGTTCAAGTTGCCTGCTGTACAGATAGATACCTCTAAATAAGAATATATAGGCAACTTCAGGTTTCAGTTATGCTAGATTTATTTTTCTAAAATATTTCATTACAGACTTGTTAAAGTATTAGAATTCTACAAGAGATCACCAAGTACTGTAGTTTGGGCAGCAGCCTATTAGAAACATCCCTTTTCCTATTATTGTCTTTTAATAATGCAAAAATAGCTCACAGAGCAGACCAATTTCAGTAATAGTGTTAATTATGAAAGACAAACATCAATATTGTACTTTCCCTAGTCAAACCCAGGACTACATCTTAAAACCACAACGAAATATATTTAAATATATTTAAACAGTGTGCATTTAAGCACAGTGTTTTACTCTTTAAAGTTTTTTCCCAGTTTGTAAAATGTAATTATTAGAGTAATAAACTGGTTTTAGAATGTAAAAAATATAGGCTAAACAAAGCCTAATTTGAACAATAGCGACAATGGAAGACAGACGAAATTTCTCATGAGACACTGCCTTTTAACCAGGCGGTTAGCTTACTATGTAAATACTGTATATATTAAATACAATTTTGTGCAACAAGAATCAATATCAATTAGACACTTTTTGAATCAAACCCTGAGTGGAAACCATTTTAATGAAAAGTGTATGTCGAACTGATGAACCCAATGTTTCTGTGTCACTGGATTCATTTGGGGTCAAAATCACACAATATTTTCAGATTCTTTTTCCCTGTTCAAGTTTTCCAAGTCCTCAACCATGTAATATCAAGTGCATGATCCTGCAGCCGTTGTTTCCAGGGCATTCAAAACAGCAAATAAGAAACGAAGCCACTTCTAGACCTTCATTGCCTTTTCCAGTATAGCTTAAGTAGGGACCTTGAATTGACAAAAATGCAGGAAATAATACTTTCATTATTCAGCCCTGCTCTGCATTATCCTCAAAGGCAAACAGGATTGTAAATTACTTTGCCTGATGTTTTATTTCATATGCCCTGAGCAAGTGGTTAAGTGCACTTTTTAAGCCTTAATATCAGAAGGCAGTTTCTACCGCCATTTTAACCCATTACGTGTCTAGAAGGAAATAAATAAATGGTTAAAAAATAAAAAATAAAAACCAGCCAGACCCTCTCCCTCAAAGCAAGACTCTGGTTACTTAGAGCAGTTAGAGAAAGACTAGGCTAAAGACAACTTAAAATTGCTAATTCAGGTTATCCTCACTTGTCACAAAATGAGAAGATATTCAAATTGCAAATGAGGTCTAATTCTCTGCATCCAGAAGAAAATTTGCATAGCTAGCAATTTTTAAAATTTTACTTGGAACCAGAAATGGAAAGAGGGATGAAGTTGATCTGAAATGTCAGCCTGGCAGCAAGAAGAAAAGGTACACAGGAAAGAACAGGAGTAAAAGACAAGTGGTGGTTTTTTGTTTTCAAATGGTAGACCTTCAAGGACTCCTCCATTATTTGAATCCCTACACATAAAACTATTTTAAAAAAGGATCTCCACTGTTGACTGCCACCTCTTATATAGTGTACAGGTTTTGTTTAAATTGTGTTTTATTCAAGTGGAATATTTGTTTCAAGTTCAGTGTACAGTGTCCCTGGATGCAATGTCCCAAAAGCCACATATTCCTCTCAAATTCTAAAACATGACATAGATATTAGAGCAAGTAAAAAAATGATCAAATTATGAGAATTGTTTATTAAGGCTACTTACATAAAGGTCTAAAAATACATTACTAAAGTGTATCCTAGGGAAAAGAATATGGCTAGAATCCGAAGCTTGCAGAACTGGAATACATATGAACATATGAATGTCATACCATTCCCAACACTGAGGGAAAGGAGAACTTAATTAAAGCAAGCGAGTCACCTCTGCTGTGAAGCCGTATCAGAAACATAGCAATAAGCAGTATTTACATAGGAATACTGCAGAGAAAGTTTGTTATTGTTGGATGAATAGACAGAGCAGTGTCAAAAACTCCCAGTCACCTACTCTAGTAATACGAATCCCAACCCAAACCAGTAATTAGCAACTCTTAATTGCTTCCTTAAGTGACATGTTTTTCCCCACAGTGTAAGCTCTTCGAAGTTACATACATCTATCTAATTTTTCCTCTAAATTTGCAACTGCTTATCCTGTCTTTATCCTAACAAGAAGTGTTCCTCCTCATCTCTAGATTATAAAACACTTCAGACTTCTCCCATATTCTCACTCATATTCTAGAAGGAACTAGGAATAAGTGTGTAATGAAAACAAAGGATGTCAAAATTCACCAGCTATCAAAAGAAAAAAAACCTGCCTTGGTAGTGCTATAAGAGAAAGTCTGGAGAAGAATCACCAGAACAAGATTCCCATCACTCAGAAAGCAATCTCTACTGAGTAAAATGTACCATCACAAATTATTTTTCTAAAAAGAAAAAGGCAGAAACTAATTTGGAGACTACTGCAGCTTGTTTATATGAGAAAATACACAAATGTAGAACACCATCGAGACATTCTTACTCTGAGGTAATTCTTGCTAGGTTGATTTACATTCATTCATTGCTAAAATGAATTAAGATAAATGAAAAGAGGCATACTTTGGATATAAACAAGAGTGTCTCGTGTTAATCCAGTTTAATCAATGCAGTCTAACCAATCCACTTTAAAACTTAATTCAGATTAAACCTGCAGGTACTTGTACTTAGACAAATTTTGGACCATAGGTGTTCTGAAGGAAAGATTTTCTAAAAGAGTAGACTGTATGACTATATGACACGTTTGACAAGAGAATATTCTAAAAGCTTTTCAGAAAGCCCCTCAACAACATCTTTGAAAATGTCAGCCTTTACAGGGTGGAAAGGCACTCTCATGAATAAAAAAGGACTGGATAATAGAAAAGACATAAATCCAGTTACAATGGAAGGCAATCATCAGATGTCCCACAGGGACATATAGGGAAAAACATGCTGTTCAACAGATTTGCAAGTAACCTAGAAGAGGGCTATCTAGTGAGGAGACAGTCTGCTGACTGGTAATCTAAACTAAAACAGAGCCTGACCAGTTGAAGATGACTTATTAGCGATACTTAAAAATCGGGCAGAAGTAATGCAGCTGGCCTTGAAACATTAATAACAGGACTTAAAAAAAAAAAAATTCTACACATACTGATGGATTCCAAACTATTTCTAGGGACAAAAAATCTTGGAATCATGAATATTTTCAGAGAATTGTAGAATTGTTAAGTCAATGTTCTGCAGAAGTCAAAAGGCAGACAATCCCAGGAAACTGAGATAAAAAATATAAAACAAGTAATATCATTATGTCACTGCATAAAATTTCTCCTTCATACTCTGATTACAGTGCGCACTTCTGGTCACTCCACTTTAAAAACCACACAAGTAACAGGAAAAACAAAAAGAAGAGGGAAAGGCTGATCAGAGATATGGAATATGAGGGCAGATTTGAATTTTTAGATTAGCATGATGATGTGGGGAGCAAACTCAAGCTTCCAGTAAGCGGCTGAGAAAGTACATTGGAGGTGCATCACAATGAACTTGCTCTTACCTTTAAATCCCTGTCCCTAATGGACCAGTTTTTGGTTCTCTGAAGATGAGACTACTCTATTAAGAGCAGTATTGAGTCCAAAATTTGGACTCAACCAGTATCATCCTTCTTTAAATGGCCTTTTCCCACATGCATATTTTTTTAAACTCTTGTCACTCTCAAAACTATACACACAACAAAGTAGTTCACTACCTCAGAGTGAACATCGAGCACAAACTAGCACTGCTTAGATCTCTGGTCCACAGCTTACTAAGTCATTAAATTGTAAAGCATGATGACGTTATTATCACATTAACAGCCAAATGGAAACATTTTTATGATTTTAGAAAATGGAAGTTTAAAGAGATCCAATTATTGTCTGGTTTAATATCTTCAGAACACCATCAGACATGCATTTCTCAGTTACAACTTTTGAAGTGCGTGGAGGAAAGGAGCTGGAATACAGCTAGATCAAGCTGTACCATGCACACGTCTAGGTACTCAACAAATGTCAGTAACAAAATAGACCTCACAGATCTTTGCCTGGGCACACCCGAGATAAAAGTTTAAGGCACAAACGATAACATACAAAAGCAAAGGAAGAAAAACAAGCTCTCTTTTCAGATATGTAAGAAACAATCAATTAAAGAGCAAACTGAAATGGACCTAGTCCTTAGCTTTACTGTAAATGAGGCAGTGGTCTACATGAGCACAGCAGTTTTTAATTGAACTTCCTAATATTTGTTATAGTTGGTCAGATATATTTAGCTTACTATCCACCCTATCACTTTCTAAATGGCTTCTGTAGATGAAGATGATGAAGACACGAAGGAAGACCAAGACACGAAGGAAGACCAAGACACGAAGGAAGACCAAGACACGAAGGAAGACCAAGACACGAAGGAAGACCAAGACACGAAGGAAGACCAAGACACGAAGGAAGACCAAGACACGAAGGAAGACCAAGACACGAGTAAATTTCAGATTGGATGACCTGAAAGAAACATTGCTACGAAAGATTTTTAGGCACCTCATTATTGACACTCACAATCTCAGGCTAACACAAGTGAAATTTTTAACAACATGAATGAAATAAATTCAGGCACCAACCCAAAAATGTATTCCTGATACACTGATTTTATTTATTTTAGTGGCTAAGTGTTCACGATTTATCTAAACTAAATCATGAGAAGTTTATGAACTTGAACAATGAAAAGTTTTTTTACTTATTTTTACATTAAGTGCTTTTCTATTCAATTGTATTTAATTGTGTTCATGCTTCCAGTTGTGTTTTACATAGTATTAAATTAATTTCAACTCTAACAAGCACCAAAGAATTTCTTTGCCCATACTGCCCCACCCTCCAGTTACTGTCAAGTTAATTCAAGACCATATCCTTTGGCTGCTTCTCCTATGTCTAAATACAAGAGTCCTTTAAAGACAGTGGTATGCTCTTGCATGGAGGAATAGGGTAGGTCCCTTAAGTTTCAATCCCAATTTAAAAATAAGCCCAGAAATACTTTCCCCAACAGAAGACATAAAAAAAAAACCCCAAACCCTGTGTAAAATATGTGTGTACAAAAGAGTGTGTGTATGTGTGTATATTGTATGTCAATGTAACAAGGGTCAGGAATCCTTGCTTTGTGTCTCTATGTCTTACAGCAGACAAAAACCAAGGCTACTGTGTTATGTCAACTCACAACCACTCTTGCCATATTAAGATCAATGTTTACAATACACGTGCAGATCTCAGGTATTCTAGTAATGCTTTATTAAATGTCGAAATTTCAAACTCAGATCCTCCGTAATTATATAATCCAAATACCACCTTCCTAAACATGTAAAAACACACCTCCTTTTCAGAAGTGTCTGAAGGGGTTGGGGGATTGGACTACATGACCTTTAAAGGTCCCTTCCAACCCAAACCATTCTGTGATTCTGTGAAGGAATACATCTATTTTCAAACATAACAGGTGCAAGTTATTTCAGGATAATGATATGGCATTCAAATTATAAATATGAACTTCTTCCAAATTTATTCTTTAATCCAAAGTCCTAAACATATTGAGGAAGACAAATTTCTGGAAGTTATTATTAAAAAATTACAGGGAAAAATGTAAAACAAGATATACAACAATCATCCTGGAGAGCCTACAGCATCACTATCACTGCTTCTTTCTTGAATAAGAAGCATGATTCAAATTCAGATTTTGATTTTTAGTTTGTTCCTGTGACTGCTCTGTTCCACAGACTGTTCTACTACTTACCATTTTCTGATATTCTGTACAACCTCATTATTGGAGAACATGAGTAGGTCAAAGTAGTTCAAGTACTGCATGTCTTTTTTTTTCCCCCTTATTCAACTTAAAAAAGGATTTTCTTTTCCAAAAAAAATTCCCTGTATTTAAAACTTGAAATATTCACTCAGAAGTATTAATTGTATAAAATCGCTACAAAAGTCTTCTAAGTGTTAAACAGAATATTTAGAAAACAACTATTTTTTCTTGTACAGTATGTGGAAATAAGATGACAAACTCATTTGGAGAAGTGCCAGAAGATGTGTATAGTAAGATTATACACTTCATGAGATTGTAATTATCAATCAAAATATTGCACAAATTTTCTGAAAACACAGGTGATTATTATAAAATAGGAATACTTATTTGATATGTAATTAGCAGCAGTATCTTATAGCTCCTTGTGATTCTGGATGAGCAACCCAGTAGAATTATATTTTCTTTACATCAGTTACAAAGTTTGATCATCAGTTCTTAGCGGCCAAAGATTTATTTGTTTAATCTGTTCAGTAAGCATGAACCGAGAAGACCACGTTTCCTTTTCCTTAATATTCCAAACTTCGCCAAATTCAACTATGGAAAATAGAAGATTCACTGATTTAGAAACTATTTTTACTGCTCCATCATCAATAAATGTGTAATTATATGAAACTGAACAGTCCTATTTACAGTATCTACAGAAAAAAAGTTATGACAGATCAAAATCTGTCACCTTTGGGGTATGATGCAATAGGCAGCTAATGGTCTTCACCCCTACACTATAATTTAGGGTAGACCACTAAATGTTTTATCAATAACTGGGACTGTGAGGAGAATTTGGGAAGTAAATATTGACATACCTAAACGTCAATTTAATCTAAGGATAGATAATAGGCAATAATGCAAATTTTACTGTTAAATGCCACAGAATCTTAAATACCCAGAAGATAAAAATGCGACTTCAAGAAACATTGCAACACACTCACAGCAGCAAGTCTGGTACCACGGAAAGGTCAGGTGATTTGGGGGTAGGAAAAAAGATTTAGAATAAATTTTTTAAACTCCACCCCAGATCCGTAAGACAATAGGCTGAAAATCCTCAAGTTGAGAGGTGCTTTGCCCTTATTTTCATTTCAACTTATTTCAACTTTATTACTCACTCCACGTTCTAAACCTGCTATTCATCTTGGCCTAATGGTACTAGCAATACTCAACATTTCCACGGATCTCTTTCAAAATAACTTCCCAGATCTAAGGCACAAATTGATGCCATCTGATAGCTTCTATTTCCTCTTCCTTAAGATCATGAAAAATGATACTTTACGTCAAAAATAAAATATTATATTGTATTTCTCTAATATATCTATTTCCACTTATGGCCCAAATGCAAAGGAGATGGTGTGATTTTTATCAGTCAACAAGGAAAATAAGACACCGTGCACAAATACTCACTGTAATGTTATCCAAGAGTTTAGCCATATGCTTAATAATTTCACCATGGTGTGCTGGCTGGGTTTGCAGCAGTTTCTTAATGACAACAACACTTTCAGCAACTACAATTTCTGTTTAAGACAAAACAAATTATTAATTTTAAAAGCACTTATGCAAAAGATAAAGCCATAAATAATTGAATGTAAAAGATGTTAACACCTTTCAAAATATGCTTTGCAGAACTGAATTCTATTTACTTGGTAACAAAGACGTAAACCACTCTACTAAGTAATACAAATTCAGCTTCCAGAATCAAGTTATAAGCAGCAAAAAGAGGACAGAAAAATGTTCTAAATGTAAAAATATCATCCTATTACATACTTTTTTTGAAATTGCCTTTTAGTAAAGCTGTACTTTGTATTTTTCCTTTACAAATTGAGGAACAGCATGAAAAAACATCTGTTTTTCATTGAAATTACACATATTCATAAGTAATTTGCTGTCTGCATTAAAAACACAAACACTTGCTTAATTTTCAAAGAAATACACAACGTTAAAAGTAACAGCTCATTCATAAACAAGAGAAATATCTAAACATTTTCCTTTGCACTTTTTCACCTTCTAAACCACTTCTCTCAGGTCTGCAACCTGATGTCTAGTACATTCAAATGAAGCTTCTAAATAGCAAGCTGGTGTAAGATTTATGCCCAAGTCATGCATTGGAGTGCTTAACTACTGTAACAAGTAACATTCATAGCCTGATCAACTTGTATGAAATGTACAATTTTTGAAGCTGAAAAAAACCCACTGGTGCAGAGGTAAGCTTCTATGCAAGAGTAAACTCATGCTGTAAGGAAAAATGAAGGAGAGTCAAACATGGCCAAAGCTGAAAACAAAATAAATACTATTGTAAGAGTTCAACATAATTCTAATTTTCATTTCTACTACAAAAAGGGAGTAACTATTTCTCCTAAACAATCAATGTTTAAAACAAAGGAAAAGCCTAACTACCATTCGTTAAACATCACAGAGCTATTCCTACATTTCAAGAGTTAACCGGACACATGGACCATTCACTCAGCAATCAAGCAAGCTGAAGTTTCAAAAGGACGGAAGAGATCTCTAAATTTTTTATAATTTTTTTTTTTTCAGAGTGCAAACTTCTTTACGGAGAAAGGCTTTTCAAAAGCTCTGAGTAGACATCATTATGCCATAACCCTCTGAAATGCTTAAATTTTAGCTTGCAGCTTTTTGTGTCATTCTTTATTTGACATGACATCTCCGTCATTTTTCTAGACTAATTTCTTGAAGCAAGGTTAACATGTCTACTTCACATATCTCAAGATCTTGCACAATCCTACAGATCAATTTAATTTAGATTGTGTTTTGCCAGATATTAAAATAAGATGACAATTCTCAAAATTTTAAAATTACAATCTGGAATATTTAGAGTGGGGGATATTGTAATGGCAACCTTCATCAAGTGTTTTGTGATACTACCTAACAAGGAGAATGGTTAAGCAAAATAAAACTGAACCCAAAAAACTGAGTGGACATGAAGTCATTATTAAAAACACTTGTTGACAATGTAGAACTGATCATGATAAAATGAAGTGCACTGGATGAAGTGTCACCATAGGAACTACTTTAATGCAATCTGTGGGAGCAAATTTAAAGAACTGAACCAGGATTGTAAGCAAGTAAACTAGTCTGGTTCCTTTTACAATGAGTCTAGGTACCAAAAAAGAAAAAGAAAGTACAAAAAAAAGCAAAATGAATAAATGAATTTGTATTAGAATAAGGACTGACATAGTCCAGAAAAAAAGAGAGACTCTTTGAGGCTTGCTTTGTGCACATGAAGAATCCCAAAACTGAGCATGAAATAAACAACAAACATTTAGGTTCAAAGACAAAAAAAAAAAAAACAAAACGGAGAGATAAAATTGGCGTTCTGAATGAGCAGTAAGAAAATTTAAAAATATAACTCTGCCAGAATTATCAAAGAAAAAGTCCGTACAAGGCAACGATAAATGAATGCAACAATTTCAAAACAGAGTGTAAATTATATTATATCTAAAGGATCATAAAAAGTAAATCAAATTCTTCAAATAAAGACTAAGTATCACAGAAAATCTGATCAGGAATGCCTTTATCAATAAAGGAGACTACAAGAGATATCAGCAACTTCAATTTTCACTAAGTAAAAATCTTAATATAATGTTCACTGCTGGTTTTCTTCAAACAATTTTGAAGCAATATGGGAATGACTATTCTGAGTAGGATAATCTCTGAAGACCCTGGAGCATGACAACTTCTCAAAAACTTATAACATATTCAGTCACACAATGTTCCATTTTGACAAATAATGATGTGTATAAAAAAATTAACAATGTAGTGGACAGTAACTTGTGGGGACTGAATTACAGACTTTTCCATAATTGAGAATTTGGCCACATTATGACAGAAACTCAGAAAAAGACCTTAGCAAGGAGTGTATTACCAGAGAATATTCAAAAGCTGCATTCTGAAATACTACATTTGATACCACTGATGTTGAGAAAATTTTCTTCCATTTACATTAACTGATACTTGTGGAAACTAAAACACACAACTGAAGACTAATTTATCCAGAGTCTATAATTCGTATAATCACTATTTCTAAAAGCAGCAAACCAGCATCAACTGTTTTTGGAAGGAATATACCAATTGAATCTCATAGCAAGGCTGTACAAGTGCACCCTCAGCAAATCTGCAGATAAGCTGAGTGGTGCAGTTGACATGCCTGAGGGACAGGATGTCATTCAGAGGGACCTGGACAAGCACGAGAAGTGGTCCCATGTGAACCTCATGTGAACCTCATGAGGTTCAACAAGGCCAAGTGTGAGGTCCTGCACCTGGGTCAGAGCAATCCCCAGTATCAATACAGGCTGGGGGATGAAGGGATTGAGAGCAACCTTGCTGAGAAGGACTTGGGGTGGAAGAAAGACTGGATGTGAGCCAGCAATGTGCGTGCGCAGCCCAGAAAGCCAACCGTATCCTGGGCTGCATCAAAAGAAGCATGGCCAGCAGGTCGAGGGAGGTGATTCTGCCCCTCTACTGTGCTCTGGTGAGACCCCACCTGGAGGACTGCGTCCAGCTCTGGAGCCCTCAGCACAAGAAAGACAGCACAAGCAATGAGCAGGTCCAGAGGAGGGTCACAAAAATGATCAGAGGGATGGAACACCTCTCCTATGAAGAAAGGCTGAGAGAGTTGGGGTTTTTCAGCCTGGAGAAGAGAAGGCTCCGAGGAGACCTTATTGCGGCCTTTCAATACTTAAAGGGGGCTTATAAGAAAGATGGGGACAGACTTTTTCCTAGGGACTGCAGCGATAGGACAAAGGGTGAATGGTTTTAAACTAAAGGAAGGTAGATTCAGACTAGATATAAGGAAGAAATTTTTTACGATAAAGATGGTGAAACACTGGAACCAGTTGCCCAGAGGGGTGGTAGATGCCCCATCCCTAGCAACATTCAAGGTCAGGTTGGATGGGGCTCTGAGCAACCTGATCTAGTTGAAGATGTCCCTGCTCATTGCAGGAAGGTTGGACTAGATGACCTTTAAAGGTCCCTTCCAACCCAAACCATTTTATGATTCTATGATTATTTGGGCTATTAGAAGGTTATGCAAATGGTTAAAACTAAAGTTAAAAGGTAATTATTAGAGCTAAGTATCCAGACAAACATCAAGTTTCTGCTTTTCAGAACTGCCTGAAGTCTAAGCATTTACCTGGTTAATTTTTCCACCCTTATAACATAAATAACAGAACTCTGAAACCACATTAAGACATATAAATGGAACGCTACAAGGAGTTGGTTTCCTTTTATGTCATTCTAACAGTAATTCCAACAGATAGGTAGTAGTTACCTGACGTATTAACAGTTTCAGTGATTTTACGACTTGCCTGTTCAAATTTGTACAAATTGGTAGAAAAAAGAAATTGTTTTAGCTATACATCCTACAATTGTGTTTATATTCTCTACTATCCTGCAACTTTCAACAGAAAATGAAAGCCACCCGTCTGCAGGATCTCTAGTACAGACAGAGTACAGACAGACAGAAGAGACTTCCTATAATCCCATCTGTCTCTTACATTTAAAATGACTTTTATGTCATTGTGAGGCCAGCGGTCAGTTGAAATTATCAAGGCAGTTGCTTAAAGGAAATGTAACAGTCAAATGCCAAATGTCACACTGAAGAGCCAAAATAACTTTTCTTTGTGTACTTCCTTCAGCAGATGAGGATGGAAAATAATTCTTAGCCCTCAACATGGCTTCCAGAAATAAGGCTCTGGGGAAGATGAGAACTGCTCTTGAAATTTTCTTTGCTTATTTATGAGTGCTCTGTTTAAAGTCAAATTTCCCCTACTCTGGGAAGCTGGGAGCTATGATAAAAAAATCCATTTGAATCACAGAGGCACATACAGAAACTAGAAAGTTCAATGATGAGGCACTCAAAGAGCTCTGTGAAGAGTTACCCCAGCTGGACCTGACTGACTCTTGAAGAGACTGTTTTATGTAACGACACTCCGCCTCTCAGCACCCAAGTTCCAGAATGATTAATGGCACAGCTCCTGTGCCAGATACAGCCAAGATATGTACTGTATATACAACCCAACAGCCAAAAGGCCTTTCTAGAACAAGAGCATAGAATTAGAAGGCAGTTTCGCCACAAGCTCATTCTTCAGGTTTCTATTTTGATTTGATAGAATTAATTTGGTCACCTCTCTACCACACTCAAGTGAATTCCCCATAATAAGAAAACTGTGCAGAGAAAGCAGAGACGCCTCTGCTTTCAGGGACCTCAGAACCTGCTGGACTTACCAGCCTGGGCTTCATGCTATGCAAAGCCAGCAGAACTGCTTCCAGGCTTCAAACAATCATGGAAGAAGTACCACAGCAAACAGATTGCTTGCACATTTTAAGGGTGAAAGTTGGAGGAAAGCAAGATTAACCAAGACTCTTAAATCTATTCTCCTACACATGCTAAATCTCTTTTTTTCTCCCTCACCATGCCCAAAACTCTTATGTTCAGTGAACTGTGACTATCAGTAATCTCCTGCCACCTGAGGAAAGGTACCATGTAAATTATGCTATTCTATTCATTCTTTGAAAGAAGGAACAAAGACATTGCACCTATGGTAAAGCAATTTGCCAGCTACCGGATTTAAAAGATCCTCAATATGTCCTCTGCAGTCTTTCAGAACAGTAAGCACAAGAAGACAATTTTATTTGCTGGACAGCTACTTAGTTAAGAAAACTAATCTTGTTGAGACAGACCTTTGTATACATGCACATGCATATGTGTATGTGCGTGTATATATATGGAATTACTTTGGAGAAAACATTAAATTGAGAATCTGTGATAAAAGAAAAAAAGCCTTTTCCTGTTATCTTGGTTCCTTCTTAGCAAAAAGAAAAATAAGGCAAGAAAAAGGAAAGAAGGATTATTAAGTAACAAGCTCAGTATTCTGCAGTGATAGTTTTATTATTTTATTTAAGACAGAAAAAAAAATGGGGATTTGTACATGCTGAAAGGAGCCTACTGACCTAGAAGAAGATTGCTGGTAGAATTAAGCAGAATCAAGACCAAGATTTGAAGCTTGTATTTTTAATATGGTCATTGCTGAATGTAATACAAAAAGGTGCACTGTGCAGACACGGCCTTGTAACAGAACATGGGAAGATATTTTAAACACAGTTGATAACCAGCAAAGCATAAAGGGACATAAAGTCTGAAGCACTAGGAAATTAAAGTTACATATATTAAAACTATCAAGCCATACACTGAGGCCTCTCAGGAATTTCTGATGGTGAAGTGGGAGAGAAGGAGGAGAGAAGGAAAGAGAAGTGGGAGAGAAGGAGGACTTGTAGTTCATGAACCAAATAAGAGAAAGCTCTGAGTGTATCAATGGGTCACAGGATGACTATGTGCTGCCAAAGTGATGTCCTAATAAAGGCCTTCTTAGGATCACCATGAAAAAATATATGCAGTAGATATGAAGACAAATTAATGCCACTTTTCAAAGCTTAGAGTAGTTCTCAGCTGTGTTCTCTGAACAACTCTAATTACTCCACGCCACCCCAAAACCACGCTTTTCCTCCTTCCTGACAATAATATTTTTAACTACATCTTTCTTAACTCCAATTTCCAATATTTAACCATATTCATGTAGACTGCACATTATATAATAATCTTCTGATTCTCTTCTGTGCAATATTCATTGGTAACAGGTAAGAATATACAATATTATCGGGTATTGATTTACAGTGCTGCTATATCCTATTTGACTTTATCTGCTCCTTTTCGTGTTCCTTGCAACTCCGTTTCACTGTGTAAAAATAACAGAAGGCTAGATTACAAAATCAAGCCAAGTTTGGGGCTGTTTATCCTAAAACTATTTAATGTTTTTTCAGTTAGGCATTGATGCACTCAAAAAAAAATTCCAAGCTTTCAGCACCCTCTACAGGCTAACTGTTTTGATGCAACTAAACATATAACAGTAAAACTACTGTCTCCTATATGATAATCACAACAGCACACTTTAATAATTATGCCGTTTCGAGAAAAAACAGGTAAACATGTAATTGCAGGCCACAAGAAATTAATTTCACTAACAAAAGAGAAAATAAGTACCCAGAGATTATGAAAGCCTTTTGAAATGCTTCAAACAAGAAGTGCCAGAATCACTATTTTTATCCAGTCATGTCAGCTAAATTCTTACAAAAGTCAACTCCTATATATACTTTTTAACATGATCTGCTCTCTGTGGTTCTCATTAAGAGCAGGTTTCATGCCATCAGCTACTCAGAAAACAAACAGAACATTTAGCTTACCATCCCTGTTGGAGAGCAAACATACAAGGCCGTTAAGGCATGTGTCAGTCACTTCAGTGATGTTAGTTGCGCATCTGCCTATAGCCTGAATTGTAGCTGCAGCAAACTGTTTATCTTGGCTTTTCACGTAAGTCTAAGGAAACAGGATTTTCATTAGTCAATACATAAGTCTTGTTAACCGAAGACTTACCATATTACCCTCATAAGACAGACATAGTGTATAATAAATTCAGTCTAGAAAGCTACATTGCACATTAGAAGTTATACTTTTTTCACCTCATTGTCACTTTTAAAAGACGTTTTGTTGCCAGCTTTCGTCACCCATGGCCATGCAAACCTCTGATTTCAAGAAAGCTTGGGGCAGGGGGCAATTACCCAAAACCAGCAATTAGTTTGTGTGCAAGGTTGGAGGTGTTGACGAGCTCTCTCTTCAGAGAGGTTTTGGTTCATTTAACCAAGAGCATCTGTGAAACTACGAATAGCCTACCTGCCTGAGAACCAGTACCTTTCAGAGAAATCCAGCCAGAGAACTGAAGCAATGAAAATAGATGTCATAAGCAAAGAGGAAAGAAAGAAGGACAGACACTGTTTCACAATATAGGCAGAACATCTTGCTGATACATGTATAGATATTGGAGATAATACTATTTCATCAAATGACTTACAGAAATGAGGTTTGGCAATAAATGCTAATGGCCAAATACTGCTAAAATTAAGACCCTTACAGTGCCAGTCAGGTTGGTAGAATTTGTTTTAAAGACTTTGAAATGATTGAGTTTTTCTCATCAGTTTTTTTTTTTTTGGTAGCTGGAAGGAGAGTGAGAAGCAAAACATTGAAACTCCTTTCCACATATAAAAAGCTCCATTATCCATTATGATACAAGACAGTTTCATTTCCATTCCGAGAACATTTTACCCTGGAAAAGACTTCAACTTGAAAAATTTAAGACTAAGAATCTAGATGAAACATCCAATAATGGCAATTGGCCAACAGAGAGCATTTCGTATAAAAAGAATACACTTTTGCACAAACCTGAAATTCTCGAAGTAGAGTTGATATGTTGGCTTCATTTGCTAAATTTGTCAAGATTTCAAGCTGCGAGAAAAAATAGATATTTTATCAAAAGCTAAAATAAAATATTATAAACAGTACCACATATACACTATACTTTTATTGCATATAAATAAAAGATAATACTACTAAAAATACCATTTAGAATTCAATAGAGTACACCAGATTTCAGTATAAACTGGTAGTAGCATTGCACTCAGGAGGAATATTCTCCTTGCAAGTACACACAAGATTTTCAGAGCAGAACTCTAGGGTTCAGGGATGCATCTTCTACGAGCTCTAGCTTTAGTGCTGCATTGCATACCAAATAGGATTGACATACTTCTGGCAGCATGGTTTTCAAAGTTATACAAAGGCCTTAGCATATATGAACCATGTGACACTGTAAGAAGAAATAATGGAAATCACAACTGCAGCTGGGGAGAAATAAAGTGTCCATTATATTCAGATGAACTACAATAAAAGACCTTTTAAACTCAGGAAAGAGAGAGTTGCATCTAGAAGACCCCTCAGATCTTAACATCAGCAACATCAGACTCTGAAAGGCTTCTTCTTTGTTCCTAGTGAACAAGAGGACGATATACAACACTTGGCATATATTGTTAAGATGCTGTGCTTCCAGGTTGTTTTAACTTTGAAGAAGAAAGAATTCCAATACAATCTGAATGAGGTAAACTGAAGAAAAAGACAACTCTGTCTCTGTAAAGGGAAGTCATGCCTCAGAAATCTGTTGGTATTTTTTGAGTTGGATGCACACAGACAAAGACACTTAATTGATACAGTCCACCTGTACTTCAGAAGCAATTTGATAAGACCTGTCACCAAAGGCTCTTAGATACATATCTAGCACAGCGTACAAAGCAAGTGCACAAATGAAAGAGAGGAATAGGCAGGGGAAAAAAGAGACTATTTTACAGTACAGGAAGGCTATCAATGGAATCCTGCTAATATCTTTGTTGGTTTTTGCTTTTCAACATATTCATATATGAACTATGAAAGTAATGAGAAGACAGGTGATAAAGTTTTCAGCTGATGCTACAGTTTTCAGAGAAATGAAGATAAAGGCTGACTAAAAAAAACTGCATAAAAACTTCTAATATTAGGTGACTGGTTGATAAAATGGCAAAAAAATTTCAACACATTAATGTAAAGTAATGTTCTTAATTGGGAAAAAATCTTAACTTTACAGAAAATGATAGGCACTGAGCTGATTAGTACTAATTAGAACTGAGAATTTGTGGTTAAAATAGAGAACTCCATGAAAATACAAGCTCAATGCTAAGCAGTGATGAAAAAAGCAAACTTGATGTTGGGAAAGAAACAAGAGAACAAAACAGAAATCTAAACAGTGCAGAAGCTGAATTCCAGGGTGCTCCTACATCTTAAATGGTGCCATAGGTCTTGTCCTCCTATCTTAAAGCAGATAGGATGGAACAATGGGGGTAGGGTGTGTAGAAAATCACAAGATTTTCTTATGTATGTAACAGTGTAGGTTGTCCTAAATTTTTCAGCCACCAAGAAAGAACTGAGACAATGAAAGGAAAAATCACAGTTTCTACCTCTCCACCTCTTCACCATCAATTAATATGGGAATTTAAATAAACAACTTTCCATTATTTCAGGAGTGACTTTTCCTGGATAACACTAAGTCTTACTAGTATTCCCAACAGTTTTCAAAATCATTAAATGCAGGGAAGATAGATCTTTTTGCCTCCAACTGCCTCAAATTTACTTAGATTTAGAGTTAGACTAATAAAAATATGATGGGTTGGGCATAGCCATCTTGGACTGCACCACTCTGCACATGTAATGAGGGCACAACATGGATGTAAAATGAAACTAAGGAAAAAATAATGTTTCTTTAAGAAACCTGTACACTCCTAAACACAAGTGCCTATGACAATCTAAAGCGAAACAAGAGAAAAGGCACATAATAGAAGACAATTTTTTAGCTATTGTTTTGTCAAGGATTTCACGTCCATTAAAGACTAAGAATAGAGAAAACAAGAAAACAGCCTAAAACATGCATTGACATGTGGCCTTGAGGAAAGTCTGAAGTACTTCTCATGTTGAATGCTGACTTCAAAGGGAATTTGGGACTCTAAGTGTCCCATTTTGTTCAGGGAAACAGATTTAAACTCTGTTGAAGCTAACAGTATCAAAGACTGTGTGATTTCATTTCTCTTCATTTGAGAAGATTTTTCCTCCCATAAAAACAGCCAAACTCTAAACGTTTGAATGGCTAGTTAGATAAAAATAGTAACGCTCTGTATCACTGAAAAGTACCAAAAGCTGTAGGGGAAAACATAGCCCATCTGCCATCTGCAGCATGGTAACAAGAGAACTTTCAGATAGCCTAACAAGCCTGAAGGACACTTGTGGACTTAAATAAAAGCCACAACTCTACACTTCTTAGTGAAAAAAAGGTACAGCACAGAATCATGTGTGTCATATCAGTGCAAGAAAATTTTACCTTCCTGTTGCAAACAGATTTGTCCAGCAGTATATAGATTAATTTAGTTTTAAACTCACCTTCAGTGTTTTGATCATTGTTGGATCAGTGGATCGAACGTAGAAACTCTTCAGATAAGGTTCAAACATGCCCTGAAAAGCAGAACATGTTTAAGTAGCTCACCTGTGTTTCATATAAAATTGAGAAAATTCAGAAAATTCTAAATAGGGTATACCTTTCTCTGAATTGACATAGTGGCAATATTTTGCAGAACAATATACTGCACCTCCCTAGAATTTGAAAAGAAAAACGAGTTATTCTGCAAAATTACAGCTACATAAAATAATGCAACATGGCAAAGAAAGTCCAATTCTATTTGAATCCAAAGTTAGTTATACATTTGACTTGGCACAAACACAGAAGGAAAAAGCTTATTGCCAACTGCTACAAGTTCATCATCTGCTTCACAGGAAGATGCATGATGAAACTAGGCTCTCGTTTTTAAAAACTTCAATATGCAAAAAGATCAGTGACACCAGTGCAATGATGCAATGCTTCTTGTAGGTCTTGGGTCTTTGTTTAAACCAAAAATTTGTTTAAAACATGCCATTCTGGCATCTCCAGAAATAGGTCACAAAACCTTACATTTTGTCCACCATCTTGAAACTTGAATATTTCAGGATGACAGCTGAGAACAAAAACACATGGGCTTTACCTGTAGTGTGGAAATGACTGCATTAGTTACAAGAACAGCTAATCCTTTGCACAATCTAGCAAGAATTGCTATTACATTTTTGGTCTTAAAAAAATTTCCTAATAATTCTCAAAAAGGGCCAGGGTCTCCTGTGACTTAAGAGTATATACTGGCAGGCATACACATCTATCAAAAAGCAGCACTTTAATATAATAGACTTTGTCAAGATACAGACAACACAAAAACATTAAACATGTTTGGAGGATATTCTCATCATTAATGTATAGTTTAAAAGCCTCAGCAGGAGTGAGCAAAAAGAAATCTAGGTTCTAGTCTAAAGCTTTCAAACTGCAGAGGTTCTGCCACCAATTGCTTAAAAACTAAGTAATAATTTACATGCAATTTTTCTGAACCATGAGCGCTCAAATTCTTTCATGATGCAAATCATATCCTAACAGAGAAATCATCCATCCATTATCTCCTCTTATTCAAAACTGCCTAATAGCCCTGTGGTAATTACAGCTGTTGCTTACAAAGAAAAGTAATAATAGAGAAGTACTTAATATCTTTTAAACCTATTTTTATGTAATTCTTACATAGGTACATGGAAATAGTCAGCTGCACATGATGAACCAACACTGGAAATTGCTATGAAATGCTCTTCCTGGCACTCTCACCCTAACTAGATTATAGCGTATTTGACATTAATTTAAAGGCCATAGGCACATAACTTCAAGGGCAAACAGCAAAAGCTTATTTCAAAGTGGCTCTAATAGCAAAAGTGTTTCACATAGACTGGTAACAGAGAACTGAGAAATCATTCAGTATATGAAAATCAGAAGACTAGCGCCATTTTAGGCACTAGTTGAGGTACAGGAAAGATGTGACTTCTCTTTTGATGAAATTTGAGTATAAATGAGCAATAAACAACATGCAAAAATAATCCTTTCAACCTGTGAGTATGAGTTGAGTTCTGTACATTAACTGTACACATGCCAAACTGCTTTAGCCATTTTACTTATCTTTGTGTAAAGAGAATGGAAAGCATACTATACTATAAAACCAAACACAAAAATAACAGTGATTCATTTTTATCTGAAATAAAAGCATGAATACTCCACCAATCCCAATTTTACTTCTTTACTAACTTTTAAATGATAGAGACATCAGCTATGGGTGAGCTGCAGAAGTTTACAGAGGAAGAGCTCTATGATGACTGGGCTTACAAAAGTTAAAGCCCATCTAAGATGAGTAATCCTGTCAGACAACAAAAGTGATTTTTTTTTTTAAAAGCTTTTTGTCTGTTTGAGTTGACCAACTTTTCACAGCAAAGTTCTAGCCAAAAATACCGTATTTAGTTAGAAAGTTATTCTGACAACATCTTAATATTGTGTTGCCTATTATCCCTTCACAGCTTTTTATACAGATACATGGAAGTTCAAAATCTAAGAAGTGAGGGGGAAAAAAAACCACTTTATGCAGCAAATATTGGCATAGAAAAAAGAAAAGAAAAAAAGAGTATTATCAATCTTATGAAACATGTGGCCAGTGACACCCTTCATAGGAAATCAGACAAGATCACATTGAAGACGATACAGTCAAAATTAGATGTCCTGAAAGAAATATAAACTTGTTCTTTAAAAACAGTTCAAGGATTAAGGAAACACAGGGGATTCAGCAGCCCAGAGACAGTTGTCTCTGTTAACAAGAAGTCTTCAATATAAAGTGCAGGAAAAGAAAATACACATCTGAAGACTTCTTTAGTGCCTAGCAAGACAGGAAGGGACTCCAGTATAATTACATTTCCAATAGCTTCCAATAATTTAAAAAATTAAGAAACTAAGCAAACTAGTTAGTACTGCCTCTATTTGTATGCTGACTAGGTAACCATGATTCTTCTCAGAATGAAAGTCATAATTAAGAATGAAACACTTACAATATTGAACGATCACTGGATGTGATACTGAAAATAATGGAATTGCTTTTAATGAGCCTCATTTGCTGAGTAAAAATTAATATTACAGGACAATTTTAAAATTAAACTCTAATAGTGCAATAATTATATTCTTATAACTACGGCTGAACAAGTATGTATGAAAAACTCTCACAAAAAAGTAGACATAGCAGTGTAAAGTACGGACTTGACCCACCTATTACTACGGAGTAAACGCACCAGTGACTTAGAAACAATACCAGCTTCAGATTTTGGTGCCAAATGCCAGTAAAGCTGTGCAACTGCCATTACCACCTAAAAGAAGAACATTCAGAACAGCGTGTTAACTTCAAATCATCATACACACGTATCACATTTGCTTCAGATCTGCCGAACTACCAACTCGCTCTTCTTCAGAAAGCAAAGTGCATACCCACATTCTTGGAAATCAACAAAGAAGGTCGGGGGGAAAACATCAGAAAAAAAGACACTTTTATTTCTCACATCAAAGCTAATAAAGTACCCCTCATTCCTCCTAATATTTATTGTACGCTATAATATATGGAAAGACAGAGGAAGAGGGACAAAGTGAAAAAATGTAGGTAATTCAAATTGTAAACATACTGATATCCTTAATAAGTCAGTGTTGCTAACATCAGCTGTACAAATTAATGAGGAAATACTGTTTAAAACTTCTGCAAATTTTGTGCTTTTATTATTAAATATAGATTCAATATTACCTATTATTTAGTCTCCACTTAAAGTCTTTCATTCCATTATTCTATTATGCAATTTACAAAATGACAGCTGCCTTTACTGGCAACTTCTAAAGTCTCAAATCCAACAGAAAGTAAAAACTACAGAGTTGTATACCAACATCCTGGCTAGCAAAAAGCAGAAGATTGAGATATAAGCAAGTTAAAACCTGTACTTTTTTTTTCTTTTCAAGTTTTCTCATAAGTAAAACACAAATGATGAAATTTATGCTAATGAATAAGTCACGTGACAACCTTCCCTATAACACTGTCACGGTCAACTTTCTATTCAAAATGAAAAAAATCATAGAAAGGAGACTCCAAGTAAAGCCATCATTACGACACTTGACTTGGTATCTTAAATCTTAGTACCAATGAAACAAAAATTATTATTAAACAATAAAAAGTGATTAAAAACATCCGAAAAGAGGAAATAACTGGAAGATTTTCAGCAATATACTACAGGGATCTTTTATTACTGACAAAAATCTAAGGTCAAAGAGAAAGCAATTAATTTAATTGCTGGTAACTTCTGTGAATGGTACAAAAACTGGTGTAATAGCAATTCAAAGCAGCATGATTTCACTTGACAAACTGCACTTAAACATCTCGGTTAACTTTAATATCAGAAAGTTAAAGATCATAAATGTGAGAATCAATACCATATTTAACAGGTGTAAAGAAAATTATTTATGGAATGTGGAACATAAGCAACTGAATCTGTTTTCAGTGCAGTGTGATGGCAAACATATCTAACATACTTGTTCTTTGCGTAAGATGAGGAAATATCCTATAGACGTTGAATAGTGATGTTAGCAAAAGGTTGTGCTATTACAGAATTATTACTGTAAAACTGTATTCAATTTGTTTCCAAAGTCTGTTGGCAGATTATAAGCGGTTTTGAAAAGAGTTAGACGTTATCAGAATCTAGAAGTAGGTTCCAGGGGAAAAACAAAAACCTGATCTGTTTAGCTTATCAAGAACAGATTGGGAGGTGACTTAGTCATGGTGCAGTAATTGTTTTTGCAATGATATGAATATTCATTATCACTGGAAGTCTTTTCTTGCAGACATCTAGTCTTGATTAATAGGACAAATTGAGATTAGAAATAAAGTTCTGTGATCTGAGTAATGTCACAATGATTCACGATCAGCATGGCTTTTTCCGATTCTAAAAATTTACCTGCACCTTAAAACCTCATGGAAATATTGCAGAGCATACTATACTTATGATGTCCTATCTACCCTGGAACCCTGCCAAGGCACCAACATTAAGAATCTGGCTTGGACTGACAAAGAATTTAGGCATATAATGGTCTACTTTTCAAATGGAAGACTCAAAGGAAAGCATAACTGAACAAGTCAGTAACAACTACGATTTTCTTTGTGAATCTGTACCACCAAAACTGACAGTTTGTGCCATCCTAGTTGCTGAGAACTTGAGCATTAAAAGCTAGCTACGGTATAGGCATCACATGCCATAGAAGCTGGATTCAAATGTTCTCCTATTTCTCTACTATTTTGCTTGTCTTTAATATTTGGAGCATATATCACATTCAGTTCAGGTGTTTTACTTAGAAGCGAAGTTAATTTCAAAAAAGAAAGAACCACCATACTTCTCCTGTAACTTACTAGAAAGTATTATTACCACTTTTAAAGAGGAGTAGATTTTACTTTTTAATCTTTTAAATTTCCTAATAGCATAGATATTTAGTAGTTTAACATTTTAAGCAAAAAGGAATTTATCATACAGCAGCATTTCGGCTTTGAAGCAAGGGCTTTGTATTTCGTAACAGCAGCCTGTGATCTGGGTCCATAGTATACGTGTTTTTCACTTTCCGATCCTTTTCTTTCTGTTCTTCATCAGATTCATAGAAATTATTTTCACTATATTCTTCCACCACCTCATCATCCTACCAAAAGACAAAATGACAAAACCATACACAGAATATTTGAATCAACTGGTTTTATTCATTAAGGAAGTAACATACAACACCACAATTTCATGCAAGATTTACACACTTTAAAAATAGCTATCGGCTCTCCTACCTCACTTTGCTCAAAACAGTAAATGTACCAACATGAAAAAAAGCTTAAAAATATATGCAAAATTTTCTTAGAAATACGATGAACGGCTAAATGAAACATCTTCATTAATATTCTATACACTGGATTAGATATGAATATTGGTCTTTTTTAGACTTAAAGCCTATGATCTGAAATTGACATCTCTGAAAACAGTCAGTTGTTTAAAATTCTCTCTTTTTTGAAAACTTAATGCAAATCATGTGCATTCTTCCTTCTCTAGCATTATATAAATTATCCATAAAACCAGCAAATTTTAAAATAAGGGACAGGTTTTTTTCTTAAGAAATTAGATGGGAAAAAGGTTATGTATCCTGAGCCTGGCGTTCTCTGATGAAGTACAAATCCTTGAGCTGTTTAAATAAAGTTGTGGGTTATCAGCATAATGTCACTTAAAAAACCAACACAACACACTGAAATAATTCATTAAAGTTTGAGATATTAGTAAATTAGGTCTTTCTTATACTCCAGAAAGCTAAATGAAAGAATATAAAGGAATATATCTGATTACGTAAACATGATAAATTAAAACAAATTTTAAGATTTTTGATGCAGATCAAAAATGGATAAAGAATAGATTTAAAGTATTTCATTATGCTTATATTTATTTAGCATTAAAAAGTCCACAAACTTAAAGAAAAATAAGATGGAAACCATCAGGATTATATCAAAACAGAATTCAGATCCCAGAAGCTGTGGTCTGGATTATCAATATTGAGAGTAGTCAACATTACAAAACTTCTTTTAAAGAATAAGCTACTGATTTCTGCAACTTTTATATACAAGTGTGTGTCCTGTCTCCTAAATTCTTCCATCTCACTTTGTCACGAGAACACCCAACTAAGACAAAGAGCATTACTTTGGCTAGCTGGAGCTATTCACATTACAATGGGCTGGCAGGTACCAAACATCAACCGTAGCAATAGCTCTGCTTGTCTTTCTCTCAAGTCTGTCCAACTATTTTAAGTAATATCTAACTCCACACAATGGTTTTAAGACAATTATTTAAATCATATACCCAATTATTGATTTTTTAAAAGACATAATTACTTTTGAGACAAATGTATCTTTTTAATTCTAGCTGGCAGTAGCAAAGCGATCAAAAGTGAATGAAAGAATAGCTAGAAATGAAAATAAAGAATTATTTAAAAGGTCTTCAAAAAACTAGGCAAGGGTAACTTCAAACCTTTGTTGCATGCCTTGGTCAAAACTCATGTGTAGTGAAAGAGCCCATAAAAGTGTCTTCAATAGAGGCAGGGAGGCAAGAAGTGACAATAAATGAAATTTGTCATTTTATTCCGGTTTTTATTACAATTTGAAAGGACACCAAAAATAAAACTTCGCTTCACATTTCTTCTCATTTTTATTACTTGATGCCAACATGGCTCTCAGTATTTTACAGAATCCCTAGCAAGCTCTTAGATTTCTTATGCAACAGCAACCGAAGTGATTTAGTTTGTTTACTTCTCTACATCTTTATGGCAGTCATCCTTCTAAACTAAAAGCTCAGGATGCTAAATCAAGAGTACTGGTAACTGAATTCCTCCCCTTGTCTACAGGGCAGGCAACCTGAAAGCAAAATTCCTGATCCCAGTGCATATCAACCCTGCACTGAAGAAGCTTCCTCTAACAGAGGAAGGAGAATAATTCAAGCTTCATTGATTCAGTCTTCAATATCCCTGCCTTGACTGCTAACAGGCACGCACATCAGTACTATTGAACTCAACAGGAATACAGAGTTGGAAATTGTATTTAACTCATTAATCACTCTTGTAAAGAAACAGCTTGAGTTCTCACATCTGTGACTTTTTTTTTTAAAGAATTGTTGGTTAGAAACACACTTTGAGCAGAGTTCCAAATAATTATAAAGCAACTTATGCCTCTTAGGAAAAGATTTTTAAGTTAAAACCCATTAGATTCTTTGTATTGAATCACATATCATACCCCTCCAGTAGAAGTATTAACGTAGTCTTTTCCCATAGTCATGTACTTTATTGCAACCTTAGAATATTTGTCTTCTCTCAAATCTGTTGAGATCTGGTATAAAATAATTATATTCCAGACAAAGGCTGATGATGAGACACAGGGAAATAAGTTTAATGAACTGAAATTCATTCAAATCAAATTGATGAAGTCCAAATTAGTCAGAATTTGTAGTCACAAGGACCTTACTAAGACAAAGAGAATATGTAATACTGCAAGATTTGCACATTACCATGGAAAGGAAAGCAAAGTATTATGTAAAAGAGTCAGATAAAAACCTGCAGGCTTCTTGGTGTGCAAGAACTGTTGTCTCAAATTCTATTAATCACCCTGAACATGGAGAGCAGTTACCAGGAAATATGAAAACATTCAACCACTTGCAATCCCTCAAGCCTCAACCTGAACTGCTGACTATACTCACTGCCAAAAAGAGACAACAGTACCTTTAGAATCATAGAATCATTTAGATTGGAAAAGACCCTTAAGATCATCAAGTTCAACCGTTTACCTAACACTGCCAAGTCCATGACTAAACCATGTCTTAAGCACCACATCTACACCTCTTTTAAATACCTCCAGGGATGGTGACTCAACTGCTTCCCTGGGCAGTCAGTTCGACTGCTTCACAACCCTTTCATTGAAGAAATTTTTCCTAACAGCCAGTCTAAACTTCCCCTGGCGCAACCTGAGGTTGTTTCTCTCATCCTATCACTTGACACTCGCCTTGCTACAACCTCCTTTCAGGTAATTGTAGAGAGCGATAAAGTCTCCCCTCAGCCTCCTTTTCTCCAGGCTAAACCACCTCAGTTCCCCAACTGCTCCTCATAAGACTTGTGCTCCAGACCCTTCAGCAGTTTCGTTGCCCTTTTTTAGACACACTCCAGCACGTCAACGTCTTTCTTGCAGTGAGGGGCCCAAAAATGAACACAGTATTTGAGGTGTGGCCTCATCAGTGCCAAGTCCAGGGGGACAATCACTTCCCTAGTCCTGCTGGCCACACTAATTCTGACACCAGTCAGGATGTTATTGGCCTTGGCATGCTGCCGGCTCATATTCAGCTACCTGTTGACCAACACTCCCAGGTCCTTTTCCTCTGGGCAGCTTTCCAGCCACTCTTCCCCAAGCCTGTAGCGTTGCATGGGGTTGTTGTGACTCAAGTGCAGGACCCAGCACATGGCCTTGTCGAACATCATGCAGTTGGCCTCAGCCCATTGATCCAGCCTGTCCAGGTCCCTCTGCAGAGCCTTCCTGCCCTCCAGCAGATCAACACTCCCGCCCAGCTTGGTGTCATCTGCAAACTTACTGAGGTGCACTCAATCCCCTCGTCCAGATCATTGATAAAGATGTTAAACAGAACTGGCCTCAATACTGAGCCCTGGGGAACACTGCTTGTGACCGGCCACCAACTGGATTTAACTCCATTCACCACAACTCTTGGGGCCTGGCCATCCTGCCAGTTTTTTACCCAGCCAAGGGTACGCCCATCCAAGCCATGAGCAGCCAGTTTCTCTAGGAGAATGCTGTGGGAAACAGTGTCAAAGGCTTTACTAAAGTCCAAGTAAACAACATTCACAGCCTTTCCCTCATCCACTAAGCAGGTCATCTTGTCATAGAAGGAGATCAGGTTGGTCTACCAGGACCTGCCTTTCATAAACCCATGCTGACTGGGCCAGATCACCTGGTTGTCCTGTACGTGCCGTGTGATGGCACTCCAGATGATCTGCTCCATATCCTTCCCCAGCACCGAGGTCAGACTGACAGACCTGTAGTTCCCTGGATCCTCCTTCTGGCCCTTCTTGGATGGGTTCACATTTACTAATCTCCAGTCAACTGGGACCTCCCCAGTTAGCCAGGACTGCTGATAAATAATTGAAAGTGGCTTGGTAATTGCTTCTGCCAGCTCCCTCAGTTCCCTTGCGTGGATCCCATCCGGCCCTACAGACTTGTGTGTGACTAAGTGGTGTAGCAGGTTGCTAACCATTTCCCCTTAGATTATGGGGGTTTCATTCTGCTCCCTGTCCCTGTCTTCCAGCTCAGGGGGCTGGATGCCCGGAGAACAACTGGTCTTACTATTAAAGACTGAGGCAAAGAAGGCATTAAGTACCTCAGTCTCTTCCTCATCCTTTGTCACTATGTTTCACGCCACGTCCAATGAAGGATGGAGATTCTCCTTAGCTCTTTTGTTGATAATATATTTATAGAAACATTTTTTATTGTCTTTTATGGCAGTAGCCAGATTAAATTCTAGCTGGGCTTTGGCCCTTCTATTTTCCTCCCTGCATAACTTCATGACATCTTTGTAGTCCTCCTGAGTTGTCTGCCCCTTCTTCCAAAGGTCATAAACTCTTTTTCTTTCCCCCCCCCGGAGTTCCAACCAAAGCTCTGTTCAGTCAGGCTGGTCGTCTTCCCCACCGGCTCGTCTTCCGACACATGGGACAGCCTGCTTCTGTACCTGACTTCCTTGTTGAAGAATGTCCAGCTTTCCCGGACTCCTTTGCCCTTCAGGACTACATCCCAAGGGACTCTGTCAACCAAGCTCCTAAACAGGCCAAAGTCTGCCCTCTGGAAGTCCAACGTAGCAGTTCTGCTGACCCTGCTCCTTACTTCTCCAAGAATCAAAAACTCTATCATTTCATGCTTGCTATGCCCAGGACAGCCTCCAACAATCACATCACCTACAAGTCCTTCTCTATTTGCAAACAACAGGTCCAGCCGGGCACCTTCACTAGTTGGCTCACTCACCAGCTGTGTCAGGAAGTTATCTTCCAGGAACCTCCAGTTCTAGGAACCTCCTAGACTGTCTCCTCTCTGCTGTATTGTATTTCCAGCAGACATCGGTTAAGTTGAAGTCCCCCATGAGAACAAGGGCTAGTGATCGTGAGACTTCTCCCAGCTGCTTATAGAATATTTCATCTGATTCTTCAGTATTTCATCTGTTTCTTCAGACTTTTTCGTAAATCTGTATTTACCTGAGTAACCAGGTCTGTTTTGGCATGCACCAAGTTACTTTTATAATTTCTGCTATGAAGTTACTTTTATAATTTCTGCTATCACAGACAAGCCTTATTTCTTGATAGGAGGGAGTACCAATATTCTGTTAAGTAATTTGGGGCCTACACAGAAAACCTGAAACTGAGCCTTTCAAGCTGACTGAGGCACAATAAATTACAATCAAGAATTCAAACCACCAAGCCAAAACCTAATCTGAGAGACCTGGCTGAATTGTTGCTCTGTCACCAGATAAACTTTGTAGTGCAAGTATTGAAGCTTGTACAAAAGGAAGAGATTCTAATTCTCCTCTGAAGTGGCACAGAGCTAGCTTCAAGGTGGCAAGCACAACTGAAGCCTCTTGGTATTGTAACAAAGGGGGAAAGCCTTGTGCAGAGATCTAAGCAAGAGCCTCCATGCTCAGCAACAGTCCTAGTGGTGTCCAGGATAAGAATAGCAACCAGAACAGCATGCCCCTACATCTTGGGCTCCAACCAGGAAAGAAAGTATGAATGGGGTATAACGGAGAAAGCAGCACTACTAACACTCTAATATTATTAATGCCAGCACAGGACTGAAAATAAGACTCTTGCCTTTGGGAGATGAAAGTCTTCCTGTTTTAACTATTAATGTTGAATCAACAACTGCCAGCTTCCACAGATAATTTCCTGCACACTTACTCTCCAATCCTCAGTATCTATATTGCACCTACACAAGCTGTGGGAGATGCTTCTTCACACGTCCTTGAAGAAATGCCAGATATTGGTAGCAGTCAAACTTTACTTTCCCAGATTTCTAATTAGAGCTCAAACTGATGATAACAGTAAATATTAGCCGCTCTATCGGAAAAAAAAACAATATTCTGATCTTTTTTGACAGGTGAGAGATAGCATGAGAGTTCAGGGAGCAGCTTCAAATGTTCCCATGCTTTCCCTTGTCCTTTCAATCACTTTAGATGCAGTTTCACAGCTGATTTAAGACTATTCTTCATACCATTAAAAGTTTGTTGTTATTTTGTTTGTTTGTTTTTTTAAAAGGCTGTTTTATTTTCACCACGATCAGTAAAATGATCTGGCTCACTTTGTGGTTATAGGATCACTAGAACTGCTGAATTTTCAAAAGCAGTAGATGGTAAAGAGAGAATGATAGAACAGAAGCATTCCCTTTCAGTGGCAGTCTTTAGTTAAACTGCTTGAAGTACACTCAACAGTTTGTAGTAGCACATGATTTAATTGTGCAGTTAATAGCTTTTCTAAATGGCAAAATCACTAAAAAGTTCAGAACCCTAGGAGAATGAAGTGATGAAAAACAGAGAGACCACTAGCATTCCAGGCTAGAAATTGCAAATGGACTCTGTGCATTCCCCATCTTCCGTGATGTATTCAATCGAGTAAAGAAGTGAGTATTTTAGTGTGAAAGAACATGTGTAATTCTTTTTTACGTTATTCCAGACATACAGTTTAGGGACATCTTCATAAAGTATTAAAAGCTTAAATGAAGAAACTGCCAGATAACAAGTTCCATTAGTCTGTTTTTAAAGTCACTAAGTAAATGAGCTAACATTTAACGGAGATCTTGCTTGAAATTACATTTAAATATGGCATTAAAGTTGAGAATGTGCTTTCCATTTAGGGTAAAGCACATTATGTGAATGCTACAATTACCTCCAAACAGAGCTTCACACATCCACAAACTCATAAGTAAAACTTCACTGAAATCTGAAGCATGAACACATACTATTTGCCCACTCTATCAGCCTTAACTCCACCTTCTATTCAAAAGTGATTCAAATATTTGTATTCCTAGGTTAGGTATAACTGATTTTAAAGCTATAGACTTCAGTTTATCTCCTCAGATTCATAAGGAAATACACTCACAGCTTCTTTGATTCCTGCAGCAGAACTTTCGGCAGATAAGATTTTAGCTATCTTCCAGAGGCCTTTCTAATATTTCTAAAAACTGCTCTCAAAAGAGTTTTGGATAAACTAAGTTTTGAAGGTAAGAAGAGTTTTGGGGAGTATTCACTAGTCGGTGAATCTGATTGCAATACCAAAACCACCTTAGCCAACCAAGATCAGCAGTCCACTTCCTGTATCATGAACAGTATCCTTGGAAAAGGGAAATGGTAGAAAATGTATAGAATAGTTTCCTACTTAAAGAATTAATGATGTATCCAAGATAGAGCTCAAATTTTGATGTTGTGTGTGAAGGTGCCTACCTAAATCCTTCCACATGCTTCACAGATGGATTTCAGAACACTAGAATAGACCCATCTTTGGTCTATCAGAGGAAACCAAAAACTATCCTCAAGACTGCTCAAAAAGCCAAGGAGATGAGCTGGGACAAGTTTCTGACAAATGAACAGACCTTAACCAATCACACTTGCTAATAACCACATGCTGGCAGAAGTATCCATCCTCTCCACAATAGGAAGTCCTTGAATAAGATACACGTATGTCAGTATAGGTAAAGCTTGACATGAGGAATTGCTAGTGGTCTAAATAAAAGGCACAATCTCACATGGTAAAAATATTTGAGAAATGGAAGTGTAATCGACATAATCTGCAGCCTGGCTGGAAAAAGGCCTTAGAAGGCACAAAGCCAAGTTTGCCACAGAGATCTTCAGGTACTAACTGAATGAGAGCAATTTATAACTTTTGTCTTATTAAGCCAAAGGGAGTTGAAGAGTCAAAAGAATAAAGGGACCAGATCATCCACTCCAGAAATAATGGCTTCCTTTCAAGTACTAACCAGCCATCAAAGTATACTCACTCTTTCTTAGGTAGGCTGCCATGATAACCAGTTGTGTGATAAAGACTTGTGCTACTGTGAACGGACTAACGGGACCTAGTAATGATCTGATGAGATGCTCTGATGGCCATATGAAAGTAGGGGAGTATTTCAAGTGTCTAAGTATAAGTATCTAGTGCCATTTTATACTCCTCCAAGTATGAGAAATATCTGCATGGGTCTGGGAGATCCTGAAGGTATGGAATCTACAGGAGATCCGTAACAACTGAAGACTAGGCAGGGCATCTTGTGGCATTTAGAACAACACTAGACCCTCAGATAAATGAATCATATCCCAGTTTCTCTAAAGGTTAAAAGCTTCAGATACTTCCCCTTCTGTAGGACAAAATTAACAAAGCAAATCATCAAACTCTTTTCCTTTTTAAAAACAGCTATTGAATCTTTTATTGTTACATTGAAGGAAAACAAGTTTCCAGCACCTAACAAACTCCTGCTGATGCTTTTGTGTGCAGTCATTGGAAAGGAACAGGCTGGGGAGTACAAGAGAGGTGAGAAACAAACCGGATCACCGGTACCAGGATGCATGTTACAGTAATGGTTACAAACTGTAACTATTCCTGAATGGACAGAAAACAGGAGGTGACTCTGCTGTCACCAGACCAGAACAGCATGTTCTGTGTGGTCTCAGACACAACGCGTTTACAGCTTTCAGGAACAAAGTTACTTAAAAATGAATGAGAATTTTAGAAACTTAATTTCTCCCTTCTACCACAAATAGAATATAAAAAGATTCTGGTAATGAAGTAGTGGTCTGGGATATAACCTGTATTCTACCAAGAAAGAATTTATAAGGAGGCTTCCTGAAGAAATGTGCAGTGATAGAACCAGAAGGCATATGTCCATTACTGCCTTCTAAATTAAGTCAAAATAGACTGAACACTTTCAGTCCAAAAGTCAGCAAATACAGAATGCAATGATTAGGTAGTGTGATATATAAATAATAACATAGAGCCTGTATTACTTGTATAAAATATTCATACAAAATTATCACGCTACCAAACATCACATTCTATCACTCCACCAGGGACCAGACCTGATGCTCCTACACAAATCAAAAAGTACATACACATTTTTACTTAAGTGAACCACAATGGAATGAAGAACCAATAAAGATCGCAAGATCATCATGATATTACTCTGATATGTTTGAATATTGTAATTTTTACTTCAATTATAATCACAGTCTATTCATTACCATTGGGATAGAGAGCTCAGAAAGAAAACCTGAAGTTTTGGTTGTATTTGTAGAACTATGCAGATCTGAAGCCACTGAAACAGACTTGAACTCCTACAGTGCCCTCTTCTGAGGATCATTTTTTCAGATTAAAACTCTATTCAAATGAGTCTGCTGGAATTATACTGAAAATGTAATAGACTAATACAGTTATATAAAAGATATTCTATAATTCCAATAAATTACAATGGAAACTGGTACTTTAGTTTTAAGTTTTAGATAAAAGCCATCATGTTCTGGTCAAATGAGATTTCATGGTTCCTTGCACACAATTATATTCGTGGGTTTTTAAAGTTTATTTATGTAAAGAGACAAACATGCTTTCAGCTAATAGAAACTGAAGTGAGTATTAATGGAAATGGCAGTTGTGACAAACTGAAGAAATATTTGCGTCACACGGTGAATTATATTTTCTGATTCTAACCCTCACTCTATAACCTTCATATTGGGCTAGCACGTCACATGATGTTGAAAACCAATCTATTTTTCAAATGCAAACATCTGCCAGAAAATGATACAACCTGAAAAAGAGTTTACAATGTGAGTGCCATTGAAATTTCTTACCAGACTTTCTATAATTCAGTGGCCAATACTGTCTCAACCACCTATTAATACAAAAAGCCAAGAGACACAAGAAAGAGGCAGGTTGAGAATCCATGATCTAAAAATGCAGGAAAAGAATGGGATAAAAAGCTTTCAAAGGAGAAAACTCCTCCCTTCTTTTCTGCCTTCACTGTGTTCATGCAAGTAGACACTCTTTCCTGTTTTCAGGATATTGACCAAGAACCGGGCATTTTCACACAAGAAGTATCGCACTCAGGAATAACTGTTTTCCCACAGATTTCATCTCACTGGGACACAGAAGTTCTGAGGTGTTTTTGAGCTCAATTAATCCCTTTGCTAAAAAGGCTTTGAATTTTCTTTTATCACCAGGTTGTTTCAAAGAAGTTCAACAGTTGAGGGAAGGGAGGAGTACAACTTCTAGAGTTGGATTTCATAAGGGCTCAAGATTGTGGCAATGGTCTCATGGTCTAAAGATCAGTTGCACAGTTCTGTGACTTAAATCATTTGGAGTTTAATATCATCCAAACCCAGGTAACATCATGACAATTATGCATTACCAGTAAGAAAGGACTGCATCAGCATGTGACAATAGTTCAAAAGTGCAAGAAGTAAGATGCAAATTAGGTGAGATTATCAACAGTTTCTATTCTTTGGCTTTAAAACACTAACTTTAGTCTCAGTTCAGTTCCAACAAACAAGAAAGCCATTGCACAAAATCCTCCGGTATCTTCTTGGTACTCCCAGCAGTTTACTGACTATGATGTTGTAACATCCCTGTAAACAGTTATCCTAGGGCAACTTTGAGACATTATTCTGTAAAAGGATTGTCTTCCAAGTCAGCTTACCTTGTGGTATCAATAGCTTCTGGAGTTGCATGTTTCATACTCACCAAAACACTTTCACATTTCTTTAGAAAAGCTAAATTTTAATGTGGACAAGGAATCCACAGTAAAATTCTGCTAGTTTGGGGAGATTTTATACACAATTCAAAAAAGCATACTACATAAAAAGCTTCCAATTTGCAAATATAGTGAGCTTGATACCTAAGTTACACAAGGGTACTAAGACACCTACTCAAGATGAGAATCAGACTGTGGGAAGTGAAATTTAACATTAAGGCATTTTCAGTCACAACACCGTCCTTAGCTTAACTTCTGGCATATATAAAAGTTACACAATAAACTGTAAATAAAACAAGCTTCATTTGTAGTTTACTACATCTTTTCCTCTCATATACATATTCTAAAACTACATTCCTGCATATTCTCATTTATACAATACCCTCTATAATCCCAGTGCAGATGTACATGTTTATTTCATTCTTGAATTAAAAAAAAAATTTCCCACATAGTATGAGTATGTAAATCCATTTGTTACACAAAAAATTCTTCAAAAACTCTTCAATCCAGCCTTACAGCAGCTTTTAAACTCACTTAACCAATAACACAGTTTTGAATACAAACACAAAAATTTAATGAATTAAAAGACTTAGTGAAAAACTTAAAAATAAAATCCCAAAATGTCCTTCAGAAAGCCTGTATCATAGAAGTTTTATACTACAGCTCTGAGACAAGAGCATCGCACAAATGGAAGTATGGGTTTGAAGACCACCGAACATTAAATTTTTCCCAATGTATCACAATTACAGGAACATCTGTGCTAAATAACTTCATACCAAACTAACGTGAAAACTCAAGAAGTGTTCAAAAGCTCATTCTCACTTCTATAAGAAGCAGCAACTAAGTATAGGACTGCTGTCTAAAAATAGGGGCTAAGAGTTAAATATGCTGCAGTAATTAACATCTTTCTGCAACAACCCCAAATTCCCAATTATTTTTGTAACAAAGTCTCACAATACTTGCAGCTAGAATTAAACCACTCAATTATGATCTTTGGATCACTTTCATTTATTCAAAACAGTTCCATTCCTCTCAAAATGGAAGTGAGGCATAAAACAGCTTTCTCTTACCACAAGAACACCCTCATTTCAATAGTATGTGGAAAAGGTATGATAATGAGAGTGCAAAGACAGACAGAAGAAATGTTTAGAGCCTAAGAAGAGAGGAAGAACAGAAAATACAAGGAAGAACAAGAAGGGATAAAATAAACGTTGCAAAAATAAAGTGCAGAAGGAGCAAGGTGAAGGGATAAATTAAAGAGAATTTTTTTTCCCCCTCAGGTCCAAAAATTGAAGTGGAATTTGGAACTTGTATTCAGAGGTTTGGTTAAATGCTTGAACAGTTTTTAGGATTTTTACGATAGTTAAGGTTTAATCTCAGTTTAAGTATCTAAAGAGGCAGTATAAGCCATCCCATCAAGATAGCAAGCACTTATGAACCAACTGCCAAGCAAAAGTATTCTTCCACAGGGTTGCACAATAAGTGAACCATGAAGAAAAACAGGTAATTATTAGTTACTTTGGGGCTGCAACCAAAAGAAGGGTACTACATGCTCTAGAAGTAGCAGTCACCACCTGTCATGAATTATAAACAAGGTATGGAGGAACAGGGATCTCACAGATCTTCAGCTTGTACAGAACTGTAACGGTTCACAGTGCCCCTCCTTTTCTAATGTTCCTAATATACCCTCTAGTTACACCAAATCATGCATACTTACTCCTTAAAACAACTTAACTCCTTTCTCTCTGGAAAAAATATAGATTATTTTAAAAGTAAAGTCAAAGAGAACAAAGGGATCTTCCCCATTTCCCACACATGCAAACACACTCATATCTTTATTTTTAATTTTTGTTTATGTAGCTTTAGGATTGTTTACAGTTACTAAAATGTTTATCCAACATTTAAACCATATTTGGACTACAGCCCTAGGTCTAGATGTTAGTTAGGAGCCTCAAATTTTCAAGTCACAAAATGACCTAAAATCTTAGAAGAATGCTAATGGTACCTCTACTTAGATTGGCAGTCTTAAAGATTAAAGTCTGCTATCCTCACCAGAAAGTCTGCCCTACTAATCTAAACATCATCAATGGACATTAAATCCTGTATTACAGGATTTTTTTCCTTCATCCTAATGCGTAGGTAGGCAAAGGAGCTGAAAGCATCTTAAAACATCTGTTGATTCGCTTCAGTGATATTCTCACACCAACAACTGGTGGTATATTTATTCTGATAGTAAAAGCCATGATGGAAAAGCACGTGTTGTCACCATTCAGGCCTAAGTTACTCCCAGCCTTCTTGTCTGACATTTTTCCAACCATAAACTGGAACAAACTTGTGGATAAACTGTCAAAGAGATGGATGATCCAAGATAATTTGTGATTTTTTATATTTACTCTTCCCCATGGTCCTTCAGAGATATGCAATAACCAATCAAGAATTCTACCTGATATTACAAACAGAAGAAGTGTACAGGCTCAGATGCAGGAGACTAAAGCTTCCACTGAGCTGAGGTCTGACCTCACACAGGTCTTCCTCAAACCAAGAAGAAATTAAACAAAGATTTACTTTTGCAAAGAAGGAGCCAAGGAAGCTTATTTTGCAACTCTTCTAATTATCCAGAGAAAATGCTGGTATAACAGTGGAAAGACCACAGAATTTTCTAGACAGAGAATAATATCCCACAGATAGATGCCCAGAACAGAATTTATGAATGTTTTGGCATCTAGGAAGGCCCCGAAGTATTCTAAGACAGTATTCATTTCATATTGCTCACACAATTTTCTATGATTAAAAATCATTGAAATGGCCAAAATTAAAGTTAGAAACTTTGGTGGCTCATGGGCTGATGAGGGTCTGGTACATCTGATATTTAAATTAAAAATGATTAGCAGTTAGACAGTTGATATTTAGATTTCTATAAAAATATTTCAGTGTTTCCCTCCAAGTAATTTTCATCTCTAAGTCAATGAACTAGACAGTGATAAAACCAATTTAAACAACTCATTTGCAACAGATGGCTAAAATGCCTTTTATCCTATATATAAGTAATAAAAAACCCCTCATCCCGAGTCAAAAAGGTAAGACCACAACACTGGATAGAGTACATAGAAACTTTGCCGGTCAAATTTATGGGAAAAGCAGGCGTTGCTTTCTTAATTTGAGTTGATATAGATGTCCTAGAGAACTTGCCTGCCCAGATTCTACCCACTGCTGCTATTCCACTGCAAGTCTGTCATGGGACTAATAGAAACCACTGCAATACACTTTGCTGCAAAGATAAATGGCATTTTTATCTAGAGATTGTACTTCTCTTTTGCCAGCACTAAGCACTTGGCAGCCACAAAGCAAACCAAATCAGGAAATTCATGTGGCTGAAATTTAACCCTCCCTGCCCTTTCAGTTATTCTTCTGCTGGATCAATTCCTTTATCCAGATTGCCTTAGAAACACTACCCCTAACACAAGGGCAGGGAGTGAGAAGATGGAGGGAAGGTAGAAAGACAATAATGCTCCCTTTCAGTGACAGAAGAGACTATTATACAGTGATCGTGAAAATAGTCTCAGATTAGATCCATAAAGACCAGAAAGTTTTGTTTAGAATTTCAAGTAATCAACTTTCCACAACTAACTTGAGCCCATTTTTTATTATAAATCTATGCTCTAAGTTATTATCATCTTATTACGTACCAGTACACCTAGTAGGGAAAAATAAAACTGGTATTCCAGTAAAATAGCTACCCAGTCCATTTTATGCCCCAAATGCTTCACCAAATATCTTCAAATAAGTGAATTTGACATTAAACATTAACCCCTCCTCATGTATATCTAAAAGAACCTGGTCAGAGAGTATTGCACTCTGACAAAAAGGGAAAGAGTAACTAAATCCAGAATCCTCCAATTCAGACTGAGGATTCTGATGGTTATACTAAGAATCGAAGAAGTAAGTAGCATAACACATAACTTCACTGTACACTAGTTTTCCTAAATTTCACCTTTTGATCTTGTCAGCCAAATCAGGCTCAAGTAAATCTACTTATCTATGTGGTTTCACACTTGCATCTGAAGAGGACAGCTTAATAGAAGTTGATAATGAGATGACTGCTTTTGATCTCTGTGGAAGAAAATTCTCTGGCCTCATAATCTTTTAGGGCAGGGGAAAAAATAAAAATAAAAAAAATCAGCAAAACTATCATCTGGTAGAAGAACACAGCACAAATATCTACAATGAAACTTCAGTAAGGTCTACAATGTACTAATACATAACATATCTTGATTAATTTTATCCTAAAAGATTGAATGCTATTCTCAATATTCCTTAAATGTGTCCAACTATCTATGTCTCCTTACTCATCATCTTATTGCAGGAGAGCATAATAAAACTTCTAAATCCTCTACTGAGAGGCTGAGAACAGAAGAAGGGAAAAGTGTATTCAGGCTGATTCACTATTAAATGAATGATTTACATACAGAATATTTTTGAAGTACTTTAGCTTGTTTCATTTTTACCACTTTATCAAGAAATTCACCTAGTTAACAGGAGGCTATCAACCTGAATACACCTTTCCCTTCTTCTGTTCTCAGCCTCTCAGTATAGGCTTTAGAAGTTTTATTACGCTCTCCTGCAATAAACCAGCAGAGCTGATTCAAAACACTCTTTACAGAGTTAACAAGTTCTAGAAAAGTTAAGGATAGACAGAATTCCCTGCATGCTGTGCTTGAAGCTTTACCATTTACAACTACCATTCACTCAAGGCGCACCCCAACACAGGAACAAAAAATAAATATTTAGAGCAGTACTAGATACTGCTGAGCCTTCTTAACTAGCCATTAGACACTTGATTCCATCACACATAACCATGACCTTTATGGAATACGTTAAGAATTCGTAACTATAAGATACTAAGAGAACACTACAAGAGCAGGAACCATTTTAAAGCATTTATCAAAAGACTAGAGATCACAGAACAGTTGAGGTCAGAAGGGATCTCAATATTTTGTCAGAGCTAGCAATCAAAATAAGTATTTTCAATGTGTTTCTTCCTGTAATTCCTTGAGAGCCAGGCTACTTTCCATGATTCATGGTTTTAGGTATATACATTCAAAGACTTGCTATTTTTCTCCTAAAAGTCCTTATTCTTTTAGATAATTTTCTTCAGGCTTAATTTTTGCCCCCCCATCAGTTACATCAAAATCCCAAGCACTTTAATTTGAGCAATACTTCAATAGTTATTCCTAAAAGTGTAAGCTTGAGACATGCTTCTCGTAAGTACTTGTTTACAAATAACTTTGTTATGACTGAACTCCATGATCAATCTGAATTCACCATTTTTTTTTTTATCTTAATTGAACACCAAGGAAGTTTACTTCTGTAACCTGCAATTGTCTGAAACGAAGCTGAGCAGCCCCAAGAGTCGCTGGTTTTTTACAAGACTACAGCTCCCAGCTCCATTTTGCTCTCTACAATGGCCGTCAAAATTTCTGACCAAGTCAGCTATTTTTAGAAGACACCCTCCCAGACGGCACACACATTTGGTGGTGGATCTATATACCAGGACAGTTGAAGCAGTCACTACCTCCTGTGACCCTCATCTCCTTGCAGAAACAGGGATAGCTGAACAGCTTGAAAATCAGTTCCTGAACTGCTAAACTGCAACTGAATGCATTCATGGAAACCAACAACAATTTTATTTTAAACATCTTCATGTATTAGGCTGCAAGCTGTAATGGTTCAGGAGTTGTTCACAAACAACTTGGCAGTCCCGACAACTCCTGCGACAATTGCAGGGCAAAACATTTAAGCTGGGATGCATTACAGTGTTATCTGCCATCAAATATGTCACTTCCCAGAAAACTGTTGAAATTGTTCTTCTCAGTTAGTCCCGAGCAGGTATTTTCACTCCAGAATATGAGTGTCTTGCTCTCATTCCAGTTAACGTTAAAGCTGAATACAGTTCATATGGAAAAAAGGTTATTCCGAAACTGCTATTCACGCGTAACTACTTAAAAAACACCCTGTAAGTATTTCAAGACAAATAGGATAACCCAAGGACATTCTTCCTCACCGCACTCACGGTCAGAATTAAAAATTCTACCCTTCAAAGAAGCTAAAAATAGGAATATAAAACTAAGTATTCTTGGCTAATGGGTAATTGGATTAAAGTTTTGCAACAATTTTAAACATATTGCTCAAAAAAGGGTTTTTCTCTATAACTGGTAAATATTCCAAATTTTTCTTTAGGTTTCTAAATGCACAAGAAATCAGTTCAAAACATTACACCATTACTTGTTGGGAATTAGCTCAATGCACAAGAAATCAGTTCAAAACATTACACCATTACTTGTTGGGAATTAGCTCAACTTGAACAAAAGCAGCATACGTTTGTCAAAAGGTAAGGTAAATTTTAGTGAATAAAAATGCAAATATGCATTTTAGCAGCCTTGAATTTATTAATCTGATAGGTTTAATTTCCATTTTCCTGCATCAGCTTTATTTATAAAGTGTCGTGCCCTATAAATATGCTGTTATTTTCTATAGTCAAGCACCCTCTTAACAAATCTTCTCATTAATATGTAAATTTAAAGTCAATCGGTCTTCTCCCTGACAGCGCCATGAATTCCTAGTGCACTGTATAATCGGCTTTGACTTGGCATCCACTATTTATCATCAAAGATGTCAGTTAGAAAAATTACGGAAAATGCACTGCAATTGATATGACTGCAATCTACTTTGTCAACATTTAATTGTTCCTCAAATCATACATTTACATATAAACAGCCTAAATACTGATCCATAATGATGCAAATAAACTAAATTAAAAATCTTTTCTACTGCACAAGATGCCCTGTTGTATGATGAGTTCATTTAAGAACCTATTGACAAAGGCATGCATTTCAACTAGCCCCAGAAAAAAATTCTGCTAATTTAATTGCTGAGTAGGTAGACAAACTAAATTTTGCACTGAAGCTCATGAAAGCGGAAACAAAGTGTTATTAACACTATACCACTGATGACCAATTTTAGGTTGACACAGGCAGTATTGTTACGCAAACATTTCACATTCCTAGAGCAGAAGCCACAGCAACAACTGCCATCCATCTGGTTTCAGTGAAAAAATATATTAATCTTAAAGAAACCTAATCCCATCAAGACCTCCAACCTCTCAGTCCAAGACAGGAGGTCATCCTCCTCTTCTACTCTTAGCCAGACTAAAACTGGCTTAAACCAATTGTGAAACTGTAGCTTTAGGCAAAGCAAATTATCCATTTTGATTCCTTCTAAAGGCCAGAGAGAAGAATGTAAGTTACTTTCTTCCAATAAGCAACATGTAATAAACACTCTGGAGGAAGACATGAGGAAAACATATTACTTAAATGTCTCATGATCTAAAAATACTTTCCTTATTTTAAGCAATTTTCTGGAAAGATGTGTTCTTAAAAACAATTTAATTTTCATCCGAAATGAAAAAGGGAGTTCCAGAACCCAACTGGTAGTGCAAAAACATGATTCTACTTCAACATTTTTGCTATGTTTCTAGTTTTCTAATCATTATAAACCCTGCTTATTTAAGAAGAAGTGAATATAACTGTAAACTAAATCAGGCTGAAATTAGCTGTTTCTCCAGATACATCTCCTTGTAATTATTTTCATATAATAAATTACACATATAAACATAAAATGCCACTGCATTTCAGCGATTCCCAGGCAAAGGGTATTAAAAGACAGAGTTTGAAACAACTTAGTGATAGCTGGTGTCATTCTGTATTCCAACGCTGAAAAAAAGAAACCTTTAAAAAATTGTTAATATGCTAATTACAAACCACAATCATCTGTGCTGAAATAACAATGCCTGAACAAAAGTGTTAAGGCACATTAGCTGAGCTATAGCAGAACTACTTCAGTCTAAAGAAATACAGAGGCAAGAGGGGGGCGGAAATTAGATGATGAAACTTTCTCAAAGGTTCTGGGATCACCTTACATTCATTACAAGTCGGTACCCCGAACATCCTTTTATGCAACTGTAGAAAGTCCATCTCCAACTACTGCTGTAAACCAGTATATATATCAACAAATACTTATATCTTTAAACATGAATTAGTTTCAAATTAAATGGTAACACTTAACAGTAGTAACACCCCCAAGCCTGTAATAAACGCAAACAAGCGGCGCTGTGGAGCAATTTTATACAGTTGTTTCCAGAAGTAGTCTGTCTTCCAATTTAAATTGTCATTCAGCATTAAATCCCTATTGAAACCAATGTTACTAGCATAATTTCTTGAGCTGTCTACTTTTTTGTTGTTAGAAGTGATAGGATTTGTATTTTGAATATTCCTTTTTATAAATTTTACGTAACAGTATACTCATATTTACATAATATAAATGAAAATACCACAACATTTTTTTACGTTGCACATTTCAAAAACATATATTCAAGTCTCCCTCAGCACATTAACAAAGCCTAGACAAGTAACGTAATGTTCACCATGCCATGATACTGGGTATTCATACCTACAAAGAAAGTAGATTCTACCCAGTTTCAGGACACAATGGCAAGCCTTTCTAGCTCTGACTCATATAAAATGTCCTAGAGCAAAGAGCCACGTTGCTCAAAGAACCACAGAAAAAGGACTCTGCTGCCCATGGGATGTGCCCAGGCTAAATCTAGAACAGGTTATAGCCTAGAAGGAGAATTCTCATGCTCTGAAGAAGGGTGCCTTCTTCAGGCATGAGAGTGAAGCCTTAGAGAGCTAAGACTTATGCATTTGAGTTCTGTTTTTATTAAAGTCTGCATAAAAAAGCATCTTAAAAGACTCAGTATACCCAACAATGGAAATAATTCAGAACACAAGCACACAACAGTAATTTAAAAAGTCACAAACTTACCTTCCATGGGCTTACAAACTGTGTACGTGCATATCGAGTTAACATGTGGATTATAACAACTTGACCCCACTCTTCCACGTCAACCAACAAGTTACAGAGCTTTCGGTAGTTCTTGTGAATCAGATCTATTCTATCTGGACACACTTCCTCAAATGCCATCACAACGCTCCCAGCTACTAGCTAGAAAACAAAATATAAACCAGAAGGTCAGTGTTCCTTCTACAGTTCATCCACAAGTGAGAATCAGAATTAATACTAGCAATTCTCAGCAATTTCAGATTGTTTCTATTCAGTGAAAGGAAACAGCAGCAACAACAAAAAAACCACCTAAGCCCACAGAAACGGTATCTTATTTAAAATAGAATTGGGGTAAGTTTATTAGAAGGGAGAAAACATTTGCTGTTTCTATTACACACATAAATCTTAGCTCCCAGCCCTGAAGACACAGTGCAATGTAAGCATAAATTTTTTTTCTTACAGTTATGGTTTCCAAATAAATTATCAGAGAACTTGCAATTAACTCAGAAATAACAGGAAACAACAAGAAATATAATACAGCAATATGCCCGACAAGGTCTATCAGGATTCTCTTATCAACACTGGTATGATCAAACTAAAGAGGAGCTAGGGTAAGTCTCCCAGCACTACTGGGATCCAAACTTCTCTTTTGATATGGGCAAATTAACTGTCACATGAAATTTTATATTTAGAGTTTCATGAATACACTTTGCAAAAAAAGATGTAAGACTCAGCAATACAATACAGAGAGATATTAATACTTTTCCTCAAAGAACAGAACCAGAATTTCTGCATGTTGTTCAGCACTTCCCTACCGGTTCCAAAATTACAGGAATGAGTCATTTATGCCCTGCTATGTTCTCACACCATTTTTTGCCTCCATAAGAAATAAATCTTTATATATACACAAATATCCTCATATTGACTATGATTATAAGAACAGCTTTGTTTTCATGAGAAAATTAAATATATTCTAATACCTCAAGGCCTATTGATAGGTTATTTTCTTTTAAAAATAAAGAAAGGAAATATATATTGGGGTTCCTATGAAAAATCTAGCAGCAGGTTACTTTAACTGTGGGAAAACCTCAAAAGCTGACGATGCATTATAAGGACACGTCATTGTGTGCCTGGAATTACTGTTCTTTCTCTTTAATTGCTTTAATTAAGATTTGTTTTGTGTCAGAGTACATGTTAAGTCAAATAACTAAAATGATGAGACTTTATATGAAGCAGCTGATATGTATGCCGTTAGCATGCATGCAGTATAGCCTTCCGGCAGCAAATTAATGTCATATTCTATCTGAGCACTGGGGATCTGCATTTCAGCCTCTAAAATTTCCCCAATGACTTAAAGTAAGCAATTAAATAGAAGTGCAGTTTATTGAAATGGTACTTTTTGAGAAATATTAAATACAATGATATTCATATGTTACATTTTTCTCCCTGTATTTGGCTGACATTTGGTTTATTAGTATGCGCCCAACATTACAACTGAAAGAAAACAGCTCAGAATATAGTCTTGCTATTATGCTAAACAAGTTTCAGGCTCTGTGGGGATTTTATGAATTACCGTAAGAATAAACGTGAAGTTGCATTTATTGTCTCCAGCCCCGTCTACATACTGGTACCTGCTGGTCCCAGCAAGTATACAACTCATTCTAGGGAGCAAAATTTGATTATTTGATAGAGCTAAATGAAACACATTTTACATCTAAAATAATTTCCTATTTTTTGCTGTATCACAAAAACAGTAACTCTTTTTTTTTTTTAATGTTGTTGTACTAAACTTTCTTCTTAATAACGTGCTGCAGTAAGCTATTCTGTAATTAAAAACTGCTGCGAGTTGATGCTTAGGTGTGGGTTCAAAGCTCAGCAGAAGACAGTGGTTAACTCCAGGCAAATCACTATCAGTCCTGAGTAGGCATTCCATTAGGCCAGATAAGCTGAGGATGGAAGAGAGAAAGGATGGGAAGAGTTATATGTAAGAACTCGCTTGCAGCAAAGCAATTTTCTCAGGATGCAAAACTCTGAACTACAGTTAAGGCCAACTTGCAGAGGACAGTGTGATGGACCTGAAGTTTTAGAAGAAAGAGATGACACTTTTAGACCACACAGACTTTTTTTTAGGTCACTGTTCCATAGACTTTATTAAGGGTATTCTACTCCTCCACACTGCAAGACAGTATAGGGTCTCTTGACAGGTTTGACATACAAGGGGAGAAAAGGAGGGAGGGAAGGAGAAAGAGAGAGCGACTGACACACAGATCGATTTATGACTGTAAGAATAGTTGCAGCCTGATATTTAAAAATATCCTTTTAGGTTCATAGGTGAAGGATGACACAGATGCTGGTGTCCCAACTAGTTCTGGAGCGGATACCCTTGCCTTTTACTGCTACTAGTAATCCACACACATTTTGGTGTATTCCTCTTTTATTTGGATATGATATAGTTTGAAAGCTGACATAAAATAATACATAAAACACTAGTTTAGATCTTTTAAAACTAAGCACATGTCCTAAGAACAGTGCTGGCTTTTTAAAAGTTTGGTTACTGTGAGTAGAACACAACAATCTGATACAAAGAAACAGTCATACTGAAATACAGGAATTCCAAATAGTTACTTATTTCAATTCACATCAGTCACCTACTCAAGTTTACAATGAGAATGCTGTCACTTGTGAACGCTTAAACATATTAATAAAACTTTAAACATACTAATAAAACTTTAAACATACACTACGAAATGCAAGAGGTGCACTGAATGAACAAGCATTTTACTCCTGTGGCGAATCCCTGGATTTACAAGTTAATACAGGAATTGTCATAGATCATGACACTATTTAAGGTCATGCCCCTCTCCCCATTATTGCATTTTCCAAAATTAGGCTTTTCATTTGAAAGGGGAAATAAAAAAGTGGGAATGTACGATAGATTGAAAATGCAATGGTAACAAGAGGATTTATCTGAGAAAATTTCCTAATGCTTTCTTAATCAGAGATTATTTTCTGGTTGACAGTTTCCCCTATAGTATGATCCTACTATACATCTAAACATCAGAGGAACAGCTAATAATCTTTGTTTATTAAATGTTCAACATTCCATAAAAATATTTAGAATTAAAACAAAATGATCCAATCAGAATATAAAACCAAAAAATATCGGTTTCCAAAAAACAGTCAGTTAATTTCCATCTCACTGTGTCAATAGTAGCTTTTTGTATAAGGAGAAAATATAAATCACTCCAACAAAACTAGCAACGAGCTCATCAAATTCAAATGCTGCTTTCCATTTATGTATTTTTTATATTAAAGCAATAAACATGGTTCATTTGCCTTCCACTGGTTGCCATGTTTTTCTATGCTGTTGCTATGAACTTCAGCCATTAGCTGTGCTCCAAGGTAAACTACATGAACCATCAACAAAAGTGACACCCAATCTATGGAGTTCATATTTTCTCCAGATTATCTATGCTAGTTGACAAGCTGGTAATGAAAAAAATCACACTAAGCAAATGGTTCCTCTAATAACAATAAATTTTCTATAAAATTATGAAGGGTACAAAACGTTTCCTTGCATCTATTTTGTCATGAATTCTAATTAACGCTGCGAAAACCTGAGAGTGCTGGGTCATCACAAGAAGTGCATCGAGGTTTGATTGATAATACAGTGCAAGTTGGCCTATGCTGCCAAGATTCCTCTCTCTTAAATTAATGGCCACCCCACCTGCCCTAATCATACAGCTCAAATGATATTCCCCTTCTTATTTCAATTTTCTGGAGGCAAGGAAACTGGAAAAGATCAGTCATTTATCTTCTAATAGCTGGATAATAGATCTATCACAATAAAATATCTGCACAAACTCAGTAATTTTTTTCCACAAAAGTGAAGCTTTTACCAACATTAAATCATTAAGTTAAGAAAACATTGTCTTATCCACAGATTTGGGTTCTAAACTAAAACATTAACTTATTAGCAGAAACCTACCATTGAAAAGTAGAGAGCCCAGCTTTCTTTCCCCAAATGTTATCCCCAAATACACTGCTTTAGTTTAAAAGATCAAGATCTTCATTGCAAAGCCATCACCAATTCCTACAATCATTTTTTAATCTAAAGGGTCTCACTTCACAAGAACCTGTGCTTCATGTAGTAACCATGCAGTCTGCAGAAGAAATCTCAGTACTCACACATTTATATAAAGTCTCTTCACCCCCAAAATAGAATTCATACTAAGTTGCATCTGTTATATTTAGGAATAAATTATCACACCAGAACAGAAGAATAAATTTAACTATTAGAAGCAGTTGAATGTGATTAAAATATTCTCATTCAAAGAAAAAATATTATTTAAACAGAGGCTAAAGGAAAATTTAGCCTTTAGAAAAGAGTGTAAATCTTAATTACCAATAAACAGATTCCATGCAATAAGCTAATTTAATGTCAGTCTTCACCCAAAATATGCCTCTGTCCCTCCCCATATTATTTCACAACAGAGGTTTCTGGGGACACTTCATCAGGAGTACATACTTGGGAATCAATGAGCATCTGCAAGTCTGGCCAACATGTTTTGAAATTTTTCTCTAGCATTCTTCTGTCTTAGAAGAGTTCAAAAGCAGTGCTGCACTCTATACTATCTGGTCCCAGAACAGGAGCTATAATAGTAACAGCTATGCTATAGCACAAAATATATGTGGCCACATACTAAGCCAGTTCTCTGGATGGGGCTGAAAAAAATTCATTTTATCATGCAGCACATGCATTTATATTTCCACACAAACATCATAAACCTTCCTTATAAAAGACATATCTGCCCAAACAAAATAAAATAAGATCAAAGTTAAATACAGAAACCTGCAATAAATTTGGACATTTTTAGTATGTCCAGCATCCATACAATTACATCCCAGCTACAGGTCTACATTCTGCCTTTTCTTTTTAGATGCAGCTTTAGATACACTTTGGGATACTGTAGTTTGGACTGAAGAATGAAAGTCACAAGTTCTTTTCGCTTTACAGGTTTGGACAACAGACATAATTCCTTTTCAATATCAACATGGATTTTTTTTTTATCTGCTGTAACTCAGGTATCATTAATGAACTTTATTTTTATTGTTGTTTACAAAATCAGAGTTGTAAAATACACAGGCTACAAACACAATGCAGTTCTACAGTCCTTCACAGTACGCCAAAAGCAACTTAGGCTACAAATCCTGCCTTAAACCCTATGCCCCAAAGCTAGATCATCAGCCTTGTTAAGTGAATGGAAAAAATAGAATTAGAGTGAAGTGACAGAATCAACCAAAAAGAAAACGGGAACTAGCTTCCTCTAAAATACCCAATTACACCTTCACACACGACTATGTGAATAGCTGTATTACTTTCTAAGAAAACCGTTTTAGCATAAAATACACACATGCTCTTATCTTAATTTCTACATAAAATCATGTCAGCTGTTCAATTATCTAGAATTACTAGAAAAATAAAAGGAACAGGCATTCATGCTCTTGTACCTGCTTATCAAAGTCTGAGGTACTTTTTTTTGTAAAGCAAGAGTAAAAAAATAACTAGGAGTTTCTTAAGTCTCTATAATAATAGCATGTTCTCTCTGAAAAAAAAAATCTGGTTTACATAAATTTAGAGGCATCTATGTTTAGCAGCTATTCTATCTTACTTTAATGTAAAGATTATGTCAATGTCTCAAAACCCTGCTTGAGGTCAAATGGTTACCGAAAATAAACAAATTATGAGTAAAAATTTACTTTTTATTAAAGCGAAGTCTCAAACATCACTTGAACAACATTCAACACTCTCCCTCCAAACATGTCTAAAACAAATGGAATAAGAACAAAAAAAAACAAACAAAAAAACCCACATGGTAGTTTTTCCCGCATCCAGTTATTATATACAATGCATTATGGCTTGTCTTAGGACTATCAGCCGTTAAGTACACAGCAATGCCAAAAGTAACCTGACATTTCCATTGAAGGAAAAAAAGGTGGAGAAGCACTAATGTTCAACAATTCCCAAAGTCACTAAGATTCTCCCACTCCGGTAAAGATGCTATTTAATGAAAACACCATGACTTTCCCAACAAACTGATCTGCTGACATTAGATTAAAACTAATGATGGAGAGGCTATGACAACTAATGTTGATGTAAGGGAACAGCTTCTGTGCATTTAAATTGAAGGAATCCAAAGATTAGTGTCAAGTAAACACCTGTGGTCTGAGTTCCATATTATCACCCTACATATTTCATGCCATCTGATGTCAAACAGGCAACGGAAGCTGCAAAAACATGAGAAATACCATTAATCAAACACAGGCACTTCATAAGACTATGACGAAATGCTGTTGTTCTACAGCTCAGATCCATTTCTAGAATTCCTGTGACAACATACCCAACTTAACTTTCTTCACAAAGACTGCAAAATATTTTCTAAAAGTTTTTGTCTTTATCTATGTAGACGGAGCTTTTTCTTTTATGCTAAGTGTATGAAATTCAGCTTCCCTTAAACAATACAAAAAGATGGTTCAAATTAATACAAATTTCCCAAGAGGAGCTTAAATAAGACTTAAAAAATAGCCAACCTAAGGCTATATAGGCTACATAAGTACACACTTGTATATAAGGACCACTCCCTCAATAAGTTTGCAGACGACACCAAGCTGGGCAGGAGTGTTGATCTGCTCGAGGGTAGGAAGGCTCTGCAGAAGGACCTGGACAGGCTGGATCGATGGGCTGAGGCCAACTGCATGAGGTTCAACAAGGCCAAGGGCCGGGTCCTGCACTTCGGCCACAACAACCCCAGACAACGCTACAGGCTTGGGGAAGAGTGGCTGGAAAGCTGCCCAGAGGAAAAGGACCTGGGGGTGCTGATTGACAGCTGGCTGAATATGAGCTGGCAGTGTGCCCAGGTGGCCAAGAAGGCCAATGGCAACCTGGCCTGTATCAGAAATAGTATGGCCAGCAGGAGTAGGGAGGTGATCGTGCCCCTGTACTCGGCACTGGTGAGGCCGCACCTTGAATACCGTGTTCAGTTTTGGGCCCCTCACTACAAGGAGGAGCATGTCCAGAGAAGGGCAACGAAGCTGGTGAAGGGCCTGGAGCACAAGTCTTATGAGGAGCGGCTGAGGGAACTGGGGTTGTTTAGTCTGGAGAAGAGGAGACTCAGGGGATACCTCATCACACTCTACAACTACCTGAAGGGAGGTTGTAGCGAGGTGGGTGTTGGTCTCTTCTCCCAAGTAACTAGTGATAGGACGAAAGGAAATGGCCTCAAGTTGCACCAAGGGAGGTTTAGATTGAACATTAGAAAAAATTTCTTTACTGAAAGAGTGATCAGGCCTTGGAACAGGCTGCCCAGGGAAGTGGTGGAGTCACCATCCCTGGAAGTATTTAAAAGATGTGTAGATGAGGCGCTTAGGGACATGGTGTAGTGGGCATGGTGGTGTTGGGTTGATGGTTGGACTCGATGATCTTAGAGGTCTTTTCCAACCTTAATGATTCTGTCATTCTACCCATAAGTAGCTGCATCTCTCCAGTTTTAAAAGCTAAAAGTAGCTACAAGTGGCACTCCATTTCCTCCGCTGTGAGCAAATTGCTATGTTCTCCAACTCGAGGCAAAGAACAAGCCTATTCAGATTGGAGTTACCTGCTGATAAAACATTTGTGCACTACATGCTTTCTGTTAGCAAATGTGGAGGCTTTCTGGGAACATTCAGTGGAATATGACAAAAGATAACTACTTAAGGTGAAGCTTTTCCGTGCTAGACTGGTCTTCCCAAAGCTATCAAGGATTAAAGAGAGACCGATCCACTTCAGATCACAACAAGCTGTGGAGTCTGGGATGAAAGAGCTCATATTAATACTTGGTTTTGATTCAGAGAGTCCTGAAGAGAGATTTGTACGGTTCCTTTTGGAATAATAATTCTTCATATCGCTTCCTGAAAAAGTAAAACTTCTGAAGCTGAGATATCTCAGCCCAGGCTGGAATCAGGTCTTGCTAGGGAACAGACCAACAGTAATCAGAGGGAGGAAAAAGTTGGGGCAGTTTACCATACTACGCCTCCAAAGAGGTCCAGAAGACCCAATTCTAGACCATCATTCTTAGCTTCTTGAATGTGCTGACAAAATAGCATAACTTTGACTATTGCTTCAGCTAGTATCTTCATAAATACAGTGTCCATTATTCAATCTCACAGAGGCACCAGAATTGTGGCACATACTAAGCAATGAGCGTTAATCCCCTTGTAAGTAACTCCAAGCGCCTGGATCAGTGTGCTGGGGAAAAAGAAGATCCAAACCTACTCTATAATTTTTTCCTCTAACATTTTATTAAAATTAAATGTGTAAACGACTAGTTGTTGGATAACTTGCCATTTACCATAAGCAATAGGGACTAGGAAACAGAGTGAAAACTCAGGGATTTTATTTTCCTGCCATCAGCCGTAAAAAGAAACAAAGATGGCTTCTCAGCCCTTTACGCCTCCACAGATATAAAGAATCTAATCTCACATTCACAGATTGCATGCACACCAAGAGCATGAACCACAAAAAGAAAATACACAAAGAACCACTGGGGGGGGAACTCCACAGAAGCACAAAGGCCTCTGACAAATGAATATAGGTCAAGCATAGATGCAGCCAGGAGAACTAACTGATTTACTGTCTGCTGAGCCATTAAGCTCTGACACTCTCCTTCAGTAACCCTCCAGTGGAAGTTGCAAGATGGCTTTTAGAGAACAGCACCATTTATGTCCTGAACACCCGGACTGTGCTAGAACAACAGACGATATATTCCTGTGTGTTACAAAAACACATGGCAAATGGGCGATTAAGCAACACACTCTCTGGCACCTAGTAATGCTTTCATTTACTCAAAAAGGATTACATTCACTAAATTAGTAATCTGAACACGAAGAACAAGAGAGTATTTTAATTTACAACTCTGTTTTCTATTTGAAATCTATCTTTAACTCCTTGCTCAATTACCTTTCTGGCTTAGACTTGGGAAACTTATTTGTAGCGTACAGGAAGAAAAATAAAGTGTGTGTGACCATTGTGAGACATCCAGGAGTTCACACAGAAAACCTGTACCTACACAGGGCAGGCAAAATATAACAAGAGTATTAAATTTACAGAAATTGTCCCAGGACTTCGGTTTTACTTACCAGATTGGAAGTGGGGATATTTGCAAGAACAAAGAAGTGCACAGCAAGTATCATTGTTTAACAGTTGTACACACTACCAGGCTGACTGACGTCAACAGGCATACTGTGCATTGTACAGAAGTAATTTATTTTTACAGTATCACAAACAAATGACCCCGCTAATTTCCCAATGAAAAAGTGTTTATACGCGACACTTGTACACTGATTCATCTCATTATGTAACTTTCATTTTTAAAATTAAGTTTAAAGAAGCATACATAAAAAACATATTAACAAAAACAGATTAAGAATACCATGATGCAAGTAAAATTACCAGTCTTATTAAAGGAGATGGTCACTAATCCAGTCATAGTACAATGCATAAATACACAATGATACTTCTACCTAAAAACATACAAAACCACAACAGCAAGGGTTAGGAAATGTATTATGTGCTGCTGAATGACAGTCTCAGAAGTAAACTTTTTAAAAATATATGCATATGTAATAGCATACTGTTTCTTACCGTACTTCTATCCTTCAAAAGCTTTTCTATCACTTCAATTAACATTTCCTTTTGCTCTGGATCAAGACTAGAAGAAAAAAATAAAAATTCTTTTTACTCATTTCGCCAGACATATCAGAAATTAAAAGAGGTTAGGTTTGTTGACCTTTAGACACAAGCTGGGAACCAAGAGCATTGAAGAAACCACTTCCAGAAAAATCAAGTATTCCAAAGAACAGACTGTAAAAGAACTTGACTGAAAATAAAGTTAATCATGGAATATAGAATTGAATTGAAGGAGTATAAAACAAAATTACAAAGATTACCTTTATGTTATACCATTTAGGTGTGTTTTATAAGAATCTTAATATTTAAACTCATAAAAATTTTAGGATTTAAGAAACATTAAGACAGGCCAACCCATTACAGAGAACTTCACTCAGCCTTAGATGTTAAGTCACAAGGATCTCACTGCTTTTGCAGAAGGCAATTTCAGCATGAATGAGTTCAGCAGTGAATGAGCATCAGGACAAAGCAGAATCATACCTTTATTATCTAATTATCAATATAATGCTTCAAGGAAGACACTTTGTTAACTTCACTAATTTTAGTCAGAAGTATTGGAACTCAAAAATTTGGACATTGTATTCAAGTGTACTTATACAGAGTTGGTGTGCAAGCTGATGAAAAATAAGACTCCTTTAAGTCCTATATAAATAGTACAAACAGAGGAAAAACAAAAGTTGCAAACAACAATCTTCATATTGTCCTTTTCATATTCAAAGACAGAGAAAAATTTGCCAGAAACATCCATTATTGTTAAAGTTGCTTCTTAAGTAGGAAAGGACCCACTTTTCATTCCAGCTGTTTCTTCATCATGGATCTATAGAGCATGGAAGAATTCAAAGCCAAGGCAGAATTAAATACAAAGAGAAAGTAGGTACAAAGAGCCATACAGATGTGTAGTTCTATGCCTTTGAAAAGTCATTTCAATGTGGATACGGTTACAGGTAAGTAAGGAAGTATTTGGTCATTGTTGTACACTTCAGTTTTAACGCCGAGTGATGAACTGCCCTAATGCACAGTATATCCTGTCCAGCTACAGATTCACAAAGTGAGTATCTAGCTGCATACCTACTCTAATACCTAGCAATACTAAAACATGCTAAATGGATAACAAAACTTTGTAAGAAGTCACCATCAGCATAAGCAAAGCAACAGCACATTGTTCCATAAACTCTTTTCCGATCACCTTTTGTTCCAACTTCTATTTTTGTCAAAAAAGATTTACTGGATCTTCTGCCAACGACCAAAATCTTCAGTGGAAAAGCCAGAAGTCTTTCTAATAGGCCTTATTTCAAATTTTCAAATTTGGTATAAAATTTAAAGAGAGAAAGAAGTGAGTACTTATTACTAAGAAACTTTGAAAAATACCAATTTTGTTATGTGATCAAGATAATCTTCAGTAAGGGCTCTGATAACTGAATTCACATTCCTCCCCCTCTACTGAATTCACATTCCTCCCCCTCTTCTTTCCTGATGTTTTAGATACGGAAGGCAGCATTCTTGGAGAGAAAACAAGAGAACAGGCTAAAGAGCTCAGAATGATCTGCTCCCATTATGGTATCTACTAGTAATAGTATGGAATCTATTAATACTAGTGATGGGACTTTTTAATAAAAAGTCCTTTTCCAAATCTCGGTGCAAGTAGGTGCAAGTACATGGTAGAGTTTTCTATTGATAGACAGAAGATACTAATAGCTTTGAAATACACTCTAAGTGAAATAAGCAAGAGGTCTGACATTTTCAATGATAAAAATTACTCCAATGTACCTGGCAACGTTGATTGTATTGGGCACAAATGTTGCTGTTCACGCTATGCCTGAAATCTTTTCTGTTTGATATGTAAGCTTCCTGCTGTTAGGATTGATTGAACACCTAATGAACAAGCTCTTCTAGGTCAGACATCCATCCAAACACCATGACACTAAGTGTAAGGAAGATCGGAATATCGAACCTGCATCCAGAAGTCTGACTGGAGCACTAACTGAACTACAAGACTATCAAATAGGTAGAGAAGTCATGGAAACCAAAAAGTAAATGGAGCAAGCAGGCACTATTAGAATGAACTGCTACTTCTTCTTAACTCAAATGCTCACAGAAGATGGAGTAATTGGATGTAGGAGAGTATATAAACTGTTGACTGATCTTCACATCAAAAATCCATCCTCTCCAGAATTCTGATTTTGACCAACTTCAGAGCGAGTCTTCTGAAATTACTTGCTCATTACAAATAGGCCAAAAGACAGCTTTGCCACCAGTATATATCTGTATTGATGAATTGTGGAGTTACCAGTCGTGATCCTTATTGAAACATCTGCTGAGACTGCCTGTTAAAGACTCTTATTTGCAGGCAAGCCAACTGGGCATGCTGTGGACAGGTTAATTTGATAGCCTCTTCACCAGTTCCCAGTACTGCTGATTCTTCAAGTGACCCAGAAAACTATACTCTCTTCCTTGGTCCTGCGGTAAACCAGTGCTATCAAGTATTGCATTTGTACAAGTAAATTTTGAAAATGTGGCAATAAAAGTTCCTATGCTTTCTATAAGCAGTTCCCAAATCCTACTACCAAGGACACAATTGTTAGTTACAACTCCACTCACAAGTAACCATGAAGCTTATTCTAGTCCAGGTAAGGTGGAATTTGCAGCTACAGCTTGCATTATGATGCCTAGGATGTTTGCATGAAGTGAAAACTTGTGAAGGATGTACAGGCCCTCTAAACCATTAAGGAAACCTTTACAGAACATTAGTTTCATTAGTTTTCCTTTGCTATGTGAGTTAGACCTCAATTTTACTACCAGTCAGGAATTCATGGAGACTAGAAGGGAGTGAGGCCAGTATCTCCAGATTGTGCTGCTGTATTTTTTACCATAAAAAATACCTTTTCATGGTATTTGCAAGAATGACTTCAAAATCTTAGCAGTGACATCATTTAAGCATAGGATACCATATGAACCAGAGATAAGAAAAAATACAAGTTATAGTTGAAGTTGTATATCATATCCGGAGATTGCATGAAAGATGGATAAAAGTAATCAAGTTAGATTTCAACATCTTCCAGTTTTGCACGAATCACCAATAAGCTCTTTAATCTGGACTAGTAAAACAAACTTTGCCTGTCATGAAGAGAAGAAATGGAAGCATCGATTTAAGTTAAAATTACATGGAATAGCCTGCTGTCTGGATACTGCTGTGCCTTGCTGGCACTAACAGACCATTACTGCCAAACTCCTCCAAATAGTTTTGATACTATCAGGAAATCAAAGGACATTCTGTGTATGGAGAATAATTCAGGCCAAGAACTCTTGTGTGCTGGAACCAGATGCTAACAAAAAATAAACTACTCCAATAGCAGGAAGGGACTTAAAATCCATTCCCTCTTGTGATAAAAGGCTTGCCTGCACACAGAGGAGTACAGAGGTGGGGGAAACTCCAGTAACGTCCTGACCCAGCTACTCCCAAAGCCATCACATGGGAGCACTCAGCTCAATTAAAAAAAAAAAAGTCACCAGAAGGAAGGAACCCTGCCGAGGTTCTTCGGAGAGCTGCCACAGAAAAGCCATCAGCCTTATGGCCCTGAAATGAACCTATCATGATTTAGAGTGGCTCTCCAGAGCACCTTTCAGACTTAGGAGTGTTACCAGCTACAGGGCTATGAAACTTACTATGCGATGCCAAAAAAGCATTTTGGGATTGTACAAGACTTACTAGGGGATGTTTATGGGAGAAATGAAAGGCAGGGAAAGAGAGGGATCTAGATTATTTCGGGAAGAACAAGCATAGGAAAACAGAGGGATAGGTGCATAAAAGAAGCCAGTTGTATGTAAACACTTCGCTGTTCAGCAAGCTTGTCTGGCCATGCTCTGCACCACAGTCTGTTCTGTCTTCTCATTAAACTATATTTCTAACTATTTTCCTGGCTGAGGCAGTCTCTATTCTGTATGCATATGTGATACGGATAAGCTCCAGCAACTGGAGTCAGGCCATGGATTATAGGGACCCATATAACTGCATTACCAGCAACCAGAGCAAGTATGCATGTCAGTGTGTGATGGCTAGAGAGTATCAAGCCAGGCTGGGTGGCTTGGGAAGCCAGGTATTAACATGAGGCCAGAGGTCTGGGCTGGACGTGTGTGTGTGTCTCTGAGTAAGACAACTGGAGATTTTGGCTACCAGAGGGACCAGGGCATCCAGGCTAACTATTGGAGAGACTGTAAGGTCTGAGGTTGACCGAGATACCCATTTGCACGTCTCAGTCTCTGTTTCTCTCCCCTCCTTCTCTCCACTCAGTGGGAGACAATTGGAGACGAGGGGATATAAGGGCCAGTTACTGCATAGCCTGAGTGTCTCAATCCAGCTACTGTGGGATTCATAGTGTTTGAGTGAAAGGGTAGGGGCATGCATGTGTCTGACTGAGGGGGTCTGTAACAGCAAGTGCAGTGGGGTTGCAAGCATTGTGCACTTGCATGTGCCAGTGCCAGCGACTGGGGATCCAGTTACTGGAAAGACTGAGCATCTAGGATCATTTCTGGGGGATCCATATTGTACATATGTAAGTCCACTAATGAGCCTGCATCCTGATCAGCCAGCAACTGCAACAGGATAAGGCTGTTGGTGCTGGTTTTGTCTACATGAGTGCTGTTTTCTGTCTGTGCTGATCTGTATAGCTGGCTGTGTGTATGTGTGTTGTATATGTGTGTGTATGTGGCCATTAGGAGTACACGCTCAGCCTCGCTACTGGGTGGTCTGAGGGGGCGTGGAACTGCAGCAGCCTCAGGCTACCTGATTCAGAACCCCTAACACCGCTCACCCTCCTCTTTTTGGTATAGGTGAAATAAAGGGAAATAAGCAGTAGAATAAATGCCTGCCTTCGTTTTGGAAAGGTGTAAGTTCTGTTGCCCCCTCCTGTGTAAACCAGTACCCACCCTCTGTGTAAGACCTCTTCCACAACAAGAATTTCTGAAGAGGGAAAAGGAAGATTTGGATTTGCATAGATAAAATTTCTACGAGTTAGTGTTCATTCATCATCTGGACTGCAAACTACAGCAAATGCCTTCAGGATGAAAGATACAGATGCTAAACACAGAAATCTTCGATTCCGAGAATACCCATCAAAATAGTTGCTACACAGATGACAATAACTGCTATATTAAAAACAAAAGATAGTGTATCAGTTTCTTTTTGCATCTCTTCATAGTTATCCTGTTAGTCCAGCAAGCAAGAGACTTGCCTGAATTCCAAGCAAACCAGTCGAGTGACGGAATGTCTACACACACTTTATACTTTTTAAGAAACAGATCTGATGTATCTGAGACACAGCAACCCCCCCAGTAGTCTTAATAAACATAGCCCACAACTATCTTAAAATTGCTTTCCAGTATTTGTCAGAATCACTTACCTGTACAGTTTTTGGATTGCATGGGCTGCATTCTTCCTCACATAAGGAGATAAATCAGAAGAGGCTTCCTTAATAGCAAGCATCATAATAGGAACAATAATTGGGACACGGATACTGGATAAAACTCTTAGAGCACTTGCACGGATTAACTGATTAGGATCCTAAAGAATGGGAGAGAAAGGGAGAAATAAAATAAGGTAGAGCAGAAATGCATCATTAAATTCTCTGCAATGTTTATACTAATTAGTGACTGCACATTAGAACATGTAAATCTATCAGTCAGGCTTGCAAGCCAAGGCCACACTAAAAAGAAAACAACCAAACAAAGCAAAAGAAAGTAAGAAAGGAAACATTGAAACATTATGAAAATCTGGAAATCTGGCAAAGGAAAACATAAACATAATTCACTTTCCCAAGCAAAATATGGGAATGAGGGTAAAAAAGACTAGTATTTTATTTAATGATCTGAAACATTTTCTGCAATCCAAGTGGAATTCAGATATTCTGAGAAACACACGTAGCTCAGTTTTATTACTTAAATATAAGAACTGTCAAATAAAAATGTGGTTCTCAGTTGTGAACTCCACTCAAGTTCTTGACAACACAACCACTTTATGCTTTACTGCAAGATATAAACTGAAGCCAGTAACAAAATGAATTTTCTTAGGAACATGTCAAAATATTAAACTAAATGTTTTGAGACTTCCCTCTATTCTCTACCCTCCCTTCTTCCATCCAAGTACTTACTCCCCTTTTATAATGGTAGGGTTAGCTTGGAGATCCAACAATAGCACAAAACATCTGTATTTGGAGGAACTGTTATGTAAACCTCATCCATTAATCATGGGCTTGGGACACATGAGAAAAATGTTGCTTAATCAAGTACTAAATCCTCTGAAATCTAGCAAACTGAAATTGCAGCAGCATTAATTCAGTGTACTGTCTGCCAGAAGGGCACTTCCCAAAGAACACTTCCCCAAGAACTGAGAGTTGGCAACATGGGTTTTCAACCTGGTATTACTTAATGATCAGTTCATCTATGCTTTCAAAATTCCTACATCTTAGCAGCTTCTGAGTAATAAATATCTGGATGGTGAAAGCACTTAATCTGACAGTTTTTGGAAAAACAACTTGTTCTTAGAGTTTGCAAAGCTCATCTCCAATCACACAAGTTTAAAATGCCCCCAAAAGTTCTTTACGTGTAGATTTCTCCTCCCTCTTTAGAAAGCCAAATTACAATCTTCATTACAAAACCAGAAACAAAATGTTACAAAAAACGAACAGAGAGAATTAATTACATTTCCCTATCTTCCACAGCAGGCTTAGTAATTTCCTCAGTTGCTGCAAATTTCCGCTAGCTTGGAGTCTACCTCCTTGCCACAAGTTATTCACAGCCACAACATTTGAGTTATCCCCTCTCCTTCTGTTCCAACTATCCACTGCTTTTTAAAAAGTTATGCCATGAGAAGTGTTCACTGTATACATATCTCATTAAAAACATAGGATTCAAAGTAATTTGAATTTTAGCTTTTCATGGCAGTCACAAATAGTAAAGGTAGCACACATGACATTGAGATAAAAGCTGGAAGGAAAGGGGCCAAAAGCTCTCTAGTTAGTTGTGGGATGCTCCTACAGTTGCACACCTGGTGCTCCGATTGCAACATTTTCCAACGAGATGCAAAGTCTGGTCAGTGACACGAAATTAATTATGAACCTAGAGTAGCCTTACAAGAGTACAAGAAAAAAGAAAAAAAATTTTCCTATTATAAAAACTGGCTAAAGTTAAGGACAGAGACTTAATAAATCTTTCTTTTCTCCACGGTCACACTTCAAAGGCAATCCTAATCTTTGTTCTCTAATCCCATTCTCCATTGTGATCTGAATTTGAAACGAAACAGTACAAAATGCTATTTCTTCAGTGTTTTTAATAAAAAAGTAGCATGTACGACACATTGAATATTTTAATTTAGGTACTATCATCTTCCTTATGTTCCAATTCTCTGTTGTACACAAGGATCTTTTACACAAACTAAAAGGAACACAGGTGGTTCAGGGTAATAACAGGGTCTTCTTCCTACATACATAAGCTACCTTGGAAAGAGAAAAGGCATTCCAGAAATTAAATGTTGAGCATGTGAATTTGAGAGCACCATTCTGCTGCTTTTCTTTAGTGAAGTAATTTTACTTCATGCATGCTTAGCTGCTTCACGAGCTTTGAGGTAGCAGAAAAAATTCTGTCAACAACATAACTTGAAACTACTTTATCAGATGCAGATATTTACATGCTTTAGTTTACCAGACTACATTTACACAGTTATTTTTATTTTTGTGATACCAGCTCAGAATTCTCTATGAAATGTTGTTTAGGAGTCACTCACTTTTAAAGCACGCTGGAAAGTACTGATGGACAATAATGCTAGATCTTGCTGCTCCTCTGCGTAACGCATCAGATAAACATATACAAGCTTCTTTATCTGAAAAGAAAAACACAATAAACATCATTATCAGAAAGTTTTAGAATTCTGTAAAACTAAGTCCTAGATTGCGCATTTTCATCAACATTTTCTTCTTTGAGGGAAGAGTTAATATATCACTGGAGTACTCACATGCTTCTCAAATGTCTTATGATTTACTGTAATTCTTTTAATAGAAACTCCCTGAGGTGCTGCAATATTACCTAATTAATGATACCGTCAGATGAAGGCTAATAACACAAAGTACTGCTTTATATTATCAACTAGTAAATAGAGACTTGAATAATCTAAGAAGTTGACATATGGCAACTGACCACCTGAGCACTCATGGTTTTTTCTTATGGAAAATAGGTTAAACTGCAATAGTCAAGGATTTCAACAAGCCCATTTTACTTCACCCTGAAACTCAAAATCAATTACTTTAACACATTTGAAAGAGAATATAACTTCCAGCTGAAGTGTGGTAACTTACACTATTTACATCTGATTAAAAGACCACTTCTATGCTTCAATGCAACTACGTCTTGGACAAAAACAAACGGTATTAGATCCACCTTTGCCTGACTACAAGCACTCAAAAGATGTAGCCAATATAAGCATACTACAAAGGATGCAATGTTCAAAGATTAAGAAAACCTCTGTATGATTTTGGGAGAGGAGGGTATTCAATTTAGTTCATTTTACCCCCTCATGGCCACTGTATGCCCAGGAAGCAGTGAAAACATTTTTTACATTCGAGTCATAAACCAACTATTGGAGTTTATAATGGAAAATTCTGAAAGACCCTCAACTACAGCTGAGCTATAATTACTGTCACTATCAGAAAATGTATCTTTGTGCTAATTCTGGCAAAAAGCATAATACTAAATCACAGAAGGTTACACCATACTAAATTATTTGTTGTTCAGCTTTAGACAAGCAGCAATCAACATTGACCACAAGAGGCCTATGCACTGAATGACTGCAGGTGTGTGAAGAAAGCCTCCCTTCCTTGAAACCACTCTGTGACTAGAAATGGAAGCACTTAGAGCTTCGTGACTACACTATTCTTTTACCATTTACCTTCATTCAATGTTAAAATGCTCCTTTCTATAAAACTAATCATAACAGGGGCACATTAGGCTTGAGGAACACAGGCAGATTTGTTTAATTAGTTTATCAATATAAGCACATCAAACTCCATGAGTTATTGACCAAGACTTATTTTTGTTCTATACCACCAATTGTTTATTAGGTCACTTTTTCTACCCTTACCATCCATGACATGATGCACATAATCAAGTTGAGGTCAGCGTGTACTTATAAAAACAAAAATCACAAGATACTTCTGTAAACAATAAGATGCCCTTTGCTTCTCTTAAAACAAATGAACGTGTTCTACCGCTTCTTCACCTCCATTTCCCTGTACCAGAGCATTCAGCCCTGATAAAAAAAAAACAGCAGCCATTTCTGGGCAGGAAAGTCACTCGGATACAAAGTCACTCCGAAGAACTGATGTATTTCATGCTACCTCATTGTAGCAATTTGTATGGACAGGTCTGTGTAAGAATTCTTAAGGACAGGGAAAAATTTGGCAAAACATTTTCAGAAAACAGTATCACGATCAATGTACTAAGAATCTGACTTAACCCAGTAATTGCTCATCATTTCAAAAGCATCCTAAAAACTGAACCATGATAAAGGTTTCTGAGACCCAGAAGTGCGAACTAGATGTCTGTAAGTATAGCTACATTATGAACTAAACTTGTCATCTAACTAACCTTGATAAAGAACAGAAATTAGTCAGTTGGCTTTATTGAATCCCCTGATCTTTTTTCAGTTTAAACAGCCTCTTCCCACACAAATACGTTAGCACTAAATGGTGGAAAAATAAGTTATGAGGGAACTTTAACCCCAGCATAGAGGAAGACATGTGAATTCACATAACTGTCTGTTTGTTTCAAAATATAAGGAAAGGCCCATAAAATATAAACAGTGAAAGGCTTCTGCTAATTAATGTCAGGTTATGTGATAAAACCTTGTCTGCACACCCACAAAGGGGAACAGAGAGACAAAGGTGGTGGAGGGGTTTTTGCAAGTAATACCCTGCCCTAGCTTCTCCCAAGTCCATGACAGGAACCATCAGACCAGAGGTGCAGAGAGACACAGTAGTAGGAGGGAACCCAAATTTAGGATGCAGAGGAAAGGACACCCTGTCAGGCCCCTCCCAGGATCACCTCAGGAGAGCCTCAGCTCCGCATCCAGGTGTCAAACCCGTCAAGAGTCAACACCAGATCATCTTTCAGGCTGAGGGGCTTTTCTGCATACAGGTATGGGACACAGATGAAGAGTATTCTAGGATTGCACAAGACTTGTCATGGGATGTTTTGGGGAGGAACCAAAGTGAAGGAGAAGCAGGGGAATTCTATGTGATCTGGGGAGGAACAAGTGAGGGAAAACAGAGGGATAAACAGAAAAAAATGGCTGGACACATCTAAACAGTCTGCTGGTTGGTACATCTACCCTTCTGTGCCCTGCATCTGACCAGCACAGTCTGTTGTGTTTTCTCATTAATTCCATTTTTAACTATTTTCCTTGGTGAGGTACTCTCTATTCAGTGTGAAGGTGCATGTATGTGCCAGCAACTACAGTCAGGCCACAGGCTGGAGGACCCATGTGTCCATGGGCACCAGCAACTAGAGACACCAGAGTGAGGGGATTTAAGTGCGACTCCAGCCACTGGAATGGGACCTCAAGTCATAGAGGCCCCTATGTCCATGGTGGCCAGCACCTGGAACAAGTGAAGGTCTGGTTGCCAGCACCTGGGCTGGGACCACAGACCAGAGGGCCCATGAGTATGGGTGCAAGCAACTGAAGAGACTGGAGTATGTGAAACCAAGCACAAACCCATGTGTCTGTGGTGCCAGTGACTGGAATGGGTGCAGGTGTACCGGTGAATCAAGCTGCACTAGCTAGCAAGTGGGTGAAGTGGGAAGGAGGTAGGTAAGGGTGTGGGCATCTAAGGGTGAGACCACAGGAAGAGTTGGCTATGGCATAGACCAGGGGAGTCTCATCCAGCTGCCAGAGAAACCAGATGGTCTGCAGGTCTCTAGGGGCAAGAATCACCTGTTTGTGTGCACCTCTCTAAGGGCATAACCATGGGGGGTTGGCTAGTAAAGGACCAGGGGAGTTCTGGCCAGGCCCAGTTGTGTGTGCGCACGTGTGCACACACCTGTGCGTCTAAGGGCAAGACCATGAGGGGGCAGCTACTGGGGGACCCGGGGAGTCCTGGTTTACATGTGTTCATATGTGTACAGCAGTTTGTACCAGCAACTGAAACACAGCTGCAGCCTCAGGCTCATGCGTCCAGGTGCCAGCAACAGGGGAGACTAGGATCCAAGGGCCAGCTACCATGCAGACCGCATCTGAGCCCAGCGGTTGGATGGATCCACACTATACATATGTATGTATACATACATTTCTGCTAGCATCTTGAATTGCCAAGCTGCTGGTGCTGTTTGTGTTCATGCGAGTACCCTGTGTCAATTTATGTGGCTGCCTCTGTATATATAGGTATTTCTTGTGTGTTTATATACACAAAACATGTGTGTGTGCACCTACCAGTAATACACTCCCAGCCTCACTACTGGAAGCCTGGAGCTGGGGCGATCTTGCCTCTGTTGGGCTAGCAGTTCTAGCCCTAACAGTTAAAAGCACTCAAGATGAATAATACTGTTCAAGGCACTCCTCTTTGGTGTAAGGTATCTCTGTTCAAAACTGGACATTGAGTACTCATAACTTACAAACAGAAGTTAAAGAGGAAGAGAATATTTAACTAGTCTAAGAATGATTCCTTTCCCCATTTCCTTTTATCTCCTATTATTAAAAGTACAGTTACAATTTCTAAATTATTTTAATACAGTAAATTCTGAAAGACTCTGAATTGTCATCTTTGCACACTTACGCCTCCTTGGCTTACCAGAGCTCAGTATTTGGCCTCAGCCAGTTATATGTATTCTTCCAAAGAATGGAAAAAACAAAGTTTTAAAGTAGTAGCTAAATAAGAATAACTTCTTTAAAGCTAAATTAGACTCAAACTTGACTATTACATCCATCCGTGTAAAATAAGGAAGAAAACAGATGTATCTGTGACCTGCTATAACACAGCACATTAGAGAGAGACAGGAGTTTGCTGAAGTCGTTATTGTAGGAAATACAATCTTCACTGCCATAAGCCAGGGAAAAAGCAACTTTTTCTTCCCATTAATAATAGAGGCTGAAGTAGATATTTCCCGGAGAGGAGGGAAGAACTGGAGCACGCATTCAATTGAATTATCTTCTTAAAACCCAGTGCTTCAAACCACTATTTCCTCATTTTTCCAAAATTATGATCCTGTGCAGTAGGAAGTAACTAATATCATTGGATGTTCGCTTCGCTCTCCTCAAACTGGTATTTGTTGGTCACTATGCGGTCTGGAACAGCAAACTTACGATGTTATTTTCATCCAAATCTCATTTGTCAAGTCAACTATAACTCTTGACACCTCTGCACTGGAGCTGACAGTGTATGCATAGCACTGGTAGTGAGCGTCAGAGTAACATTTTCTTTATAAAACCTCTGGTTGTATAACTTTCTAATGCAGATACTGCTTCAGATTTCTTCAAGCCACATAGTAGGCCTGTGCATTTAAACACATCATAGTTGAATGCAATCTCTCTCCATTTTTTAAACTTTCTGGAAATTTGAATTTTCACTAGCCCAAGATGGATTTTTTTTTTCCTTGCTTTCTTATGAGAAAAAAAAAGATACAGAAGCAAGCTACTTTGTGTGTCTAACACCTCATATTGGGGCAAGAACAGACACATATGCTGCTAAAATAAAATGGATGGTAAACAACCTGAAAGAAAAACTTCTATTTCTGATATTGTTTTTATCCTCAGAAATCCTGAAAGCAATTATTAAATACATTTCCTTTTAATTAAAAGTCACACAATTTAGTGCAATAAATTTAGTCAAGCAATTTGTCTTAAGAAATTAACTCCTGTCGCAGATGATTCTGACTCAGGTTTTTCATTAGCTGCTTTTATAGGAAGTTTAAATTGTTCTAGTCTGCCCCTTCATATACTCCTTTCATAGTTCTTCATATAAAATAAATGAGCAAGGGCATATTCTCAAGATGTGTGTATGACTTTGCTTTAAAGTCTTACAAAATATAAAAGTAACCCAAAGATTTGAGATTACACTGCACATTAGCAAAAATTCCTTCTCTGCTCAAGTTGGGACCTATCCCCCACCCCCCCTTCCCAAATAGTCACATCTCTCCAAAAGATTCTGAGATTTGAAAGCTACTTTTCTGTAATCTTCTGGAATCACAGGCATTCCCATTAATAAAGCATTAAACAAATTCTCTAAACTAAATTATCAAAAGAATCAAGATTTAAGTATTATGAAACAAAAAATTATTTTAAAACCCCCACTTCATTAGTAACATCACATTTTGTCTAACCATGAATTCACACAAAGATTTGTTTAACTGAGTTACAGTGATCTCACTCTGCAATCCTAATACTGAGACACTCCTTTTATAAATATACTACATGATTAGAACAGTGAAAACTTTTTTACCCAACCCTTACCTCTCAGCCTTGATCTGCAATAGATGCTTTCAAATACCATGTAGCACAACCCCTACTCAAACTTTGCAAGTAGCACCACACCTCAAATAAACTATAGTACCTTTTCTCAGAATTACCACCACACACTTCAACAAACTTTCTCTAATCAATCAATTTTTTAAATGTAAGTAGTTATTATTCCTCCCTCCAAATCACCCAGTAGGTTTCCTTTATTTACACATAATGCTGTCATTGAAATTAACCCCTGAGAAATTCTATTAAAAAAATACTAGAGATTTTACGGTTTAAGTTGAAGTCAGACACAATTAGATAAAATTTTCATAAACAGATCTTCCATAACAGTATGCTTAATGAGCTATAGGAATACCTCAATATTTTTACTGGCAACATTCTTGACAACAGCAGGAAACAGCTCAGAAGCATTTTTTCCCTTTGCAATCATCTGGGGAAAAAAAAAAAGAGGGACAAATCTTAGTAATGTAATAATATAATTTATGAGACTGTTTTTTTGTTGTTTTTTGTTTGGTGGGTTTTTTTGTTTTGTTGTTGTGGTTTTTTTTTTTAAAGAGACAGATATTTATTCCAGATCTGTATTTCAAACCTGATTTCTATGAAGTTGAGGATAAAGTCTGATTTTTTTGTTAACTATTAGACTTTACAGGATACTATCCATACAACAAAACCCCAGCATGCTGGCTGGCTACAAGTTTGGCGGGGTGGAATCAATGAACTGGACTTTACCATATCAGACTGAAAATAATTTTTAATGCTTTAAAAATTACTTAAAACAAAGATCTTGCTAATCTGAACAGCTTTACAGAATTACCACCTGGGAGCTGCTATCTAAAAAAGCAGAAAAAAAACCCACCACAACCACCACCACCAAAAAAACATCAAGAGAAGTTATACAAGTTTAAGTCCTGTTTCTTTTCCCTGGAACAATCTTGGCATGCAACAGACCCAAGGGGGGGGGGGGGGCGGAAATAGACATCACACTTTAAAAACAAAGCAAGATTGTTTTCCATAGCAAGTTAAGCACAAAAGGCCTTAAAGTTTTTATACAGAACAAAAAAGTAAGGTAAAAGCAAGATCAGTCAACCCACTGTGATTTTTTTTTTTTAAAGGAAGAAAGTTTTCATATTTGATCTCAGACAAATCTGAAACTAGGGCAGTTAGTAAACAATAAAATTGTCTCAAAGAGCAAACAACAAAACCCCATTTAGCTTCAGCCCTTGTATGAACAGCTTAAGGAGGAAGTTATTTATAAGAAACCAAGTACATTAGAAGGAACAAAATACTTCAATATACACTACAGCTGCACAAGTCTGTCATTTCTTAGACCTAATTCCAGCAGAATGTCTGCCCGTACTTCATGTCCAAGCTGCAAACCCTGGGATTTCATGAACGTGTTTTATCAAGTTACAGCACTGCTGAATACAGACTCGGAGCACCCCCAGCTATGGTCAAGGGCAGGATCCAGCCAGCCAAACATCAAGCTAATCAGAAAGGACAAGAGCTCACTAAGACAAGCAAATATGCAGGGATCCAACACAGGAATGTGAGTTTTGCAATTGCAGTTACTACTGTTCATAACCATCTCAGATTCCCACCATTACACAACGTTATACAGCTGATTAAACTTCAGATTCCTAACTCACAGGTCTGTCTGCGTATTTCATTGATAAAACATGTTAAGGGCATAAAGAACTAGGACCTCACGCAAAAAAAGCAAGAAAACACAAAACCAGGCAATACCTTGACAAACTGTATATTCAGAGAAGGTTAGAAGAAAGACACTAGGAGAAGAAAGAAGGTAGTTGTAGTTCAAGCTATTACCGAGTGAGCCTTTCAAAAGGGTTTAGAGCAGCTGTCAGCTGCATTTCAATTTAACCAACTTAACATCTTAAACTATTTCTTGCAGCTGAATTAAAGCACAGGAAGTGACAAACCAAGCAGCAAGCTCACTGTATGAGTTTCAAGGGGTTTTAACTAAGAACCTGAATTAAACCACTGCTGTCAGGACTGGGGGTTCTTGGTAATAAACGCCAGATTCTGAATGACCGGTCAAGTAGAACTTTGTAGCAAGATGCACTGCAGAGAAGTATCACAGAATAAAATATTATCAATCATCTCATCTTGATGCAACAGAATTTATGATATACAAAAATAGGGATGATCCTGAGACTTCCCTGATAGGCCGTTAACAGTATGACTCTATGCATTACTTGCATTATTTAACTGATCAACCATAATGGCTCCAGTGTAGCATGTAAATATGTATTTAGGGTCTTTCAAAAGAGTGTATTTTGACTCATTAAGTCATAACAATTAGTGTAAATCCTCCTTAGCCCATGGATCATTAACCTGAAAGAACTTAATGGTTCTTTCCAAGACTAAGGTCTATCATGTCATTTTTGTTACTGTGCCTAGACATTCTCCAATTGAGAAGTTCAGACAGGTTTCAAGACCTGGTAACAAGAATATCTTGGTTATTGTAATATCAGTGTATGTTTTAAAAGAAATATCAGCTATTGTGTTTACATGCATGTAGTAGAATAAACTTGGTTCTGTATACACTTCAAATTTACTTCTAAACCAGCAGCGTTGCTCATAATCTTCCAAAGATCGCAATTATTTTATGGCATGCATGTAAGGAAGAAAAAAAATAACATACTGACTGAAGGAAAAAAAAAAGATGTCACTGATCATTAAAGTCACACATACATATTTTAGCTGAGGGTAGGCTTAGACACCTTCACACAGAGGGGGAGTGGGAAGATCAAAACTGGACTACTCCTATGCTTGAAATTACATTGTTAAAAGTCACTCTCTGCAAGACAGATTTGTTTTTATTTGTAATGAATCTCCTTCTCCCCAGGAGAGAGTTCACAAACCACATTAAAGGAGGAAAAAGCAGCAAAAGGAGCCACAAGCAGTGTTCTCCTGGTACTTTTCCGTCACACCTATGTGGAGAAATGAAGGTTCAGCATCTTGAAGTCTACTAAAAGAATACAAAAACTATTGGTATGCACAGCTTTTTCCCCTGCCTAAAATTAGTGACAATGAGCATTCCAGTGAGACACGTTAAACAATACTCTGACAATGGAGTTCCTTTTTCCTCTAATAATAAGGCTAGAGGAAGCCTTTCATCTCTGGAAAACACATCTCATCCCTGAGAACTCTCTAAATGTAAGCACACAACTGGTAACACACAAGCACCTTTGTGCCCAGCAAGAACATTATCATCACTGCTACAAGGCCTTATGCTAATTGCGCAAGGTCCCAGTCCTGGCCTGTAAAGCTCATTGTTTCAGTTTGTTACATGAACCACAGGTTGGTACCAGGTATCTGTTATCAAACACAGTTTAAACACAGGATAACAGCAAATACCTTGAAAATACGAAGAGACTGAAAACAGAGGATCCAGTAATTCAAACAACTCGCAGTCAAGTAATGGTCAACGTTACAAGCTAGAAGGCTGTTTCTGCTTTAAGAAAAGAAGCAGCAGCTGAGCAAGGAAAAAATATCCAAGAAACAGAAGGTACCTGCTGCCATCTGAGAAAGTAGTACTCTTCCAGCATTGTGCAGTACTTCCTACAGGGACAGAAACCAAGGACTAGGAACTTACAAAAGGACAAAAATCTGGAATTGGGAAACGGGGGAGCAGAAGAAAGAATGTGCTCAATTCAGTGCCTTCCCTTGCTGAAGGGCTCTTGAGCCTGACCACCTCAGCCTAAGACCATCAGTGCTAACCACATGTCTCCAGCTTCATGGTATCATATACTTCTGGGAAATTAAAGAAACACTTGTTAAGAACTGCTTTGAATATGTAGCAGCAGCAGGTATTTATAATGAGTGCATTTGCTCATTACGCACTCATTTATAATGAGACCATTGTTTGTAGAAAAAAATGAGAAAAAAAAAATCAATCTAGTAAAGCCTTGGTTAAAATTTAAAGCTGACCCAATTTAATAGTTTCTAATTCACCCATATACATACACACACACACACACATTCAGTTGCAACAGTCTCCAAATACAGATAAAGATCTGGCCACCTTTTTGAAAAAGAAAACCAAGGAAATAACAGGCAACTCTCCCCAAACCTCCTGCCCACAGTAATAGCCAGAAGAAAGATCTTTTCTGAGGGAAGCAGAAGAATGTAAGTTACCATAGGTTGAAACCATGGCACTTCTAAAGGCCATGATTTCTTGCAACAGCACCTCTGTATGCCAGAGTCTCACTGGTCAAACCCTGAGGAATCCCTCATCGTGTTGGAGAAGATGAATCAAGAAAGCTTTCACCAAAAAAAAAAAAAAAAAAAAAAGGAAATGTTATGAAACAGCAGTTGACAGGTTACCCAGATCTAATAGATAATTGATGCCTTTGGCAGGACTACGATCAAAGGTAAAAGCTGAAGACAACCAGCTTGAGTAAAATCTTCACTACTAGAGGATAACGAAGGGAGAAATCCCTAGCTCTAGAGTCAGAGGAAAGAACACAATCGCAGTATACAACCTGTACCTACTCACTTCAGTACATGCTTGGATAGGATTCACCCACATGAAAAACAAGCAAACCAAAAAAGCACATCCAGAGGAGTGGGAAGGAAAAATGAGAGAAAGCAAACGCAGATGTCCCAAAAAAAGAAGTCAAGTGGACACTGAACAGCTTTCCATAGCACATTCTTCTAATACTTTTAAGAAGAAATAAAGGGACTTTATCAATTTCACGATGTTTAGTTTATAGGGTTTAAATACACAATGGTGTTAAACATTATTTAATCACCTCTATGGGTACACAGTTCACCTGAAATACTTACTCAAACATATAGGCAACACGCCCAATCAAAAAAAAATCCTTATATAATCTAAAAAAGTAAAAATAATGAACACAATTTCATAGAATCATAGAATCATTAAGGTTGGAAAAGACCTCTAAGATCATAGAGTCCAACCGTCAACCCAACACACCATGTCCACTACACCATGTCCCTAAGGGCCTCATCTACACGTCTTTTAAATACCTCCAGGGATGGTGACTCCACCACTTCCCTGGGCAGCCTGTTCCAAGGCCTGATCACTCTTTCAGTAAAGAAATTTTTTCTAATGTCCAATCTAAACCTCCCCGGCACAACTTGAGGCCATTTCCTCTCGTCCTATCACTGGTTACTTGGGAGAAGAGACCAACACCCACCTCGCTACAACCTCCTTCCAGGTAGTTGTAGAGCGCGATGAGGTCTCCCCTCAGTCTCCTCTTCTCCAGACTAAACAACCCCAGTTCCCTCAGCCGCTCCTCATAAGACTTGTGCTCCAGGCCCTTCACCAGCTTCGTTGCCCTCCTCTGGACACGCTCCAGCACCTCCATGTCCTTCTTGTAGTGAGGGGCCCAAAACTGAACACAGTATTTGAGGTGCGGCCTCACCAGTGCCGAGTACAGGGGCACGATCACCTCCCTACTCCTGCTGGCCACACTATTTCTGATACACGCCAGGATGCCATTGGCCTTCTTGGCCACCTGAGCACACTGCTGGCTCATGTTCAGCCAGCTGTCAATCAGCACCCCCAGGTCCTTTTCCTCCGGGCAGCTTTCCAGCCACTCTTCCCAAGCCTGTAGCATTGCCTGGGGTTGTTGTGACCCAAGTGCAGGAGCCGGCACTTGGCCTTGTTGAACCTCATACAGTTGGCCTCAGCCCATCGATCCAGCCTGTCCAGGTCCCTCTGCAGAGCCTTCCTACCCTTCCTACCTTAAAATTTGTCATTTTAGCCCTGCAAATTTCTGTTGTTTCCTGTCTACTGAATTAAGACAGCAATTGAAGCTTCACTGAAGGAACCATTTCCTATTAAAATCTCACCTCCCTACTGAAAATAGTTATATACAGGCATATTGGCACTGTTACATAAATATTTTAAAAGTATGTGACTGCATATATTTTGATATAGCAATTTCTACACAAAATTTCAAATTAAGGACTTCACAGTAGCTTTTAAACACCATTTAGAGATTCAAATGCTGACTTGGTACAGGATCTGTAACGAGAAAACAGTATTCACATCCAAGACATAAAAATAATAATAAAAAACCAGATATCCTAACAAAAATAATAATTAAAAAAAAATCACATACCCCAACAATCCTTTTCATAGCATCCAGCTTTGCAGAATCTTTACTGCTTTCCAACATTTGTTTTAGGTCTTCATTTCTATGGTAGAAACACAGCAAAGCATCAATTAGAAAAAGTAAAGAATAAAACCAGAATACCATTCACTCCCCCCTTTTCCCCCAGTGAGGGCCAGATGTAATAGCCTAAGGTTGACATGTTTGTGTCAAAATATAATACCAGCTTACGTAAATCACTGAAAAGCCCAATAGCAGACTTCAGCATGGTCTGAATTTCAATGAGAATCAAGCATATAATCTTATATTTTCACTTGCTTTTCTGGATTGCAAATTGGTATCCCCCGTCCTCAGGATTCAAAGCCTCAGATCTGTAGTACATCTATTCTACATGCCATAAGATTAAGATAGCCTGATGATTAGACACGTATAGGGTCCAAGCACTTTTTACAACTGAAATAAAATTATCACACAAAAATATTAAGTCAGTAAGGATTTTCTCTCACAGATACAGCCTCACATTAGCCATCACTAATAAGAAACCTCACCCTGCTTGGCTTTTTAGATGCAAAGAGATCACAGTCTAACTGCATTTATAGACTCTGAAAGTTTACAAAAAAGATTCTTTGAAGAAATAGCCTTTTGTAATGCCTAGATTGGTCGAGTACTAAAAAACAGGAAGCAAACAATGGCGCAAGAAGAGATACCAGCAATATTCCAAAGAACTCTGAAAACCTTCCAAGTTTATAAACCCTGTGAGTTTTCACATAGTGAAGGGCAACATAGAAATCCAGACAGGATTTCAAAAGTGAATGCGAAACCCTAGATATATTCTGATTTATCACTATCCTCAGAATTTCAGATGGGGAGGAAAGAGAGGTTTAAGCCAAAGCCATAATTAGTTACAATCAGACAAAATGATGTCATCTATTCCTTCATAAACCTTTAAATAGCATTTTTGCTACTTGCAAGGGACAGAGTCACTCTAATAGAGAAGATTTGCCTTGTATTTTCAGACTCAGTACTGCATCTGTTCTGTGCCCCTACATGAGAAATCCACATTGCCCACACACTTCAGTATACATCCACAAAATTAAGAATCACAACCAGATGGAGAAAAAAACCCAGCATTTTTTCCTAATAAGCAGAAGAAAAACATGCAAAATACAGGATGCAGATGTCTGCATGCAACTTCCAATTGAAGTCTAACAGCTTTTTCAAAATCAAGTGTTTCATGAAATACTGGAGCAACCTAATACAAGATGGCCTGTTGTAAATATTGGCTTCACTTGACAGCTTAATATTTAAGTATTATCTTTAAAAGAAAAAAGTGGAAGCATTCGATTCCCTCGCCTCCTTCAGCACGATTTCCCAAATATCACTGGGAACTCCTTATTTTGTCTGCATCACACTCAAAGGTTTTTACTGTTCTTAGTTACTCCTGGAAGTGTTCCTGAACTATATGGTCAGTCTTCTATTGCTACGTTTATTTAGTCGTTTGTTTCAGTCCTTTAAATTATACTTCCCATTCAACTTTGTTCTGTAGTTTTGCATACTGTTGAGAGCAGTCTAATACGTCTATAGTTGGCCACCTTCTCTATGGCAAGTGGTAACACACAGTGTACCTTCTTCTTCTACCACCACCCCAAGTTGACAGATCTGTTAAAAATAACTAATGCTGTGATTTCACAGACCTTTTCCTGTTGCCCTCCTCCCAACTCCCTGGGATAAAGGCACACCTCCCTCCGCATTAAGCTCTCTGGTTTTCTGATTTCACTTCAAGCATGCTTGTGTTCACCTTTATATCCTCACACTCTTTTTAGCCACTCCTTATTTTTCCCTCAGCTCTATACCCTTATTTTTGATATCAGAAATCAAATATTTGTTGGTTTAGGGCTGTACCTAAAATACCTTTAATAATTTGCCTTTTTTACCTTTTAATATCTGTGTAGTTTCGTTTGTAATTAACTTTTTAGGAAGGCTAGCTTGATTTAACTTTTGGCAGCTCTCTTTATTCCCATCGTTCTTGGCCATAGAGATAGCTTATTTTGCTGACCATTCTTCATAGGATACTGAGTAAGTCTCAGTTCTTTTAGATCAGCTTGAAGCACCTTGCCTGAGACATTGCTCTAGTCGGATACAGAAATTTCAGAGACTTCTAATTCCTCCTGCTTAAGTCTTAATCCTTACCTTTTAAGCTTAGCTTGTGAAAGAATCTACACAACACAGTTATCAAAGTTACATAGCAGAAGACTGGACTTCATTTAGAAAGTTGCTTCTAATCCTATGCTCCTGCTTCCAGTTTCCTACTGCTATTTCACATAATGATGGTCAAATTGAGATAGAGACATCAGTAAAAGCTAAAGCACAGGATAATATTAATGAATTGTAATCACCTAGTTCTCATAATTGGTAGGAAGATGCTTTGGTTCCTTGGCACAACAAATGAAGCAACTACTTTTCAAAAAAATTATGATCTGACTAAAGAATCAAAAACTATTTCATGAATAAGACATTGTAGCAACTGCTTAAGATTCAAGTCTGGGAATACATTTACCTAATAAAAAAAATTAACAAAAAAGTTAACATGAAAAAGGTCAACAAAATTTGCAAGTGAGAAAATAGAAAATGTGGAAATAATAATTTGAACTTGAGGATCAAGTAGCAAAAATGGAGGAAGTTACACAGCACAAGATTCAAGTACAAGCTGAAGACTACCTCCCAGAAGTTGGGAATGACAAAAGCAGACAGTAATCACAGGATGAGTATGAGTTACCAGTGTAACAAATACAAAGAAAAAATGCAAAAGGTGAATTTAAGACACAAAGACAGAAGAAAGAAGTCTTTAATGATTAAGTGTACTTCTAACTGCTTATAGAAAATATTTTATCATACATTAAAATTAAAACATTTTGAAATGTTAACAGGGAAGATATAAACCAGAGAAATCAAGACATGAAGACCGGCTTACAGCCAGCCTTGCTGTCCTAAGAGAAATGCAGCAGGGGGAAAGAAAAAATAAAAATGGAAAAAACCACAAGTTCTTGATTAATCCATTTGGAAATTAATTGCTACATGAACTGATGTATTTTTTTTCATCTTTTCTAACAAATTATAATCCAGGATCAGCAAGCATTAGATACTTACAGAGTAAAATATTGCTCCATATATCCATATGGATCAGCAGCAGCAAGCCTTTTTTCTTCTACAGTTAGATATGGTTTCAGTGTAACCTCAAAGTTTCGTCCTTTAAGAGCGGATTTAACAGTGCAAGACACCTCGATTATCTTACCCAGCATTGTAGAATTTTGTTCCATTCTTTTAAGGACAATAATTTAAAAAAAAAAAAAAAAGAAGACAACTGCTCTCAACCAAACTTGCCTGCCGAGACTGCGGTCTAATCAAAAAAAGAAAATCTTATTAAGTAACAGGATACCCACTCCCTTGCTGTTTTAACTTCTAGAAACAAATATCCTACGCAGATTTCAAAGGTCATTTCCCTCCAAAAACAACTCTTATCAGCAGCCTCAATGAACAATGGGAAAGGCAAATGCATTTCAGTCTTTCATAATATAGTTTGTTGTACAGTACAAAAGTATTTTCATCTTCTAAGCATTAAGAAGATTTAAGGGAATTTCAATCCTTAAGTAAAATCATAGAATCATAGAATCATACAGGTTGGAAAAGACCTCTAAGATCATTGTGTCCAACCATCAACCCAACACACCATGTCCACTAAACCATGTCCCTAAGGGCCTTATCTACACGTCTTTTAAATACCTCCAGGGATGGTGACTCCACCACTTCCCTGGGCAGCCTGTTCCAAGGCCTGACCACTCTTTCAGTAAAGAAATTTCTCCTAATGTCCAATCTAAACCTCCCTTGGTGCAACTTGAGGCCATTTCCCTCAAAGCAGAGAGCATAAATGCAAGTCTTGCACTGTTGTTCATGTTTCTATACTCAGTAGTTATTCTGAAGTGACAGTTCTTCAGTACACAATGTTAGACAAATAATTTATCACTTATGTCCACCTGCCAGCAGCTCAGGAAAACGCAAGCAACTCTCCAGCTGCATCAACACCTTTGCCTCTCCCTGCTAAAGCTTTGAGAGTAATTCTAGCCTTGCAGAGTTAGGTATATATTACAGATGACTGAAATATAAACTCTATTACTTCAGCAGCAAAACCATGTTTAAAGAAGCCTAATCTTACAGTTTACAAATAATATGGAGCTATATGAAGCAGGACAGTAATGGTCCCAACAACAGTAGGTGCAAAAAAACCTTTGTAAGAGTAAATATATTGTCTCTGAGCCCATTTTCCCTAACAGTAAGAAAAGGTAAAATAACTTTGAGAGGGGAAAAAGAAAAAACAAAAAAACTCCCACCTGCCTGCCCAATGCCATATCTAAGAACGCAATGAGATTTCCCTGAATTCCCGAGCTGTAGTCTAGTGTCTTAATCTCTGTATAATACAGCCCCACTGTCCTAAAAAGTTGCCAGTTGAAAGCACTGGTATGGACTATAAATAGAAATATTATACCCATATACAACACGAACAGGCTACGAAATACAATCTTTATTATTTGCACAGCATCTACCAAAAAAGGCAATGAGCCAATTATTAATATATTAAGGAATCAGTACTCAGCTGCCTTCGCAATCTTTACCACCACAGGCTTGTATTCCTCAATATAAGAATTTGAAAGCTAAGGGAACATAAGTTAGAAATGCAAATTTATTGCCTAACTTTCTCTCATAGCAACCATCCCACATGACAGACCTGCGATGATACAACATGATGGACATCGCAAAAAACATTCAGAATAATACATTCTCTTTAAATCACTGGTCAAATGTTAAGCAGAGGAAAACAATTTCTAACTTTCTTCTATGTTTTCGTATTTTATGATTGTAGCCTTTAAGATAGATACTACTTTTGTCTTTCTACCTCAAAGCACTGCTTTCTTCATATGCCTTTGCACTATTTTGATATGACAGAGGTACGGATATGATAGGAGCTATGGTAGACCTACCAGTTAGGATGAATCCTATAGATGTTACTGTAAGAAAGTAAACAAAAAACACCACTTAGATTTTTCTAGTTCTCATTCTCTTTCATGCTCCCTCTACTCCCCTGCCATTAAAAAGAAAAAACACCAAACCTTACAAAAACTCCATCCCACTGCCCCAAAATAAGAGAAGAAGAAAAAAAAAAGTCTAGACAATCTGAAAATCTGACAATCAAGAGAACATACTACCAAACTATTTTAACAGTCTGGAGTCTTATGCCAGGAAGGACCCTGACCATTACTCCCCATGCTGATTACAGCAAACAGCAACTAAAGAACAACTCTGAATATGCCGTACTCTTGTTGGACACACTTGGTCACTAAAACTGGCATCTTGCTCAGATTAAGACTAGGATTTCAGAGTCCATTGAGCAACATTGCTTACTTTTACAGGAAACAAAAGAGGGTAGGCATAATTGTACGTCACTGAGGCTTAAACCAGCTATGTCAGTGATAAATCTGGGCCCCTCTCTCAGTTCCTACGAGAGGACAAAGTAACTATTACAAACCTTTTATAGCACTAAAATACTAACCCATAATCTGTGGCATGTCATTTGCCACTGCACCTACATATTCTGAACAACTGTCGTTAAGAGAACACTTACTCCACTCAGATAAGATATACATTTATTGTATCTCAGATTCTTTTTAGCAACACCATAAGATGAAACCCATAAATTGTCAGCATTTGCTACAGTTCTAATGTACCCAGTTACTGAAAGAAGTCACCCACTAATCATAAGGCTTTCTTTGTAAAAAGCAGAAGTTTCTTAAGTATCAAAACCACAACTGAAGCCCAGCTGGCAACGCAACAATAATTCTTTAGCTACAAAATCTTACTCCTGGAAGTTTATCAGCCTGCTGTTTTATGAAATAAGAATTTAATTATGATTCCCCATGCCATCCATATGTCACAAAACCTAGGAACAGTTTTAATCATCTTTAAGAAAGGGGAAATAATTTTAAGCAAACAAACTCATGTTGAGACAGAGGCTCTTCATATACAAGGACAGCACTGTGTAACTGCAAGGTAAGATATAGGAAACGGCAAACAAATCCACTGCAGGGAAGGAAGCAGGCTTCACCAGTTCTGATATTATGGAACCACTTGTTATAGAACAGGAACAAAAGTTACAGAAGTCCCATGCAACACAGTTTTAATAATGCATTTCTTGTTTTAAGTTCTCCATTCTTTCATACTTTGCATACTTTGCATACTTTCAGTTACACGATGTCAACTGCATTGTTCTTGCGTTCAAAGTCTTTAGGAGACTTCAGTCAGGATGACATACTTTCAACCAGAGCATACCAACATTTTTTTTTTGCCTGCAGCACAGCAAAATGTTCCAACGTAAAGTTCGAAATACTGTGAATGTTACCAGGTTTGAAGCACAAAATCCACAGTGACAGAGCAGCTTAACATTTGGTCTCGGCACCCAAGTAGTAATGAAGTCCTATGGAGGTCCCATGCTCCCCCCCCAAAATTAAAAAAAAAAAAATTAAAGCAACTTTTTAAAAATTGGTTTTTTACATTTTACTGGCACTGCAAAATCCTTAAAATAAATTGGCCTATTCTAGCTCAGCCTATTGTGCAAACTATAAACAAGTTTGGATTTAACACTTGTAAATTGATTTCAGAGCCATGTAACATTGAAGCTAAAATGGCAGCAAATACATGCTGCAATTTGAGTTTATTTTGCTGTTGATTTAGGGTCTTCCTCTAGCAGGAAATTAAAAAAAAAAAATCTGAGTTTCATCGTGTTTCATTCTAAAGCACAAACTGTTTGAATGACATCTTGTGGTGCTATTCAGTATTGCCATCCTCTTCCCTTATAACACTATATTTATTGCCAATTCACAACACCAATGCAGAATTCAACTATTATTTCAAGGGAGACTCAAATCTATGAGTGTAGCTGTACTGTGGTTTAAAGATAAATTGAGATAAGAAAATAATCTATTTCCTTTTCAGCCACCCCTAATTTTTCAATCTAAAAAACAAACATACTAGTTAAAAAGCAAACTTGATAGTTTTAAAGGATAGACAGCAGAGATGCGAGGAAAACCAGGATAACTATAGTATCTGGGAAGCCTGAGAGCCACAGAGAAGAACAAAACTGGTTATAGTCTGATCAGCAATATAATTTAATTCATTTAATGATTGCTTTGCCACTAGTTTCTCAAAGCATTTGCCATCTGAATGGTTTAGGTACAGTCTCATCCTTCTCAGCGAGGAAACATATAGAAAAGTGTAAAGTTAAAACCAAATAAAGCATCTTCCCAGTTCCCTGTCGTGAAATTATAGTACCTGAACAATGCTTTAGCAACTCAGTGCATGAACACCTGCAAGTTGCTGCTACCACCAACATCAATGCAGATATGAGAACAATCTACATTTCAAAAGCTGTAACCAGATGGCAGTTAGTATGACAAAGCAGTTTGAAACCCTTTCTGGAGAGGACTGTGATTTAATCTAAGATTATCTGTTGTCAGTAGAGACACTACTTCACCCAGCATCAAGAAAGGTGGTCTGAAAGGATGAAAAGTACCAATCTTGCAAGCCCACTGCATACAACCTCTTCTGGTAGGGCCCACACCTCCGATGCTGCAGAGAAGCTTCTGCAAGAGAAAAATCTTCCTTGGTAGCAAAGATCAGTTTCCTGAAGGCTGAAAAAGTGACATCTGAGGTGGTGCTGCCACTTAAGTAGTTGTATCAATTTACAGCCTGTCCTGAGGCCACTGATCAGAATTTGCAGACATCTGCAGATCACTTTGCAGCATCTGATAGTTGTGAAGGGATTATAGGAGAGTGAGAAGCACTCCAGAAGTATTTCCAGATTTCCTGAAAATGGTGGGAAGAGGCTTCTTTTAAAGATGCTACCATAAAGGTGGTGCTGTCACTACCTACAGTGAACGTACAGAACCTACAACAGTGTTAGTATATTTACATATATGCCCACAACATTTCAGAAACACTGTTAAAGAGCATTACAATGCTGTTCATCTTCTAGCAGGATGCCAAAAAAATCTTTATATGCCAAAAGAATTCTGGGTTTCTCAAGTAAGAAAACTACCGCAGGGTGGCATAGACAAGGATAGTCTTCAGAAAAGCAGAACTAAGAAAATCTGGAATTTATTGCAAGTGTCAGCCTTATTTTATAACAGTGTTACAGAAATGTATTTTTAATGCCATTCAGGATGCAGATCATAGCAAGTGTCTAAGGCAAATATATGACAACATAATAACTATGCAGAAACCACAGTGAAGACCTTAAACTATAAAACTTGTCTTTCTGAGGAAATAAAAAAGCCTCAAAAAATTCTTAATGACTACATTACAGAGAATCACAGCAAATCAACAGTTCATTGCTTGCATCCTCATATGTGCCAAGTGCACGGCAATAAGAATATATTCACTGTGTGTCACTTCCCATCAGATCTGACTGATTTCAGCTGGAGAAGTGCTCTGCAATAGTATGCCCATGTTCATATACTGCATTTAGTTCCTACCCTGGTAATGACTACTACTAGGGTTCAAATTTTATCTTGTAGAGTCATCAGTTTACCCAAACCATTCATCTTTGCTGGCTTGTACATCCTACCAAAACTGGCATATCACTATCTTAGTGGGCATAGCGCCATTGTAACAGATGGGGAAAGAAAGTAGTTGTGCCAATGAGCTAGCGGATGCATCAAGTTTGAATACGAGGGCTGGAGTCTCCTCCAAGAATTTCACAAATGGCAGTCTATGTACAAGCTTTCCATGACTGGTTGAACAGGATATGCCAAGGCAAAACTAGATCAATTTAAGACTCCAAGAACATCTCTGGCAGCTGTTGAAAGCAAGTTTTTAGCTCTGATGAATTTGGAAAAGTCTTCTGCACAGAGAATCGGGGAATGAGTATCTTAATGAAATCACCACCTTAGATCAGCTCTCTGCAAAACAGGCTTGCAAATCTCAGCAAAAAAAAAAAAAAAAAAAAGGGTTTGCAGCCCTGCCGAGTTTTCTGATGAATGGCTCAACAGAATGCATAAGCCAGATCTGCAGGAAAGAAGTCTAATAAATTACAAATGTATTTTGCTTGGCAGGAATACAGTTTAAAGATGCAAAACAGTAAAGTTGAAAATGCGTGTTATAAGTTTTGCCATCTGGTTTAATACTATACTTACCAATTGATATCTACTGACGTCACTCATGTGGTTCACCTGTAAATTTTTACATTTGTTCTAGATACAACAATAGCTAGTTTTATTGCTGAAATTGTCTCATTTCCAAGCACCAAACATTATTATAATGTAAGATTATATGCAGGTAAATTTTGTTTAAAATGCAATTAATATAGATGAAAATCCTCTGTCCACCTGTGATTAACTGTAGGTAGTAACAGCTGCACCCTAATATATGCAATTAATATGGATTCTGTGTTACTAATTATCTCTCCAGTTTTCTTAAAAGTTGGAAGGTGGTTAGACATAGAGCCATAGTACATAGTGTAACTATAAAAATACGCTATTAACTTAGATGATGTGCATCAAACAGTATCTCTCTACACTATACAGATGATTTTGACAGTCTCCCAAGTAGGCAGTGCTTATTTCATGGATTCCATCAATCTAGACCACAAAGAAATGGCTTGAGGTCTACAGGCTGGATTCACCTTGTCCATCAGATTTACATGACCCCTTGGCTCTTACCAATTTTATGCTGAAAATACCTGTTATGGGCAAAGACTCATCTGCAGACCATTTCCATTATTCTGGTAGCCCACAACCTCACCCTTTTTTCTTCTTTTTCAAACATGTGGGGCATATGAATGACGTACATGCGGAGCACCTAGAGGGACCTATGTCTGGAATACAACCAGTTCACAGACAAGTGTCAGACTACCTATCTGGACACATGAATAAATTCCTAAAGTGTAACTATACAAGTTGTATAAAGGAATACCATACATGTCAGCTCATGTGACAAGCATGGAAGAGGGGAAGGAGAGGAACAGGCATCTCCAGCCATGCAATGGGGCCCACTACACAGAAGAAGGTTTAGACTGACTCATCTCAGGTACAAAGATCTTTTAATTATTCAGTTATTGAGGTATTTAACAGAATGAACACAAAGTTTCCATCTTCTGAACACGAGATCCACCTCTGATGTATTTGAAGTGATATAACTAAACAAAGGGCTTTTTAAAAGCAATACATACTGAATAGGCAAGTTATATTTGCCTTTTTAGTCAGGATTCAATACTGACAGAAAAAGTTAGCCCAATATCATATATTTGTTGTGAAATCTCGTCTTCAAGAACAGTTCCAGTTTAGTCAAAAATGGTAAGAAAACAGGTTCTTACGCACATGTTGTATTTAATAATATTCATATAATAGTTTAGAAAAACCTCCTCCTTTCCTCACTTCTTTTGTCCTGAACATTTACACAGTTACTTGATAGAAGCAGACCAAAGTTGTATTTTTATAACCTCTATTTTTTTTTCCACTGCATTTGATACATATATTATCTTAACGAATGAGAAACATACTATTTGCACATGGTGCATGCAACCTGTTGCACCTCGTTTATATTAACATAACCATTTATTTCAATTAATATTTCATCTTTATTGATCTTCTAACAGTCAAACTTTCCACTTACTCAGGTTTAAGATATCACCATGACAGAAGTTTCGAGGCACTGAGATACTTCCAATACTGATAGCATGTGTCTCAACCAAACCACAACACTAACATGTCAAGAAAATACTATGTTCCTTAACTGAACTATTTGTAGCTGAAAGTTAATGAATAAATCATAGAATTGCTAAAGGTAAAAAAGGCAGGTTTAGCAGGAAAATAAGACACATGAGCTTTTGACACCAAGGGATGCTCAGAACTTTTAGATAAGTACTTCAGCTGAGTATTTCTACTGAAATGCTAAAATGAAAACAGTTAGGACAAATAGCTTATATTAGGTCAACTTTAGACTTCAGATTTAAGTCTTCTGATACTCATTTGTGCCTCTGTGTGCAACTTGTCATCGGCTGTTCTATATAACAAATGCTGCAAGATCAAAGACAGTCTGTTCTAATAAACAATTTGTTTACTTCAGAAGCATTTTGGCTTACTTCCTCTTCATGACAAACAGGACAACATAAAGAAAAGAGACTAGGATTTTTTAAAGAAAGTGTTTACAGTAATATCTTGATATTTGTACTTTAACCATATGATATTGTTTCAGATTAACTGGCAACAGGCAAGTGCAGGCCTCTAGTCCAACAGTTACTGCAACAACATTCTGGGCTGTATATTATATATCAGCCCTTCTGCTGAGAAGGACTACTGAGAAGTCTTGTATCATCGATAGGTCTAAGGAAGAATCCCGCTTCCTTAGCAACAAAAAAAGTTTGCCAAGCACTGAAACACCACAATGATATGGGACATAAACATATCTAAGATCATATTCAGCAGTGTTGAGTGACAATCAAGAGAGATCAGCAAACTCCGAAAAGCCATAAGAGTAATTTTATTTTCACCAGTAGAATACCCCGCTATCCCCACACTTTCATATGCAAGACGCAGAGACACATCTTGTACTTCTCTGTATGCCCAGTAGGGAGAGATCAGGTCTGCCCGGTTTAAACAACATAAAACCAAACCACCAAAAGATTCGATGTTCTCCATCTGGGCTACAGTCCCTGTTGTCCGAAGATTTCCATTTCAGTTCTAAGGACAGGAAATTTTGTTTGCTTCTCACTGAGGAGTTTTTGGGCTATTACCAGTGTGGACTATATGACATACATGGTATATGCTTGATAAATGACTACTGCATTTTCCAAACAGACTGCATTGCAGTCTGCTTTTCTAACAATTACCCTTACTTGCAGACCAGTGGCTTTTTCACACTACATAAATTTCATAATCTTCCCTGCACAGCGTCTGTTCCTCAACTATCCAATCCATACTCAGAACTTCCCCACACAAGTTTGAATCATGGATAACTTCCTATTTCAACAAGAACTTGTTTGTCAGCTACAAACGACCACAGAGATCAATGCTTGCTTTCCTCTCAAGCCCTTCTTTTAGAGAATGGATCTTCTCTCCCCTCCTGTAAGTGTAAGTGCAAGCCTGGAGGAGCAATTAATTAATAAGGCATGCATACATATCACAAGCTATTCTGGTTCTCCATATTGAAAGACGATCATATAGATACATGTGTACAAAACATCTCCAGAGCTATAATTCCCCCTGACCATTGGGCAGCCTCAGGTAGAATTAGTCACTTCAGCTTCTGCATCAGATAAAACAGAGAGCTGTATTTCACTTGCAAAACAGTCTAAAGTCTAGGATTAAGTGAGTTACATAGAGAATTACGGCCATGATCAGGGTACCCCGCTCTGTGGAAAAGAAGCAGCAAAACAATGGTTAAGAAATAAAGTGCAAAGTTGTTTTTACGGAAGGGGACAGGAAAAGAAGGGTGCAAACAACATAAATCAGCTACAACACACAATTCAGCAGAGGGGAATCTATGCTACAGCAGTGAAAATTTTAACTGGAACAGAATGCAAAAGCAAAGTATTTAGTGGAATAGCAGGGGAAGAGAAATGCGACTTGTCTGGCAAACTGAGGAGGCCTATCACTATTGTCTCACTGAGCTAAGCATCACAGTGACAGCGGCTTCATGTTGTTGTGATTTACTTTGGTGTGGCACAAAAATAAACACATCAGTCGCGGTTTCTAGAGCATGGATGTTCCCTTTGTGCAGAACAATCAAGCTGAAGAAGAAGTGATTGATTTTCTAATGTACATGAGACCTTAGTTTATGCTGCTTTTTATTGGTTGCTCTGGAAATAGATTTCCAATTTGTAGGACACAATTCCAACTTAGCAAACCTCTTGATGCTTCCATTTCAACATATTTTTTTTCCTCTCCAATTCACTTTTCCTTTAAGGAGCTGAAGGCTTTCTGTGCCAGTGCACTTCAGCTTTTTTTTTTTCCTCCTCCATTTCCTCATTTTGACATCTGACCAAGACACAATAGTGTTAACACCCACTCCAAGCCGGCCACCTCGGCATGATCAACTACATTTCCAACTATAACTCCCACAAATATTTCTAAGCACTTTTTGGTTTTTTAAATACATTTGAAGGCAAAATTAAACTAAGACCGGTGTGGTTACCTATCAAAGCAGAGGAAAAACGAAAGCAGTTTTTCAAACAAACCAACAAAATAACTTTACAGACTACCCATTCCACTATGAACACCTTAAGCAAGCGAACTTTTCCATGGAGTCACGACGGGGGTAAAAGCGGGCAACCGAGGCTCCCCGCCTCTGGGCCCCCTGGAGCTGCCCCTGTCTGGGAGAAGCCCTGAGGCCGCACTCCTCCCCCCGCCACCGGGCCCCCGCGCCTGAGGGCAGGGTCCCGTCAGCTCAGCACCGCCCTAAGGCCCACGGAATCTGCCACGGCTCACCCGCCCAACAACGCCGAGCGGGGCCCGGGTGGGACAGACCCCCCCCGCCGCCGCCGCCCCGGCCCGCCCCCCCCTTACTTCTTGGTGTCGCTGCTGAAGAGCCCGAAGGCCGCGGGAGCCGAAGGGGTCGTGGTGGGCGCCGCCTCCTGGGCCAGCTCGGGCGCCGCCTCTCCCCCCTGCTCGCTGTAGCTGAGCCCGTTACCGGACATGCCGCCGCCGCTCCCCGCCCGCTCCGCCAAACTTACCGGCGCGGCACACCCGAGCCCTCCCCCCGGAAGCGGCGGGCACGCGCCACCACGGCGGGGCGGGCAGATCACGTGGCGGGAGGCGGGGCTAACCGGCGGGGGCGGAACTCGCCCTGCCCCGACGTGCTGCAGTTGCTACGGCAACGCAGCCCGGCGGTGACGCGAGACGGGCGCGAGCAGCCGGCAGGGCCCGGCCGTTGCCGCTGCCCTCTCGGCCCTTGGCGGGGCCCGGGCCGGTGTCGCCGTGCAGCGAGCTTTGCGGTCCGGCCCCGGGGCGAGGGGAGCCGCGGCGCCTGCAGGAGGCAGGCGGCTGCCTCCCCGCAGCAGAGGCTCGGGACTGCTGCTGCCGTTTCCAGCCTCGTCTCTTACCGGCCCCGTTCTCCCTCCCCTCCCATCCAGCGGCGCCGCAGACCCCGAGACGGGGCGAGCGGGCCTCGCGGAGCCCAGCCTCGCTCGGCGTCCCTCCGCGGGAGCTCCGGGAGAAGCTGTGTCTCCGTGCCCCCTGTCAGCGCTCGGCTGCAGCGGCCAGGCTGCCTCAGGAGTCCCCTGTCTTGCCTGACTTGCCCTGAGGTAGAGATACCCAGGCTGCTTGGGAGGCAAGATTTGCTTCCCAGCCCTCCGCTGTGCATTGGGCACAGCCGTTTAAAATACAAAGTATGGCCTATAGCATCATCTCGTTTATTGCTTCTAGTAATCCATACTACACATTTACCTGTTTCCCAGCAAATGTCAGTACCTCACGCTGACCTTCGCGCTCACTATTGTAGCAGTAGGGGGGTAGCCTAGACTAACAGCAGCAGTTTACATATGGGAGGCCATAAAATGTAAAAGGATAATTAGAAGTTGTCTGAGGAAAGTTTCTCCTAATTTCTTTTTTGCAATCCTATTTTCCTATGTGCATCTTTGTCCCCTCCCTCCAGTGCCTGAGGAATAATCTGTGTTCATTAAAATGCCCTTCCATTCATCTCCTGACATAACTTATATTAGCGTAGTCCAACCTTTTCATCCTGAGAACTGAACTCATTTCCAAAAGGTTAGAGCTCACAATCAATACTTTTTATCTTGCAGAGAAAAAAAAAAGGGAAAAAAACAGATTAACATTTTTCTGAAGCAGCTTTTTGACTTGCTCGTCTTTCCGCAACTTCTATGTTTCTGATTGAAACTGAGTCATTACCAAGCAAATAAACGTGACAAAAGGAGTTACCACTAGAGGATTTATTAGGAGTGCGGGGCTGCTATATAGGCAGTTGTCCTCAGTAGTTGCCTTCTGTGGATGCCAACATTTCGGTTTTCTTTTATGATCTCTCACAGCTTTTTTCTTTGTAGCACTGTCTCTCAAACGTCATGGCTTCGAGTGTGAAAGTCCCAGTGTGAATATTCTTGACCATCACCATTTTACCTGTTGGTTCTTTAGGCTTCCATTTCTGTCCTACCCTTTGCATTGTTTACGATAGCAGCCATCATAGTTTTCTTTCCCTGTAGATGGAAATATCTTGTTACAACTATCATGAACAGTTGCAGTAACTGTTGATACTATTCCAATAATGTGACTTGAGACAGACACCTCTCAATCATACCAAGTCAGACGGCATCCTACATCCTGAGTTTTAAAGGATCAAAAACCGGAGTCGACTGCTGGAGAATCAGGTCCGAAACAGATAAAAATGGACAGTTACTTCTCTCCTAAAAGTTGCTCCGCTCTACAGAGAGATTTGAGAATTCATATCAGTAGTCTTTAGAAATCGTCTGTGTCTGTCTTTCAAACCATATATTCAAAATGTAACGGTGAGAGCACTTGAACTTTGGTCCCAAACATGGTTATGCTTACATGAAGGGGCCCCTGACTTACATCTTTTATTTGTGTATAAGGCACATATAGTGCAGGAAGGGGTAACCTATACTAGGCGAAGTCCGTAGTTTGACAGGTAGATCTATTGTAGTTTCTTTCAAGACTTCCTGCCCGTTCTCTGAAGCAAGAGGTTTAAACTGCTTCCTTCTTTGTATAAATCTATAAAATAAGTATTTATTGTTAGCAATAAGAAACAGCTTAAGTACAACAAACTAGTTCTTTTATTGTTATGTATATCACTTAAAAAGTAATCTTAGAGGAAGGACTAACAGAAAAAGACAACTAGATTTGTAGAACATTTCAGAGAAATTTGTGGGAGTACAAACATGGGAAAAAGCAGACAAATGGGTTATTGAGGTAGATGATCATGGGACTGTGGTATGAGAAGAGGAGCAGATAATAACAGTGAAGCAGAGTTGGAAGGGCCTTGAAACTGAGAACAGAAAGCAAATATCATATGAAGATATATTAAATATCATTAAACAGTCCTATCAGGGAGGCTGGCTATAAGCTCTTGCTATCAGTTCTTGCTATCTAGTTTTAGCCTGAAATATGCCACAACTGTTCAACGAATAGCCTTTTGCAGGCTATATTAACTCTTCAAAATCACCATGCAGTGACAATGTATTTGCACATTGAATTTATACCTGTACAAAATTATGTCAAAATTACTGAATTATGAAACACAAAATACTACCAAATCTAACTTCTCCACTTACATTCATTGATTACAGTATTCCATATTTCAATTTTTTGTGGAGCATAAGAAAAGTAACAGATAAGGCTTAAAACGGGGAACATGGAAGGCTTTTGCTTCTCAGTTTTTCCACTCAGCATCTTTCTTTCTGAAACCATTTCACCTCCATGATTCATACCATCTTCACAACTACTACTTCTATAGTATCTGGTAAATTGCACAGTTTCTTACTCTTACATTGACAGATATAAACAACTACATAATATGTGATGTATGGACATAGCTTTTAAAAATTAATTGCACTGAGCAATAACTTCCAAGGCTCTGTGGAAGGGAAGATGTATTTATATGGATAAATACATATGCATTTTCATCAAAACTCATATATTATGTATCATAAGCATTTAAGGGGAAAAAAGATTCAGGTTACTCAACAAATTGTAATTTTGTAATTCAAACAAACATTGAATTACAGATGATATTTTGCAATGTTTTTTATAAAGTTATGTCCATTTTGTGCCTTTTTTAAGCTGAGCTGGACTGCCGTATGCTTATTTGGTGCCCTCTTGTGGCTCAGTTTATTAATATGTTAATTATCATGAAAAAGACAGGAGATGCATTGGTAAGTAAACTCATTTTTAATTGAATTCAAGCTCTGTATAATAGAAATGTCAAGATATTAAATGCTTTGCTCATATTTTCTATATTGCTGATAGTTTCTGATATACCTAAAATGTGCTGGTATTGTAGATCCTACACAAATGTGTAAGAGTTTTGACTTACAGGTTTTTTTAGTAAATGTCATTGATGAAGATACGTAATGATACAATACAAACTTCTGAATATTAAAATTTTTCATTCAGTAATGATTTAGAAATCTGATGTATAATCAGTTACTTTAAAATTAAGCATCAAGAACTCATTCCCTGACCTCGAATAATGGGTTTTCAGTCTGAGGCATGAAATCAGCTGCTAGTATTCCTGAGAAGTTCAGGAAAACTCTTACGCAAGTGAGAAAACTAATGGGTCTGAAAAAACTTTGATCTGCCTCGCTTCAGTTGAATCTAGATTTGGGACTGTAATAAAAGCAAACCAGCGTTCTTTCAAAAGTACCTGTTCTTGATTCCATCTTGGCAGAACTGGCTGCCGTATTATCCACGCGAGCTGCTCATATATGTGCTTGTTGAAGCCAGGAGACTCCAGATTCTCTTTTGTTCCTACAGCTCTTCTGTAAACTCTAAAATTACACAGTATGTGTCTTCTGGCTTCATCAATTAATATTCCTTTGAGAGGTTATGAAGATTTTGGTTAAATGATGAATAGGAAAAATAGAAAGCAAAAAGCAAAAAAGTAGAATGCAAAAAAGAAAATGTTTGAAAAATAAAACTATTCTTCAGTTATATGAGTTCTTTGTAATTTCTTCAAGCATAAACCTGCAAAATAGGTATTGCTAGAATTAGAATTATAACTTTCATGGATATATAAAATTAGATTTTACTTTTAGATAGAGAATTTCTTGGAATTAAAAAGATTAAGATTATATTCAAAACTATTACAGAAATACAAAAATTTCCAACTATAAATAAAACCAATGGAATAAGTACTCTTATACTCTTGTACTGATATCATACCTGGTATGTTTAATGATAATTAAAATCCATGTAAGATCCAAGGTGAATTAGTCTTCAAAACTTCCACTATAATTGATAAGATTATTTGTTAATTCTTCATTATTTAATCTTCCCAGATATTTAAATATGATACCATCAAATACCATATCAAAGTAGGAAACCTAAATTAACTTGCAACCAATTCCCAGTCATATGTAATGCTCACAGAACACAACTAATGAGTTTAAAATGTTCAAAACGATGTTCAAATGTTTACTGCACTGTATCCTAATTAAAAAAAATACATACTCCTATACAATGAGAAAAATTCTTGTATCTCAGAGGATTTATCTTAACTAGGAGAATAAATTCAGGGTGTGGTCAATTCTCTCAAATACTCCAGCTAGCCACAACTCCCTTTTTAATGCAGTTGCAAGTTACAGATTTTATCTTGATCTGCCTTGTTCACATCAATTCTAGGTTTCCCCCTAGATCTATTGGCATACCAACTATAGGCAAGGGTTTGCCAATTTATCTTTTGCTTTTCTTAATCTAGACAAGCACAGGGTCCAGCAAGTTAGAACAAAATATTTAACTGTTTTAAGTAATGCAGCTTAAATAGCTTTTTAAAACCTTGTGCCTATGTAAGCAATTTATACTGTAACGTAGCTGGCTGGATAAGGTTACTGGATTGAGGTCAGCTCCAGACTTCTTTGGGGATTTGCCTTAATTGACAGAGTAAAGCAGAGGTTTTTCTGCCTTTATTAGTATCTCACAGTTTGCTAGTTAAAGTTTGTACGCTAGCACATTTATTTAAAGATTTTTTTAAGCTAGTTTGGATTAAAGGCTTTAAGAAGGACGTACATGTACACAGTTCATGTGTTTATTATAACATCTCTCCTTTATCGTGCTGTCTCTGAGCCATTATCTAGAAACTCTACTGACTTAGGCTGTCTTTGAAATACATGCTTTGGGTACTGGGTTCTGAGTTTTAAAAGAAAATCAAGCTGCATCTGCTAAGGACTTAAGCCTTCACGTTTCTTGTGTATCTGCATATCCTCCATGTTCTACCTTCAAACGGTACTAGAACACGTTTGTGTTTGCTTTCTACTGGTACTGCAAGTGAGTTGTTTGGGAGAAATAAAGGGACAAATACTCATAGAAAGAATGGCAGGATAATTACATCTTCTTGGAGTACATCTATATCTTCCAGTCAGTGCACAGAAATTTACATCTGTCCTAAAGAACCTCTATTCAGTTCTTGAGTTTTGAATTCAGTTGACTGCTGAGTAAACAGTAATTACAGTACATAAAACAACAAAAAGAGAAATTAGGCAGTTTTGAGCAACTGGTCCATAAGCAGGGAGGCGGCTAGATGTAAGCACATTGTAACTTCCTTGGCATGGGGTCAACTATGCATCAGTCCTGGTATAGGTTACAGCAGTATGGGAACAGGTTTTACTGATGTTGAGTGAATATAGCATCCAAATACTTTCCACTGTAGCTGGAGCACAATGTCCTTCAAACATACCACTTTCTTACTTCTGCAGCATTCAGCTTGTATCCTGTCCCATCGGGTAAGAAAAGAGTGTGTCAAAAAAGTCCCGGTCCAAGGAGATTTAACCTCTTTTCTAGCATTTTTGTGCAATTAGAGGACATAAACTGATCAGACTGTAACAGAAGCAGACCCATAATGTAAAAAGAAAATACAAAGTGGAGCCTGGAATTAAATAATAGAGAAAAGAAGAAAGTTCTTTTTAGAAACGAGAATGAACAAAAATGAGAAATGAAGGCTCGGAAAAACACAATGGCTCTTTCACGTGGTAGTGATCACAGAAGATAAAATTCTTCATCAGAATGTAATAGGATTTGGGAGAGAAATATTGGAGAGTCTTCTACTGAGGAGTAACAAAATGAGAAAATAAAGGCGTGATGCCAAGAAATGGTTACTCACATTTTCCTAACACTTACATTACTTATCCTACTGGATTTTTTTTAACGTATGATAATTTATAGATGGTTTCTGGAAAGAACATAATGAACTGGCTGAGAATAAGGTCTGTAAGAAATTGCTACACTCAAGTGCACTTGTATATTAAAGAGGTGAAAAGGCCAATAAATGATTTTTCTGGCAGTTGAAAGATTTACCTTGGAAATAACCCTAGATACACAGAAGATAATTTTAGACAAGGTGTCCTGGTTTCGGCTGGGATAGGGTTAGATTTCTTCCTAGTGCTGTGTTTTGGATTTAGTATGAGGAGAATGTTGATAACACACGGATGTTTTCAGTTGTTGCTAAGTGCCCTCCTAGTCCAAGGACAGCTCCCGTGCCTACTGACTGAGCTAGGTACACAAGATGGGAGGGAACATAATCAGGACAGCCAGCCCAGCTGGCCAATGGGGTATTCCATACCATGTGACGTCATGCTCAGTATATGAATGGTAGGCGTGATCCAGGAAGTACTGATCGCTACTTGGTTATCGGTCAGTGCGGGTGGTGAGCAATTGCATTGTGCATCACTTATTTTGTATATTCTATCATTATTATTATTATTATTATTATTATTATTATTATTATTATTATTATTATTATTATTATTATTATTTTCCCTTCCTTTTCTGTTCTATTAAACTGTCTTTATCTCCACCCATGAGTTTTTCTCACTCTTACACTTCTGATTCTCTCCCCATCCCACCGGGGTGGGGGGGTGGGGGAGAGTGAGCAAGCAGCTGCGTGGGGTTTGGCTGCCTGCCAGGTTAAACCACGACACAAGGGAAAAAAAACGCAGCCTTGTTTTGTCAGACACTCCCCTTGCAGTCATGTCTGAAGAGTGACCATTCCTAACATGGAACTCCAAAGGCCATGGAAATGTGTGTTCTTGTTGAACAATATCTCTGGCTTGTCTTGGAATGAAGTAAGGGTTTCTCAGCACCCTACAACTGCAATTTTAAAGCTAGTTCACTTATTTAGTTAATTAAATCTGAAGTTTTTTCCTATAATTAACTGTTATCTCTCAGACAAGATGTATGTCCCGTTTCTTAAAAAAATGTAGGGAATCCAAAGTAAAGAGAATTTATGTGAAAAATCTCCTTTTAAAATAAATTTATTTTTATGAATTTTATAATATAAAATTATATTTACATTTTTATTTCTTTGAATTACATTAATTTAGTATTAGAATGTAATTGTATTTATAGGTATGGTCATATAATTATATTAAATTTAAATTATGCATTTCTAAATTAAAATTTTTTTAAAATAATTTTACATGAAAATTTTTGTGAAAATATCAGACTGTGTTTCTGATATTTATTCTTTTTACTGATTAGGCACCTTATTCCACTTATTCAGTGCTACTGAATCACTGTAAAATACGTCTTTTTTTCATACTTCTAAAAAGGAACTTCCTTAAAAGTTATGTGAAGAAAAGTAGATTTCTCTCATTTATTATTTTAAAGACTAAAATAAAGGAAATATTTATAAACTTATATTGTTGAAACTATTTTGCATGTGAATTCACAACCCTTTTTTATAATGTAGGCTGCATTTAAATACAGAATATTTGTAGTCAGTCCTGGTCAGTACATCTCATGATGTGCTTAACAAAACTTGAAATGATACAGAGAGATCGAGATAAAGAATGACTTACACATGAGAAAAAAAACTAAACTTACTAAACTAGACTTAAACTCTGTGGCCTCAAAAAAAGACATTTGATAGAGACCTGTCTGTTTTATGATAGAGATCTATAAAGTCATGAATTGCACAGAGAACATGACTCATTTTCTCATCTACTAGGAGGCATCAAATGAAACTGGCAGATTGTAGATCCAAAATAAAGGGATCTTTTTTCCTACAGCACAAATGAAATGTGGATTTTAATAGTTGCCATGGGATATTGTTGATGCCAAAAGTGTTCATGAGTTCAAAGAAGAAGACAAATCCATGGAAGAAAAGGTTATTAAATACAAAGATAACATCTCTGGCCTCAGAAAGTTCCTGAACCACAAGTTTATTACAGAGAAGTACCATTACATACTCTCCTTGTTCTGATACTCTTCCATAAGAATCTGGTACTAGTCATACTTAAATATAAGTATTTGGGGCTAGACGGACCTTTGCAGATGCAGCTGTTCTTATGTGATATATCTCAGTTCACTATTCCTATTGCAGCTACGTAAATGTGCAGCTATCCTGCTGTCTTCTAACATAGTTCAGCAACTGAAAAATAAGAAATGTAAGTGATAAGCCAAGATTGTACAAACCACTCAGAAGTGGCTCTGTGGAGCACCAACAGCCCATACACTGTAACTAGGAATTTCAATGCAGTATGAAAGAAATAATAAGAATAATGAAAGAAATTAGCACATATTATCTAATGGCATGGTTCAACTTCTGCCAAAGACTTGTAGTCCAGTAGAATGGGAATTAAAGTCATGTTACCTTTCTGTTTCTGTTTCCTCTTCTAAAAAACAGGAACACACCAGTCTACCCCATCTGTAGTTGAAGAATGCCACGTATAAGGCAAGTCAGTCTACGCGTCCTATTCTGATCACAAAAGCTGAAACTTTAGTGAGGCTTCCTGTTTTATTTGAGAGAAAAACAGAAACATCCTTTGTTTTCAGTCTTATTTATCCCCTCAGGTCTTGTTTGCCATTTCTGCCTTTGAAGTTGTGAAAGAAAATTTGTGTTCACTCCTGCCAAACCACTGTGATCAGTCTTCAAAAATGCTAAATGTTCATAGGGCTATTATGGCTATCTTTAAGATGTACTTGAGATGTTATATCTAGGATGACCCATCTGTTCTGCTCTCAGGGACACCAAGTCTCAGCTTGCTGGTTGTCTAATCCTTCAATTGTAACGCTTTGGTGCTGCACAGTTATTAGATCCAGTGCTCCACAAAGCGGTTCACTCCTTCTAATCGCTTCAGTCAAAACAGCCAATATGACTTACACATAAATTTTTTTTTCTCTGTAGCAGTAAACTACGATCCAGGTTTTTGTTTCTAGATTGCAAGCTACTTTAGTCATTCATTTTCCTATGAAAGAAATATGAAATGAGATGATGATGCTGAAGAGGCAAAATCATATTTTGCCTTTTATACCTCTTTGTTCCATAACTGAACTCAAAAGAGAAAAGTTTACTTACAAAAGTTCATTGGAAATGAAATAGTATCTTTGGAGATAGGAGTATTACTCAAACATCAGACAAGCAACTAGCAACTAAGAAGAGCAGAGGTCCTAGACATAATGTACTTACTTTCAAACCTTGATAAAGTGTTTAAAGATTTGCCAATATGTCATGCAAACCTTCTGACGCCATTCTCATCAGAAAATTCTGCTTCTATGGCCTTTGATGTCTGCATTTCTTCCTTCTTTTTATCATTAGAAGATCATGGAGCGGTTGGTTTTGAGGGTGCTCACGAGCCATGTCCGGGACAACCAGGGGATCAGGCCCACCCAGCATGGGTTCATGGAAGGCAGGTCCTGCTTCACCAACCTGATCTCCTTCTATGACCAGGTGACCCGCCTGGTGGATGAGGGAAAGGCTGTGGATGTGGTCTACCTGGACTTCAGTAAAGCCTTTGACACTGTCTCCCACAGCATTCTCCTAGAGAAGCTGGCGGCTCACGGCCTAGACAGGTGCACTCTTCGCTGGGTAAAAAACTGGCTGGACGGCCGAGCCCAGAGAGTTGTGGTCAACGGAGTTAAATCTGGTTGGCGGCCGGTCACGAGCGGTGTTCCCCAGGGCTCAGTACTGGGGCCGGTCTTGTTCAATATCTTTATCAACAATCTGGACGAGGGGATCGAGTGCTCCCTCAGTAAGTTTGCAGATGACACCAAGTTGGGCGGGAGTGTTGATCTGCTGGAGGGTAGGAAGGCTCTGCAGAGGGACCTGGACAGGCTGGATCGATGGGCCGAGGCCAACTGTATGAGGTTCAACAAGGCCAAGGGCCAGGTCCTGCACTTGGGCCACAACAACCCCGGCAACGCTACAGGCTTGGGGAAGAGTGGCTGGAAAGCTGCCCAGAGGAAAAGGACCTGGGGGTGCTGATTGACAGCCGGCTGAACATGAGCCGGCAGTGTGCTCAGGTGGCCAAGAAGGCCAACGGCATCCTGGCCTGTATTAGGATTAGTGTGGCCAGCAGGAGTAGGGAGGTGATTGTGCCCCTGTACTCGGCACTGGTGAGGCCGCACCTCGAATCCTGTGTTCAGTTTTGGGCCCCCCACTACAAGAAGGACATGGAGGTGCTGGAGCGTGTCCAGAGGAGGGCAACGAAGCTGGTGAAGGGCCTGGAGCACAAGCCTTATGAGGAGCGGCTGAGGGAACTGGGGTTGTTTAGCCTGGAGAAGAGGAGGCTGAGGGGAGACCTCATCGCGCTCTACAACTACCTGAAAGGAGGCTGTAGCGAGGTGGGTGTTGGTCTCTTCTCCCAAGTAACTGGTGATAGGACGAGAGGAAATGGCCTCAAGTTGCACCAAGGGAGGTTTAGACTGGACATTAGGAGAAATTTCTTTACTGAAAGAGTGATCAGGCCTTGGAACAGGCTGCCCAGGGAAGTGGTGGAGTCACCATCCCTGGAGGTATTTAAAAGACGTGTAGATGAGGCCCTTAGGGACATGGTGTAGTGGGCATGGTGTGTTGGGTTGACGGTTGGACACGATGATCTTAGAGGTCTTTTCCAACCTTAATGATTCTATGATTCTATGATTCTATGATTAGTGACTGAGTCATGAAATGCTAGTGAAAGAAGACAGCTGCATTTCCATTACCCCCTTTTACTGGTTGTTCATCAGGGAAAGATAGTTGCTTGTTACTTGTCTAAGTTGTTACCCAATAATCAAGGCTTTTCATGCTTATTTTATTGGAAGAAATTGATGGGGTAAGCAAAGTCAAAGTAATGGCCAGTGTGGTAAAAAAGGAGCAGCTCTACAGCGATACTCAAAAGGAGTGTCAACTATACTGAAACTGCAAAACTGAGCACGCAGCATAGATGAACTTGGCACACTAGTCCCAGTAGTGGGAGTATGGGAGTGGGATGAGGAATGCAGTTGGGACAACAGGGAATACCACACCTATGCAATGGCCAGGGTGGTCTGCATCTGGTTGTCCTCAGCAGAGCTTTGTGTATTGGGCTTTGCTTTTGGCCAGAAGACAACACTGAGCATTAGAGAGCACTACCCACCCATGCACATGTTCACTTAGATGTGGGGTTGGGGGAAGTGGGGAAGATGAAAGGACCAGAGATTTCACTCTTGATATCAAACAGCCTTCATTCTGCTTTGAGAAAAGCATTTCTTTGATGCAGCTTTGTATACAATGCCCTATCCCCTGAAAACAGAGAGACAAAGACCAAATAGCAGTTTTCTTCTGCACAGTTTCCAAGTCACTTTTTCAGGAAATCTGGAGTCCTAGAAGTCCTCTTTCTATATTCTCTCAGGCTCCCATTCACACTTGCTTCTTCTGATGGCTGACAGCTTTCTGCTTGCATTTTACCAATCTAGTTGCTTAAGTGCTTGACTTTCAAAAAAGATGAGGATTTACATCTTTTTCAGCAAAAATGAATGTAAGTAGAATTAGTACCTTTAAAAGCAGGCTACTTTTACCCAAGCCCTTGCTAATGAACTAAGGTGTTTAAATTCTCATTTTAAGGGGTAGGCAGTTACAAGCACCGGAACAGAGTACACCAGCAAAACACTTCTAAACGTAGATGAACCTTCCAGCTTCCTGAAACAGCAATAGGTTTAAGCTTTAAGCTACATAGGAACTGAATAGTTTGGCTCGCTAAGGACATCCCTTCTCCCATACTTCAGGCTTTCATCAATACTGCTCTTAATTTCTTTCTGTACATTATTTGCTGTTTTTTATTTGCCTCTCTCTGAGTGGCACTCAACTTCCCATATGACAGAAATGCAGAGAAAATTTGATACCAAACACTGAGAAAACCTGGGGGAGCTCTCAAAAGTATTATAAATTTTTTCTCTACTCTTACTCTCCTTTGGAGAAAGGAGACTAAGAGATGACCACTTGTTCTGACCTACTATGGCCTTTCTTACATTCTTGTAATTGAGATTGTGACAGGGAAGTAGTACGTGAAAATCTCTTCTACAGCAATAAGGGGGAAAAGTTGTAGGAAAGCTACATGCTACAGAAAATGGGAAGTCAGAAATAAAATTACCTAGAAAACACGGTTTTAGAAGAAACGTTGGAGGAATACATAATAGAAAACTCTATTCTCTCCACAACATGTAAGTTAAAGACACCAAATCTGATTCTCTAAAGATTTTGATATTGTTTACTCATTTCTACTCATATAAAGTAAATTAAAATTCTAAGTTTCCAAGAAGCAAAATAAAAACTTATATTCATCAGGCACTTTTTTTTTCTGCACCTGAAGTTACTTTGAGATTTTTGAAGTAAACTTAGCTTGGGCATCTAATTTAACTTAGTTGCATTAGAAATCAGTGCTTTTGAAACTTCTTTTACATAGACTGATTTCCTGGCCTGGCCTTGTCCCCTGGGAGCCCCCAACCCTCGCTGTGCCCTGATTTGTAAATCCATAGACAGAAAAGGGCTGTCCATAGATCCACATTCCCTTTACAGTATAAAGAGTTATATATAAGGAGTTAGTATGAATTAGCATCGAAAGGAAATAATATATATTCAGTTTTATTGTAGATCAGTTAATGAAAATTAGCCTTGTCTGTGGCAGTTCCAACTTTGGGCACAAGAGGTAGATGTTTTCACATGAAACTTCCAGCAAATATTCAACATTACTGAACAACTCCCTGTTACGCTCCAAGATAAGCGATGATCAGGAACTGTTTGTTTCCTCTTCTATGTCTTATGTAGGAATACACTTACAAAAAGTGAGATTAATTGTAAAGATGTAATGTGGAGAACGGGGGTAGCCATGAATTGAGTTACAATGGGCTACATGGGTTATTTATATTTGCCCAGGGGATCTTAAGGCTTCAGAGGGGACGCAGTGTCTTGTTAATATTTTGTTCTCCGGACAAAATATTATTATATGTACTTACATGCACTTACGAGACCAGAGTACAAACAGTGAAGCTGATTTTGTGGGAGATGGAGAGTACATGTCACTGGCATTCACCTGCCCTGCACTGAATCTAGTGATTTTCTACGTGGGTTGAAACTGCTTTGTGAGTTATTTCTTGCTCTCTGCAAGCTAAGCAATTAATGATTAAAAGCCAAGAGTAGCTGTACCCTCAGACACTATTAAGTTTTAAACAGTGTTCTGTTTACATTATGTTGTTGATTTTTTTTTAATAAAAAGTCATAGGGAAGAAATACTCCAGTCTATTAAAATATTTGCATTTTTAAGATTCTGAAACTTTTTCCATTCCTAAATATCATGGAGAAAAAGCGATACATTATCTGTATTTATTTTCCATAGGGACCCACACACACATTGCTTGATTAACTGCCACTTAGCAGAAGGATTATCAATGACTATCAATTTAAAGAGGACTATGAAACATTTTTATATTAACGCGAACATGAGCATTGCTTTACATATGGACCTAAATCAGATGATTATGTTCAAACTATTATCTGTATTTTAATCTTCCAATAGTTACCTAAACATTATTTTTGATTTTTTAAAAGGCAGCAGTGTAGGCTTTAAACATACTTTGATTTCACAGACCTGTGTGTTACACAGACTCACAGTATCCAATGTAAAAACTAACCTTTTTCATTCTACATCTCTTTTTATCACCTGAGATGACCGATATAGTGGGGTCTGGCTTTGCATGTATGTTCATTAGTAGACTCATTAACTTTAATGTAGTTATTTATGTGAGTGAGGATTGACTGCACGAATAAAACTTTCAGAAGGGGAACTTACTTTATCTTATGTTGTGGCTTAGAAAGCTTTTGCAAGAACTGCAGTCAATAACAGACTTCACGTCTTTTCAAATCGCCATTTCTCCATGTTATCTGAAAGTTATATTTGTGTTGTCAGTAAGAAAATTACTGTATGGAGAATAATATTTACTTCAAAGGAGTCTGAAATTTTAAGTAATTACTTGCCATTAATTTTCTAGAATCCTATGATCAAGTTCTTTTGTTCTATTTCATTTATGTGACGAACCTAACTTTTCTGTGATGGAGTCTTCCAATATTTAGAGCATCAGTTTATGCAGTTATTTTGTGATAATCCGTATTCACTGTGAAAATTGACCAGAGCAGATTCCTGTATCCACTACGCTCACTTTCTTCAGGGTTTTCATACTGAATTGTATCAGCTCAGTTTTGCTCACAAGTTTGATGCTGTAAGTACGTAATCCGTGCGACAGCAGATGATCTGTAATTGCAATCTCACACACTGCAAAATACCGAACAAAATAAAATTAGCCTTTTGTTGGTCCTTGTACCATTCATTAGCTTGTCAGCCATTCACTGTATTCCAACAGGTGTTCAGATTGTTACAGTTGAAAGTGAAGAAGAATTGATTTGAAGTAGTGTATTTGGCAATACTCTCAGAAATCTCTGAGATTTTGTCCTACTATCTCACATCAGTAAGAGCACGAAGACAGTAGGTAATAAAAGTGTAAATTCTGTGTGAGGAAGATAACATTAGTTCAGGTTTTTTTGCTTGAAAATTTTCACTACATGTATTATAATACTAGGTATTTAGGTTATGCTAATTTAGTAACTTTCTTCACACACTTATAGCATTTCCCATGTAAAAGAATCACACAAATATTAAATCAGTTGTGGAACACTAACTGAAGAGAACCCCAGTTAATGCAGTTTCGTGCTTCCAAATTAACTTCTGTCTTAAGAAATCCTTAAGATGAACAACCCAAATAGATCCGATTAATGCAATGTTAATAATTCAGGAATTTAAGCAGAGAGAACAGAATGAGGCTTGTGCAGTAAAGCACTATCACTGATTGCCTTGGAGTGTTTCTAGAAACTTCTGTCACCACAGACTAATTACAGACTTGGTAGGTAAAGAGTCCATACTAAGTAAAATCAGTCCAGCCTGCAAGAGCTGAATGTGACTTCAAATGAACTGCCTTTCCCATCAGCCAAAAATGGCTGTTTAATGCAGAGACACCACAGACATACCCTATCCTGCCACTCAGGCAGCAAGAAGCCAGAAGCAGCGGGTCTGCAGTGCTACAGTGATATGTATTTCAGGTCGCAGGCTGCTTCTGTGAGCACAGATCAGCTACCACAAAACAGTTTTGCAGTGGTTCCTTTTTTTGGCTTCGCATCCTGACTGACCCACTTGACACATTTTAGTAACAAGGTTCAGAGTGCCACTGGCATCCTGGTTCTTTACTACATAGAGCAAGAGCAACCTAATGGAAGGCTCAGTCATAGGTCATAATACAGTAGTACATAGAGCAATACATAAACTACAGCTCATGAATATATAAACTAGCTTATGAATACATAAGCTTGCTTATGATGTGTGATTAGTTTTTGTGAATGTCCTGGTTTTGGCTGGGATAGAGTTAATTTTCTTCCCATTAACTGGTATAGGGCTGTGTTTTGGATTTAATACAAGAATAACGTTGATAACACAGCAATGTTTTAGTTGTTGCTAAGTAGCGCTTACGCCAGCCAAGGATTTTCAGCTTCCCATGCTCTGCCAGGTGTGCAAGAAGCTGGGAGGGAGCATAGCCAGGACAGCTGATCCAACTGGCCAACGGGGTATTCCATACCATATGACATCATGCTCAGCACATAAAGCTGGGGGAAGAAGAAGGAAGGGGAGGACATTCAGAATGATGGCGTTTGTCTTCCCAAGTAACTGCTACACGTGATGGAGCCCTGCTTTCCTGGGAGTGGCTGAACACCTGCCTGCCGATGGGAAGTAGTGAACAAATTCCTTGGTTTGCTTTGCTTGTGTGCGCGGCTTTTGCTTTCCCTATTAAATTGTCTTTATCTCAACCCACGAGTTTTCTCACTTTTACCCTTCCGATTCTCTCCCCCTTCCCACCAGGGGGGAGTGAGCGAGCAGCTGTGTGGTGCTTGGTTGCTGGCTGGATTAAACCACAACAGTGAAGCGAACAGTCGCAATATACTTATGTGATAAATGCCAAATATAATGAGTTGCACCAGGAAACTGAAGCACAATGAAGTTACAAAACCAGGCAAGTTTGGACTTTGAGCTGGATTGGATTTCCTGTTTGCGTACCCAAAATGTACCAGACAAGAAGGTAAATGAAGCTTGCAGAACCAGTGGGAAATAATGGGATGATGAATTGTGATCGCTAGTTCAAATTCAACATCTGCTACCTTAAAATAAGGTGTGGATATTTAATGCTATGCACTTTACAGTTTTTAATGTTTTAGAATAACAATGTATGGAAAAAAGCTAAACATAGCAGAACTTAGTTGAGACATTGGACATTGTTTGAGAAATATTACAGAAGAGTGCTAACCTTGAAAAATAATTCCAACTATTAGTAAAATGTGGATGTTTTACAAATTTACTTTTTAACTATATTCTTCATATTTTTCAGAAATTTAATCTCATTAAGTGAGGGTTTAAAATAGGACATTAGTAGTGAAAATGTAATTTAATAGTGGAGTACTGCTAACAGTAGCTCCCCAGTGACTATGTAGACGGCTGTGAAAACTTAATAAAACAGTAATTCCTCATATACATTGCTATTTTAGAACCATGTAGACTCAGATGTTTAATTAAAAGTATTGCTTATATGGCTCCAGTTAGTCTTTTTATTATGAAATGGAGATTTTACATGGACTTCTACTACTCGTTAGTTTAATTAAGCTGACCTGTAAACCTATTTTTGCTTTTTTGTTTTCATTGTTGGTTCCATTTAAGCTATTGTCTTTCCTCCCCCCCAGAGTAATTATATTATAGGTATCCCCGTCATTGTTCAACAACCTGGTCTTACCAGTATGGCCAGAGTACCATATACATGATTTAGAGATTTTTAGAATGAGTTAATTCCAGAAAGAACCCGTGTTTCCCGCTCATAGACCAAGTTATAGAATATGCATTGACTCCTATTTCAAATGAAAAGTATTCTGTACTGTGACTACCGTTTAGGAGAACAGTGTATCTTCACTGTATTGATAAACGAGCCATTAATTTGACACAGTATCTGATTAGTCTTGTTAAAATTCAGTGTATTTGAACTTGTTTTCATGTAATTCAGCCTTAGCCTCCATTTTTCTATCTTTATTTGATAGACTTAGCAATCGTGTTCCCTGTGCATATATTATTAAGCAAAGGTTTGGGACTAGAGTTTGTCATAGTTTTCTTAAAGAAGCCTATGTGGACAGCATGGAATAAGTAACATTTTATGCCTCATAAATACATCTGGATATATACATCCTTATTTGAATTTTGTACTTTCCTATGAGATTTTCAAGGGAAGTAAGAGTAACGCGATGGTCTACTTCACTGAAAGGCAGAGGGCCTGAAAACCTCCTGGCTTGTGTTTATCAGATCCAACTGGGAAGTGCACAAGGCTTTTTATATAGAACTGGAGAGGATTAATTAAACCGCAGCTTTCATTTGAGGAAAGGTGATGGATACTTGGATATGGGAAAAATACCAATAGAATAATTTAGGCCATTTTGCACAGGGAGAATCAAACTGTTGTCAAAATGGGGCTTTTGAAGATTTTTCGTCAACAGCCCCTACTGCTCATAGTGTTGGTAATTCTGTGCAGAGCTAAGTTTCCACAAATTTCTTATAGATTACTAGACATCTCTTTCTGATATTAAAATGGTAACTAAATTGACGTTAGAACTAATGAACCTGCAGCGAAAAGAAACACCTCTCAGTTAATATCACAAATTCAGATTATCCCAGAAACATGATTATGAAAGTGTGGAATAAGCTAGCTAAACTATTTTAGCAGCTTTATCTGGGAGACTAAAAATCACTCAGAAGTTTTGGCTATTGATTTAAATACACGGCCTCCAAACATATGAGTGAAATGAACATTGCTCTCTTTGCTGTCACAAAATGCAAAATTCAAGGAGCTGGTTATATTTTGCAAGAACTTAAGTGGCCATGTGCCACATATTTAAATTTGTCTGTCTCTTTCATCCTACCATTTGACTTGCACTAATCTAAAATTTTCAGATGTGTTTCTTGGAGGATGAAGCTCATTGCTTCTTGTTGTGGTTTAACCCAGCAGGCAGCTAAACACCACACAGTGGTGTGAGCAGTGGGATGGGGGAAGAATCAGGAAAAAAAAAGTAAAATTCGTGGACTGAGATATAGACAGCGTAACAGAACAGAAATAATAATAATAATAAAAATAATAATAAAAAAAATAATAATAATAGAATATACAAAGTGAGTGATGCACAATGCAATAGCTCAGCACCTGCTGACCGATAACCAAGTAGCGATCGCTACTTCCTGGACCACGCCTCTTATTTATATACTGAGCATGACGTCATATGGTATGGAATACCCCATTGGCCAGCTGGACCAGCTCTCCTGGCTATGCTCCCTCCCAGCCACTGAAGAGTCCTTGACTAGCAAGGTACTTAGCAACAAGTAAAAACATCAGTGTGTTATCAACATTCTTCTCATATTAAATACAAAACACAGCACTAGGAAGAAATTTAACTCTATCCCAGCCGAAACCAGGACCAGGGGTATCCACCCCTTATTCTACACCATCTACGTCATGCATAGGTCTCACATTTTCCAGTACATTCCAATTAATCACCACCACCTTTCTTGTCTTTTGATATATACACACAGATATCATTCCCTTAGTCTATGGGCCGTTCCTCTAAAATGTCAATTGAGTTCATTCAGTCCATGACTTTGAGCTCCATCTGTCATAACAGTCTTTCAGGGCAGGAGAGATGGTGTGTGGTGTTGGATTGTTGCATCCTGAAGCCAGTTCTGATTCCATTACCGCTGTACTCGTCTGGTTCTATCATCATTGCACTTTGTTCGGTTGGGTGATTTTTACTGCAATACTGTTGATAGCAACCATAGAAGTGATGATATACAATGTCCTGGTTTTGGCTGGGATGGAGTTGATTTTCTTCCTCTTAACTGGTATTGTGCTGTGTTTTGGATGTAGTATGAGAATAATGGTGATAACACACTGATGTTTTAGTTGTTGCTAAGTAATGTTTATGCTAGTCAAGGACTTTTCCTCTTCCCGTGCCCTGCCAGGTGCACGGGGGGCTGGGAGGGAGCGTGGCCGGGATGGCTGGTCCAGCTGGCCAATGGGCTATTTCATACCATATGATGTCATGCTCAACATATAAAGCTGTGCGAAGAAGAAGAAGGGGGGATGTTCAAGTCACGGCGTTTGTCTTCCCAAGTAACCGTTACGTATGATGGAGCCCTGCTTTCCTGGAGATGGCTGAACACCTGCCTGCTGATGGGAAGTAGTGAATGAATTCCTTGTTTTGCTTTGCTTGTGCGCACAGCTTTTGCTTTCCCTATTAAACTGTCTTTATCTCAACCCATGAGTTTTCTCACTTTTACCCTTCTGATTCTCTTCCCCATCCCATTGTGGGGAGTGAGTGAGCAGCTGCGTGGTACTCAGTAGCCGGCTGGATTAAACCACGACAGTCCTATAGCAATTAACATAATACAATTCAGTTCATTGGCTATTTTCACCCAAAATCAAATCCCCTTGAGGTACACATTGGACTTCCCATCCTTTTGCATTACTCACCAAGTGCACCCAAGTCCTTGAGCAGAAGCAATCCCACGGATGGGTTTTCCCTTGCCAGAGGCAGGAGTAACCCAGACTGACTTCCCCACCATATTTCTTATGTGCACCACAGGGACTTTATCTCCATCTACAGTATGTAAGGGTTTGGATTGGGCAGGGCCAGCTCGATCCCCTGGTGTTGACTAACCAGGTGGCTTTTGCTAAATGTGTATCCCAATGCTTGAATGTCCCACCACCCATTGCCCACAGTGTAGTCTTTAGCAGTCCATTGTATCGTTCCATTTTCCCAGAGGCTGGGATGGTAGGGACTGTGATATACCCACTCAATGCCATGCTCTTTGGCCCAGGTGTCTAGGAGGGTGTTTCAGAAATGAGTCCTGTTGTCTGACTCAACTCTTTCTGGGGTGCCATGTCGCCATAGGACTTGCTTTTCAAGGCCCAGGATGGTGTTCTGGGCAGTGGCATGTGGCACGGGCTATGTTTCCAACCAGCCGGTGGTTGCATCCACCACGCTGAGCACACAGCACTTGCCTTGGCAGGTTTGTGGGAGGGTGATATAATCAGCCTGCCAAGTCTCCCCATATCTGTATTTCAACCATCGTCCTCCATACCAAAGAGGCTTTACTCGCTTGGCTTGCTTGATTGCAGTGCATGTTTCACATTCATGGATAACCTGTGCAATAGCGTCCATGGTCAAGTCCACCCCTCGATCACGAGCCCATCTATATGTTGCATCTCTTCCCTGATGGCCTGAGGTGTCATGGGCCCACCGAGCTATAAATAATTCACCCTTATGTTGCCAATCCAGATCCACCTAAGCCACTTCAATCTTAGCAGCCTGGTCCACCTGCTGGTTGTTTTGATGTTCTTCAGTGGCCCGACTCTTGGGTACGTGAGCATCTACGTGACGTACTTTTACAACCAGGTTTTCTAGCCGGGCAGCAATATCTTGCCACAATGCGGCAGCCCAGATGGGTTTACCTCTGCGCTGCCAGTTTTTCTGCTTCCACTGCTGCAACCACCCCCACGGGGCATTTGCCACCATCCATGAGTCAGTATAGAGATAAAGCACTGGCCATTTTTCTCGTTCAGCAATGTCCAAGGCCAGCTGCATGGCTTTCACCTCTGCAAACTGGCTCGACTCACCTTCTCCTTCAGCAGTTTCTGCAACTTGGCGTATAGGACTCCGTACAGCAGCTTTCCACCTCCGATGCTTTTCCACAAGACAACAGGATCCATCAGTGAACAGGGCATATTGCTTCTCATTTTCTGCTAGTTTATTATACAGTGGGGCCTCTTCAGCATGTGTCATCTCCTCCTCTGGGGATATTCCAAAATCTTTGCCTTCTGGCCAGTTCGTGATCACCTCCAAGATTCCTGAGCGACTGGGGTTTCCTATTTGGGCCCGTTGTGTGATCAGCGCGACCCACTTACTCCACATAGCATCGGTTGCATGATGTGCAGAGGGGACCCTCCCTTTGAACATCCAGCCCAGCACTGGCAGTCGGGGTGCCAGGAGGAGCTGTGCTTCAGTACCAACCACTTCCGAAGCAGCTCGAATCCCTTCATATGCTGCCAATATCTCCTTCTCAGTTGGAGTGTAGCGGGCCTCGGATCCTCTGTATCCCCGACTCCAGAACCCTAAGGGTCGACCTCGAGTCTCCCCTGGTGCTTTGTGCCAGAGGCTCCAGGTAGGGCCATTCTCCCCGGCTGCGGTGTAGAGCACATTCTTCACATCTTGTCCTGCCCGGACTGGCCCAAGGGCTACTGCCTGAACCATCTCCCATTTAATTTGTTCAAAGGCTTGTTGTTGCTCAGGGCCCCATTTGAAATTGTTCTTCTTCCGGGTCACTTGATAGAGAGGGCTTACAATTTGACTGTAATTTGGAATATGCATTCCCCAAAAACCTACAACGCCTAAGAAAGCTTGTGTTTCCTTTTTGCTAGTTGGTGGGGACATGGCTGTTATTTTATTGATCACATCTGTTGGGATCTGACGACGTCCATCTTGCCATTTTATTCCTAAAAACTGGATCTCCTGTGCAGGTCTCTTGACCTTACTTTGTTTTATGGCAAAGCCGGCCTTCAGAACGATTTGAATTATTCTCTCCCCTTTCTCGAAAACTTCCTCTGCTGTGTTGCCCCACACAATGATGTCATCAATGTATTGCAGGTGTTCCGGAGCCTCACCCTGTTCCAGTGTGGTGTGGATCAGTCCATGGCAAATGGCAGGGCTGTGTTTCCACCCCTGGGGCAGGCGGTTCCAGGTGTACTGGACGCCCCTGCAAGTGAAAGCAAACTGTGGCCTGCACTCCGCCGCCAAAGGGATGGAGAAGAACGCATTAGCGATATCAATGGTGGCGTACCACTTGGCTGCCTTTGACTCCAGTTCGTATTGAAGTTCCAGCATGTCCGGCACGGCAGCACTCAGTGGTGGTGTGACTTCGTTCAGGCCACGGTAGTCTACTGTTAGCCTCCACTCTCCATTGGACTTTCGCACTGGCCATATGGGACTGTTAAAGGGTGAGCGAGTCTTGCTGATCACTCCTTGGCTCTCCAGTCGACGAATCAGCTCATGGATGGGGATCAGGGAGTCTCAGTTGGTGCGGTATTGCCGCCGGTGCACTGTTGTGGTAGCGATTGGTACCTGTTGTTCTTGGACCTTCAACAACCCCACAACAGAAGGGTCCTCTGAGAGACCGGGCAAGGTGGACAGCTGTTTAATTTCCTCTGTCTCCAGGGCAGCTATACCAAAAGCCCACCGGTACCCTTTTGGGTCTTTGAAATACCCTCTCCTGAGGTAGCCTATGCCAAGGATGCACGGAGCCCCTGGGCCAGTCACAATGGGGTGCTTCTGCCACTCATTCCCGGTTAGGCTCACTTCGACCTCCAATACAGTTAACTCTTGGGATCCCCCCTGTCACTCCAGAAATACAAAGGGGTTCTGCCCCTTTATAGCTTGATGGCATCAGGGTACACTGTGCACCAGTGTCTATGAGAGCCTTATACTCCTGTGGGTCTGATGTGCCAGGCCATCGAATCCACACAGTCCAGTAAACCCGGTTGTCCCTTTTCTCCACCTGGCTGGAGGCAGGGCTCCTCTAGTCCTGGTCATCGTATTTGTTACTTGCTTCTTGTAAATATGAGTCAAGAATTTCTTCATTACAATTCAAAGTAAGATCAGCCCTTCTACTCTGTCTGGGGAACTGGAAACTGGACCGTTGTGAGACAGGTTTTTCCTGAAAACTGGAGCAGCATTTTTCCTGGGAGAACCCCCTCGTGTGATTGTTTTTCCTTGCAACTCATGTACCCGTGCCTCTAGGGTCAAGGTAGGTTTTCCATCCCACTGCCTCATGTCCTCTCCGTGGTCACACAGATAAAACCACAGGGTGCCCCGTGGTGTGTACCTTCTATATCCTCTCTCCTGAGCAGAACAACACTGACTCCTAATGGCTGAGATACTGGTCCGTACAGGTAGAGAATAGGACATATCCTCTTTTTATTGCCTGACCTTCCAGTTTCTCCACAGCCAAGACAAGTGAAGAAGAGACACTGTCTTCGTATTCCCGGAGTTTGCTAACCACGTCATCCACTGCTGCTGCTTCTTCCTCTTTCCAGCACAGTACTGTCAACGAATTGGCATATGACACTGGTGCGCTCCGCACTAACTTCCTCCACATGGGTCGCGTACACTGGACTTCATCTGGATCTTTGGGTACTTGTTCGTTATCCAGGTCACTATAAACCACCTCCAGCACAGCTAATTCTCTCAGGTACTGGATACCTCTCTCCATGGTGGTCCACTTGCCTAGGCGATATATATAACATCTTCCTTGAAGGGATACCTTTCCTTCACACCTGACAGGAGTCGTCTCCAAAGGCTGAGGGCTTGTGCCCCTTTTCCAATTGCTTTGTCAATACCCCCTTCTCTAGAAAGGGATCCCAGCTGTTTGGCTTCCCTACCCTCTAATTCCAGGCTACTGTCCCCATTATCCCAGCATCGGAGCAGCCAGGTAACAATATGCTCACCTGGACGATGGCTGAAATCTTTTCGCATATCTTGCAGCTCACTCAGGGATAGGGATCGGGTGGTTTCTGTCTTGTTTACGAGTTCTTCCTCTTCCTCCTCCCCTCCTCGTGATGGCCCTGCTTTTCCATCATCCCTTTCTAAACGACCTGACTTTTGCCTCCAAGATTTCCTCTTATGTACAGGGGCAACTGATACCAGCAAGGGTTGGTCCTCTGGTTCAGCTGTAGTGCCTGTTGCTGGGGTTGGAGTAGCCGCAGTGCTCATCACGGGGGTTGGAGTAGCTGCAGTGCTCATCGTTTTGTCATCAGATCTGGAGACCTTCCTGTTGAACAGGGCTCGGTAGGTATGGGCTAAAAAAAATTTTAACTCTATCCCAGCTGAAACCAGGACACTGCTCTTTCAGGACTCCCCTTCTGCAATTCACTTCCGCCAAATTATGCTTAAGCATAATTTTGTCCTACTTAATGTCCTGATTTTGGCTGGGATAGAGTTAATTTTCTTCCCATTAACTGGTATAGGGCTGTGTTTTGGATTTAGTACGAGAATGACGTTGATAACACAGCAATGTTTTAGTTGTTGCTAAGTAGCGCTTACGCCAGCCAAGGACATTTCAGCTTCCCATGCTCTGCCAGGTGTGCAAGAAGTTGGGAGGGAGCATAGTCAGGACAGCTGACTCAACTGGCCAACGGGGTATTCCATACCATATGACATCATGCTCAGCATATAAGGCTGGGGGAAGAAGAAGGAAGGGGGGACGTTCGGAGTCATGATGTTTGTCTTCCCAAGTAACTGCTACACGTGATGGAGCCCTGCTTTCCTGGAGATGGCTGAACACCTGCCTGCCGATGGGAAGTAGTGAATGAATTCCTTGGTTTGCTGTGCATGCGCACGCAGCTTTTGCTTTCCCTATTAAACTGTCTTTGTCTCAACCCACGAGTTTTCTCACTTTTACCTTTCCAATTCCCTTCCCCATCCCACCAGGGGGGAGTGAGCAAGCAGCTGTGTGGTGCTTAGTTGCTGGTTGGGTTAAACCATGACACTTAAAAAAAGGTGAAAGTTAAATCCTATTGTCCAAACTTTTACAACTAATTGTACATGGTTCAGTAAGTGGCAGGATCCCATTTAGGCTGTTGCCTAAAAGGAGATATAGGAGGATATTTTCTCTTCCTACATAATTGAATAATTCTGTCATGCAGATTCTGTGGTAAATTGTTTCTTTGATTCTTGTTTTAATTTATCTTAAAATTATCAGAGATACTGCAGTAATTTGCTTCATATAAATGCATGTAATAACAATGACTAATCTCTTTATGAACAAAAGCTAGCTTTGGAAAAATATATTTCTATTTAATGAGGAGAATATTGCTACTTCTGCCACCCTAACTTGAATCTCCTTATTGCAAATCCTGAAAAACGGTAGGCACTATATAATTCAGAAATTAAAAATGCATGAATGCTTTCACTGATAAGACTATATGAACATAATTTTCATATAGCAAGGGACTAAACAAACAGATATTCTTTGCTCAGCCTGGCTAAACTTTTGGAAGTATACCACCTAGTTTGAAAATACCCTTCAGAAAGATGCTGAAGGCACAGAAGTGTGTGCCAAATGATTATGCTTTTGGAAACAGTTTTGCAACAACTCAGACAGCTACCAAATAAGAAAATATTAAAAAGAAAAGCTATTTCTGAGACAGCAGTAATTTTGGTTTTAGTGGTTATGGAACAGACCTTAGCACCAGCAAAAGGACATAAAAATTGAAGAGAGATATTATTCTTAAAATTAAGGCAGATTTGCACATTTCCATTGCTACCCCAGAAGATTTGTAAACTGTTCTAGAAAAAGCCTGGCAACCATCACCGATTGTTTCTTATTAGGAAGAATAGCAGAGAAAGCAAAGGTATCAATGGCCCTTAAGATGGAAAAAAACCACAAGGAATAGGACTTATTACTGGAGATCAAGGAATTTCATTCTAAAGTAGACATCTATGCTTGGTGAGATCTATCACACCCTATTTCTATCTATTTCTATTTCTATTTCTATTTCTATTTCTATTTCTATTTCTATTTCTATTTCTATTTCTATTTCTATTTCTATTTCTATTTCTATTTCTATTTCTATTTCTATTTCTATTATTTCTATTTCTATATTTCTATTTCTATTTCTATTTCTTTCTATTTCTTGCTATTAACTGTAAATGGTGTGTTTGATAAGTAGATCAGATGTAGAGGGATACATTGTAAAAGACAGGTTCATTTGTTAAATGAATCCCACCCAAGAAGAAATGAAAAACTGGGCAAGGTTTTGGAGCTGTAAGGCAAGTTTCTGCTTATGATATGTATTTGACCTGTTGGAATAATCAAGTCATTGCAGACTTCAGGAATCTTGAAAACAAGACGAAGAAAGGCAGGTAAATTTACTGGAAAGCATTCTAGTCCCATGACCAAGGGAAAACAGAGAACAGAGAAGGCAAATATTTGTTATATAACTAGTATGAAAATTATAGTTCTGTGGAGCCCTAGGCTACATTCCAAGAAAGTAATTAAAAGAAGTAGTAGTAGTTACAGGACTATAATGTTCAGTTCTGCTATCATTATGAAAAAATATTGATTAACAAGAAAGGGTATGAAAGAAACTGAAAAAACCTTTTTCACAACTTGAAAAAAAAGAAAACCTTATAGAAACTTATAACTTTGTCAGTTCAATTTGACTGGTTTATCAAAAGAAAGATGAAAGATGACTTTATTAGAATGTACTTGTATCTCATAGGGGGAAAATAAAAGATAACAAAGAATGAAGTCATCCAAGATAAGCACAATAGCAATGATTTGAAATTAAATCCATAAAAATACAAAATAAGCTACTTATCCATAAAAATTAAAGTGGCTAGTTAGTGGAACAAACGGCATATTCAGATGAGGACTAAATGTTTATTTCCACCAACAGACTCCACTTGTTTGGCACAAACCTGGATTAACCAGATAAAGCTTTACGGCCCATGTTACACGGGAAGTCTAAATCAATGAACTCATGATTATACCTGACCTTTAACAACTGTGATTCTGTGATTTTCAGGTTTTAGAAAACTCATATTTAGTATAAGTGACATAGAAGAATTTGAAGAAACCATTTGAAGAAGAATTTTGTCCTGTTCTACCTGTTCTCCATCCCAAAACAAACACTGCAAAATAAAATTAATCTGAATCTAACTTAAATCTGAAGCTGAATACGGAGCTTGTAGACCTATATGCAAGGTGAGTAAAGCAGTTGTACATACAAATCACCATTACAATAACCTAACATTTTATTACTCTACCAGCCAAGTAAATACCTTTATCCTTCATAACACTAAAAATTACCTATCCTCAGATTTTTGAGTAGTTATCACTATCCTTTCGCTTCTCTCCATTATCATCAGTTACTGTATGTAAAGAACTTAACCCTAGTCCTGGAAAGGAGTCACTGTATGGTCTGCCTGAGCAATTAATGTGGGTGGCTAATACGTAATAATGAAGATACTGAAAGACAATTTAGTAAGCTGATAAATGTGATGGACTGCTACTTAATTGCACAGGAGAAAGTTAATTCGCTACTGAAGTGTCATTATTTAAATAATGCTTGTCTGTTCAACAGGCATCTACTTAATAGAGACGTTATTAAAACTAAATTACAGCAAAGCTCTGAGACATCTCCATCTAAACAAGACAGGCAAGTCAAAATGAGTGATGAGATACTTATTTTAGTAATTTTCAGTTTAGCCATTTATTGTAATTACTATTGGATGCTATATCTTTCATTGCTTCATTTGTCACTTCATGTTTGGAGCCACCTGATTTGTATTTTTATTGTTCTAAGTACATAAGCAATATAAAGTAATATAGAACTTTTTTTTTTTTTAATTTAAACAGTTTTTTAGTTGAAGAAGTGATATGAAAACAGGATGAGATATGAAGCAACAGAAATTAGGATTTAATATGAACTAAAATAACCTCAACTGCTAGACGAAAATGGGCATGTGGGAATATCAACTTCAGATTTTCAGTCTTTTATGGTTGCAACAGAAAAGCTTTAAAATGTAGTAAAAGTGTTACATGCAAGATATAAAATTAGAATAGATATTAAAAACCCTCTGTTGCTATTATTTAAAACTGACTGGTTTTAAGGCAAGCTTTTGTTCTGGAGCAAAGAGAGAAGCTAAATATTAATACAAACAATAGACCACAGTAATACAGATCTTGATTACTAAACTTGTATCAAAACAATACTTAATCCAACCAAAGCCTGAAAAACATGGATCAAAGAAATTTAGGGGAGAGACAATTTCTTTGAAGCACTCTTGTGCATTTATTTTTATCTTCATATTTTTAGTACCCCAAAAAATACCAAAGGCTTTCCCTGCCAATCAGCAGTAGAAGCTAAACACAATAGCTACCCACATTCCTGTGATATTTGGATGATAATACAAAATAGAAACTCTTTTCTTTTCTACTTTTATATCAAGAGATCAATAATATGGGAGTAGCCTCACAAATTCTGTTATTGTTAGAAGTTATTCTGCACTAACATAGATGAGGATGCAATCCAAAAATAGACTCTTCAAATTTCATAAAGGCATACTATGTTTGTTTTCCTAATAATCTTGAGAGTCTTTGTACAGAATTGTCTCTGTTTAGAGCAGGTGGAATGGGAAAACTGAAATTATTTATATTTAGTATATTTTTTTATTTCAATACATAGTAAAATTTGTATATTTAGTTGGTTCTTGAAATTTAATTCAACCCAGACAATTGTCTTTTACATTAATGGGTTCATCTGGTTTGCCTCCTTGGTTCTCAAGGTACATCACAGTGGTGTGATAACTTGTATACAACAAAAAAGACCACTGATGTTTAAACAAGTTCTTTTGACTGTGTTTTGCATTTACACATTTTCTTTTAATGTTAGTTTGTAAAATGGTTTAATTCACAGTTTGTTCATGTATAACATTTGCCTTTGAAATTGCTTAGTGCATTTATTCTCTTAAAATATTAATCCTTTTAGTAATGCCAAGTATTATTTAGTAATACTTAGTAATATTTAAAATATAATGACTACTGATACAACGTTTGTTCATTTAATTGATTAAGATTTGGCATTGAAAAACCTTGTTTTCTCTACCTTCAAAGCATGCATAAACAATAAAGGATGTTTGTTTACTCATGGGTCACATCATGGTTTTACATTAGATTTTAATGTATTTTGTTGCCTAATCCACCTTTCTTAAAATACGGAAAAGAGATCTGCATTGTGATTTCCCTTTTTCTGCTAGATGACTAAAGGTTCAGACTAAGGGCCTGACTTGTCATCCCTTATTTGTGTGAGTACTTTTTCATCATTTGAGTAGTTTTCCTGTCTTGGTTGATTATTCCTATAAATAAAGGATGTTTCAGTTAAGCACAAAGTGTGTCATTCAGCTTTAATCACTTATGCTTGGATTATTTTCATTTTCACTTATGAATATTTGAGATATCAACATTTTTTTCCTTTGATCAATCAATTTCAGAAGTTGTAGCTTCATTTCTTTTTTCAAAAGATCTGGAGGAAATGTTGCTGAATATATAGCTTAATATTGCACAACTTCAGTGCAGTATTAAAGGAAATTGCTAAAAAGTCAAGTTTAATTATTCCAATCTGTCACTGAAGACAAAGAGAGTTTTGTTTGCACAGGTCTGACCTCTAAAGCATGCCAGATGTTGTGGAATGAGCTATATGAGAACTGAAATAGAGGTTTACTCTTCACAAAGTTAGGCGTGTTCCTCAGAAAAGAGGTCCTTTAACCAATTAGTCTCATCTGTCCATTTCTACATGAATTGGCTTTTTATTATTATTATATTGAGTGCCTTTTTTCCTCCCTGGCAAGTAGGAAAAAGGCTTTATTACTCAGATCATGAAGTAAATACTCCATATAATTCTCCCTGCTTCAAAAATAATAACTTAAGAGTAAGTTACAGGCAACATATGGTTTCGCTTACAGAAGGCATCACCTGATACAGTGGAGAAAGTCTCAGTAATTCTTTATCTCTTCCCAGTATTTTATGGCATCTTTGAAAACTTTGTTTAACTGTGTCCTTTTATTTATTGATAAACCTCCCATTCAAATTAGGACAGTTTAGTAACTTTCTCAGTTGGCTGTTTTGGAATGTGTTTGCTCTTGGACTTAAACAGCTAGTCAGAACTCTTTTCCAATATCGCCTTGCTCGTTAGGCTTAGAAAGTGCGTTTCTTATTAACCAGCACTGGTTTGACCTCTTTTTGCCAACACTTTACAATATTCTGTCAACATTTTAAAATATACTGAAAATGGGACAACTTTCCAAAGCAAGCCTTGTGGGAATCAGTGCTTACTTGTGAGAATCAATTTGGCGAGAAGTCAGGCTGAGAAATCTATGGAGCCGCCTTCTACACTCGCCAGCTCACCTCTTCATAAGGTCGTCTTTGTTGTATACTTATCCAGACTCAGAGTTCTTACTGGTCAGCACTGACAAATACTGTAACTTGCCCATAGTTATGGAACAGAGGTACAATACTGAGAGCCATGAGCCCTAGCATCATTTCTAATGGTGATCTCTAATGATTAGTCCACTTCGTAGTCTTTATGTCTTCTAGAAAGTACTAACATACCTTCAAATAAAAACCAGTAAACTTGCAGAGGAACATTCTAGGAAGAAGTGATGTTATTTTATTACTGTATTTCCAGCGTGGCAAACCAAAATTTTGTCAGCTGAGTAGAAAGGCCTTTCAAATTCATAGGTATCCAGCATATACACTTATCTGTACCTGCAACATAATTCCTTTCTTATGTGCTTGCTCTATCAGGCAGTACTTACTGGATGCTGTTACAGAGCAGAAAAGTGTATGAAAATGCTACCCTTCAGTTGTTCCACATTCGATGTATCAATTCAGTGGCACGTTATTTCTGTTGACCAATACGACGGACGTGACAACCAGATCGACTGATACAAGCAATTACATATACTGCATTTAATAAATTACATCAATGCAGAATATCACTGTTTCTGTGTTGTTTTGGGTTTTTTCCCAGCTGTTAGTGTGTAACAGCTTTAATATTTCCAATATATGATACTTGGATTCAACTTAGAAGGAATGAAAATAGACATTTAGGAAACAGCGAAGAGATGTTTCTCTTGCTGTATTGTGTTGTGTAAATGTATTTTAAAACTCTCAAAATATTTTCTAGCTTGTATCAGGCATCAACCAAACAGTTTTTATTGTTTTGAATGGAAATAATATGATTATACTTTGGAAACTTTGAAAATTGACATGATACATAAATATACATCATATGAGATTTAAACTATTGCTTATCTGTCTCAGACCAGTTGTTTTTCATTTTAAAACTCATTTAAAAATCAAGGGATTTCTATACTGATATTATATATTACACATTATATTTTAAATACTAATAATATAATGTGTATTTTTATTATATAATGTTTTTGATGTATACAATGTAATATAATAATATTGTATAGTAGTGTTATATAATATTAATGCTTTGGTATGATAAATAATTTGATATATTTTATACAGTATACATTGCACATTATATATTACATCTTAGCATATATTCTGAGTATGTGACACACAGCTGTATTTGAAATCAGAAGGGAAATGCACAGGTCACACACAGAACTAAAAATTATCTATTTCTTCATGACTGGAATTCTGAAGTAATAATTCTGTTTCAGCCACACATTCTCACCCCATTTACTTCCAAGCTGTGCAAGTGCCACTCTTCAACAGTTTCTCTTGTCTTAGCTTTAGGATCCATTTGGATAATCCAGAATATTTACCCTAAAGTCTAATATTCTTTAATAAAGGGAAAAAGTATAATGCTTTCCTGGCATTTAAGTCATAGAATCATAGAATCATAGAATCATACAGGTTGGAAAAGACCTCTAAGATCATTGAGTCCAACCGTCAACCCAACACCACCATGCCCACTAAACCATGTCCCTAAGCGCCTCATCTACACGTCTTTTAAATACCTCCAGGGATGGTGACTCCACCACTTCCCTGGGCAGCCTGTTCCAAGGCCTGACCACTCTTTCAGTAAAGAAATTTTTCCTAATGTTCAATCTAAACCTCCCTTGGTGCAACTTGAGGCCATTTCCTCTTGTCCTATCGCCAGTTACTTGGCAGAAGAGACCAACACCCACCTCGCTACAACCTCCTTTCAGGTAGTTGTAGAGCGCGATGAGGTCTCCCCTCAGCCTCCTCTTCTCCAGGCTAAACAACCCCAGTTCCCTCAGCCGCTCCTCATAAGACTTGTCCTCCAGGCCCTTCACCAGCTTCGTTGCCCTCCTCTGGACACGCTCCAGCACCTCCATGTCCTTCTTGTCGTGAGGGGCCCAAAACTGAACACAGGATTCGAGGTGCGGCCTCACCAGTGCCGAGTACAGGGGCACGATCACCTCCCTACTCCTGCTGGCCACACTATTTCTGATACAGGCCAGGATGCCGTTGGCCTTCTTGGCCACCTGAGCACACTGCCGGCTCATGTTCAGCCGGCTGTCAACCAGTACCCCCAGGTCCTTTTCCTCTGGGCAGCTTTCCAGCCACTCTTCCCCAAGCCTGTAGCGTTGCCTGGGGTTGTTGTGGCCCAAGTGCAAGACCCGGCCCTTGGCCTTGTTGAACCTCATACAGTTGGCCTCGGCCCATCGATCCAGCCTGTCCAGGTCCCTCTGCAGAGCCTTCCTACCCTCCAGCAGATCAACACTCCCGCCCAACTTGGTGTCGTCTGCAAACTTACTGAGGGAGCACTCGATCCCCTCGTCCAGATCATTGATGAAGATATTGAACAGGACCGGCCCCAGTACTGAGCCCTGGGGAACACCGCTCGTGACCGGCCGCCAACTGGATTTAACTCCGTTGACCACAACTCTCTGGGCTCGGCTGTCCAGCCAGTTTTTTACCCAGCCAAGAGTGCACCTGTCTAGGCCGTGAGCCGCCAGCTTCTCTAGGAGAATGCTGTGGGAGACAGTGTCAAAGGCCTTACTGAAGTCCAAGTAGACCACATCCACTGCCTTTCCCTCATCCACTAGGCGGGTCACCTGGTCATAGAAGGAGATCAGGTTGGTCAAGCAGGACCTGCCTTCCATGAACCCGTGCTGGGTGGGCCTGATCCCCTGGTTGTCCCGGACATGGCTCGTGAGCACCCTCAAAACCAACAGCTCCATGATCTTCCTCGGCACCGAGGTCAGGCTGACCGGTCTGTAGTTCCCCGGATCCTCCCTCCGGCCCTTCTTGTAGATGGGAGTCACATTGGCGAGCCTCCAGTCGTCCGGGACCTCCCCAGTTAACCAGGACTGCTGGTAAACGATGGAGAGTGGCTTGGCAAGCTCCTCCGCCAGCTCCCTCAGTACCCTCGGGTGGATCCCATCCGGCCCCATAGACTTGTGAACGTCCAGGTGGCATAGCAGGTCATGAACTTCATCCTCTTGAATTATGGGGGGTTTATCCTGCTCGTCGTCCCTGTCTTCCAGCTCAGTCTTGCAAATGTAAATTCTACAGGACAAATAACAATACCAGTAAGAATATAATAATTTAGGTAGATTGCTCACGAAGCCACTGGGTGTAATGAGAGACACATGGATTCACAGAACACTAATAGGACATAGGAGCTTCCATGCATGGCCTCCCAAGTGCCTTGACTGTTATGTGTCCCATTGCTTTTGAATTTTTCTTTCTCTCTCATCGTTTATCCAGTGTGCTCTCCCTCTTTTTAACTTTTTTTCCATTTTCCTTTTTATGTCTCCATTTATCTAGTTCCCTGGCCCATTTTTTCTACTTCTATTTTTTCTTCTACTCCAAGCTTGTATCACTTGGGAGATGTCCCCATAAGAAGTGTCCTCTAAACACAGAAGTAGGTAGGACCAAAGCTGTAGTGGAATGGATGCTTTGGCCAGAGTTGTGCATCTGTGGTGGAAAGTAGTCTTGGTCTTCAGAGCATCCCGCTTCTGTTATACAAAAATACCCCTTACGTGGGCAGTAGCTGCTACAAGAGCTGAAGACGACTAGTAAGAGGGCAACACCAGGAAGATACTAGCCAACAGGGGAAAGAAGTGCAGGGAAGGCTGTATGTCTTCTCTGTAGTTCTCTGTTAGATGTGTTCAGATGAAAATGCATAGGATCCTGACTTGGACAAAGAGGCGATACCACATTATCTTAACTGGAGAACTAGAAGAACTCATGCAGCTATACGTCCTTTGGCTTTGAGATTAGCAATAGATTTCAAGTTGTTTAATGAAGAATGAACTCCAAAACTTTCTCTATAATTGGAGGCATTCATAATGCTCCTTTTATAAATTTTCTGGTGCCTAATAATGTAGCTTAGTTAATTTTGCAAGTTTTCCTTCATTTCGGGCTCTAATATGGTCTCGCACCTAAAAACTTATTCCTTGAAACTTGGAGGAACATTATATTTTTAGAGGGTATTGATGCACACACACGCACACACATGGACAGAATAACAGCAATTCCTTGGGAAACAATTCATGCAGAATTCCTATGTCTTTTTGCCAGCTCCCTCTAAGAAGCTAGATGATCCTCTAACAAAATTATGAGATTCATCTAAGAATCATAGAATCATAGAATCATACAGGTTGGAAAAGACCTCTAAGATCATCGTGTCCAACCGTCAACCCAACACCACCATGCCCACTACACCATGTCCCTAAGGGCCTCATCTACACGTCTTTTAAATACCTCCAGGGATGGTGACTCCACCACTTCCCTGGGCAGCCTGTTCCAAGGCCTGACCACTCTTTCAGTAAAAAAATTTTTCCTAATGTTCAATCTAAACCTCCCTTGGCACAACTTGAGGCCATTTCCTCTTGTCCTATCGCTAGTTACTTGGGAGAAGAGACCAACACCCACCTCGCTACACCCTCCTTTCAGGTAGTTGTAGAGCGCGATGAGGTCTCCCCTCAGCCTCCTCTTCTCCAGGCTAAAAGAGACTAACACTAAGAGAATTACTTTTCAGCACTAATAGTTTTAAAATTAGTTTTATTATTTATGTTCCAAATATGCCAAAACCAGCATGTTATACTGCTTTCTTGCCTAATATTAGACAAACAAATCTCACTTCATTCCCAACCTGCTTGTTGCACACTATAGCAAACTAATGTGGTTATATTTCTTAAACAGGTCGTACTACAAAGTAAATACTTTGTATACTTTGCAAGTCTAAAGTTTTACTTAAAGCAATAAATAGCTAGAAAAGCAACATCCCTTTATATAATGCAAACCACAGAGCCACATGAGGAGCTGAGAACCTTGAAGCGATGAAATGGCCTTTTTATTTCTTATATGAGAGATTTTCAGACGAGGGTTATCCCAAAAACTTACACGTGAAACTGACATTTTCTGCCTAATAATTTTAGTGACACTATTAAGATACTAATAGGCTACCTTTAGAGTATATCTGTATTTTAATTGCAATTTACTTAAAATGTCACAATGCACCAAACTTCTGCCCAGCATTCAAACACGTTCAATATCCAAACATTTTAGTATGTGCAAGAAGAGCCAGACCTTCCCTGACCTCTCAATATCTCCCAAGCCTTAAGCCCCTGCCCCAAGATACACAGGAATTAACATAGTTTAATGGCATTTTTCAAATACATCCCTGCAGAGACTAGAGGCTTGAAAGCCAGCATACTTCAGAGTCTGGAAATGCCTGTTTTCATATGTAATAAAAGAGAGGGAATAGAGGATCCAATAACACAAAAGGAATAGAAGAATCTCATAATTAAAAAAGACAGAAGTATCTGCAATCAGATGGTTACATCTTTACATACTATCTTTCCGTGTAGGTAAATATATGCACTCTGGTCTTGAAATGCAACAATGAGCTTATTAGGCTTCCTTCATCAGACAAACAGGTTTGGTATACAAATCAGGTGATGACTTCTTAGATACAACAATCTGTAAGCCTTTTTTCTTCAAGTAATACTTTTAAAGAAACATTTTCATCAAAATGCTGGCATTCAAATAAAAAAAAAGATTATAACTAAAGTTTACTAAAAGTAAACCAGCTTTAGAAAAGAAAGAAGGCCCATGTGCAAGATAAAATATTTACATGAGATACAGAATTCTAGAAGTACTAACAGAGAGACCTACTACTTTAACTAAGAAGAAGGGAAAGTATCTGAAATCACCAGGATGTCCTCTTTTATTCAGAATATAGAAGAAAGCTGTTTTGGGGAACACTTTCAGAAATGAACTTAAAATAATGACTCTTCAGTTGTTTGGAAAACAGTAGCAAAACCCAGAAACAATAACATTATACAGAAGAAAAAGACATGGACATTTCTTATCATACTTACCACTTGTTTTAATTATAAAGCCATTTAGGACAGTTGAGTGGGGACACAGAAGAAGGTGGAGGGATTTACGCATTGGAAGCAGAAATTAAGATTTAATTATACGCTTATGACTTTATGTTCTTCATACAATATACATAATAAAGTTGGGAAGTATTATAGGAAATAAAGCTTTTTTTCAGCCATGAGGATATGAATTGAAATACTGTAAGTCAGATACAGCTTAAAACAGTAAAGGATGACAGATGACTTCTAAAATGTATAGATAATAAATTTAGATATTTTGGCATGAATGTTATGAAGAAAGAGGACCTGTTTAAATGAAATATGGAATGGCAATTACCTACTCTGATGTAAATGCAAAAATATAATTACCAGTGAAATCACCTGGTGAACTCCAGGGCTTTAAAGGAATAGTTGGACTTTAGTATCTCTTTTTCCTGAATCTCTCTTAATCCACAGAAGAATCTTGAAGAACTCTATAAAAATAATTTTAAAACTCCTAGAAGTTAAATTGTAAATTAATATGCAAAATAGAACAACTGAAACAATGCTGCGGCAGGACAAACCAGGGCAGTGCTACCCAGAATTCCTGGAGGAAACGTTTCTTCAGAAACACTGACAGAACAGAACTTACTGACCTCGATCCTGTAATGTAGTTCAGCCCAAAACCTTCAGTATAAAAATTCTGGCAAGCGTGAAACAGTCGCTGGAATTTAAAAGCACGAGTGGCAGTTTACTGCACTTTGGGCAATATGGAATTAGCCAATATAAATATAATACATAGATACAGACACACACACGTTTATGTATACAGAGAAAGAGGGAGAGGAGAGAGATGTTTTCACCCAGACTCAAATTAAAAATTGCACAAGTCTTGAAACAAGGGGAAATATTTATTCATGGCATACAACCTTAGATAATATTATATTTATAATAGATGTATTACAGATAGATAACTATCTGTGATAGGAATTTTTAAAAGCAGTCCTTTATAAAAAATCTCTTAGAAAGCGAACTGATAAAGCTATTTACCTTATGAAATTTCATCAGGAATCTGAAATGTGCAAAGGCAATGGAAATTGTTTTGTAATGTATTATTTCAAGGCTATGCTTTTAAAAGACAAAATTCAAAGTCTATAAATTTATGAAGTGTGGATTGCAAATATGAACCAACAGCAAAAGATTAGAATGAGCTAACGCAGATCACAACTGTTATCTCAAAATTAACCAGATAGCACATGTTCAGTACTATCTGTTTCATGAAACATTTTAATCTTTATATAATTAGATAGTAGTGGTGTCCCAGATATCAATGTGAAATGTAAAATTACACAGGCCCTATTTTATACAGGACATGATGGAGAAGGGAGAGCTCATGTTGGGCGGCAAAACTGACATGGAAATGAATTTTGCAACTGCATTCTGGGAAGATATAAGCAGTGAAAAATTAATTAGTTGGGGAAAGGTTGTTACAGTAAATGAGATACGAGATGATGAAAGCCTTACTGAGGGTTTTTAGCTGTTGGGGCAGATAAGAAAGGGGGCCACTATGACTGCGTATTGCTAAGATTTTTACTTCACTTTAATTTATGTTTCATTGCAAATGCTTGACAGAACCACTGACCAAGCTTATCTTTTGGATGGGACATCTAGGTGAAATTGCATCATTTTTTAACATTTCTCAGATAGTCACTAAGTGGATGGAGTACTTATTCTCGTGTTGCACTTTTCACGTAAATGTTCATCTGAATTAAATACCAAATATGTTATTTTGCTGACTGCATTTTCTCGGCATTTCTACAATACTCCAATAGGTGCCCTTTCACAAAAATAGGAACCGTATTGTTTAGTTGCTAAATATTTCTCAAATGTTAAGTGTATCTCACAGCAAGAACATGGGCATGAAGCAGAAAGTATACAGCTTCTTTATTATGTTTCCATGAATATGGCAAATTGAAGAAGAAATACTTTACAATGCAATTACTCTTTTGAATAGAAAGTTTGCAAAATCAGTGTTCTTCGTTCAAAATTTTGCTCTTTGTGTTCTCTAACACATTTGGGTTCTACATTATTCAAATTTTCACTGATTGTAAATATGGATTTCTTCTTATTCATACAGCATGAAAAAACTAAACAATTTTGAGTTATAGTCATAGTTTGTATCAAAAAATAGAAACTCCTTTGAGTCTAAGAATATACTTCTCTATACATTTTCTAAAAGCTAAAAACACAGCAACTAAGTAAGTTTGGAAAGCAGAAAAGCAATAAATATGGAACCCTTTTATTACTGCTTTTTCAGAGTCACATTTCACAGCAGGTCCAGACTTTACAGTGCCACTACCAAATGTTTTAAATATCCTGTAGGATGGTACATTTGTACGGTGTGAATGGAAGTCTGTTTCTAAAGGAATGGAGTTGCACACCCATCAGCACCAGTAAAAAATTTAATTCTTTCCTTTGCTATTTATTTCTGTGGACAGAATTGGAAGGAAGAGAGGGAGTAAACACTAAGAAAAGTGTTGAAGACAATATATTTGACAGACATGTTGGAATAACTACTTGGACAAAAACTGAAAGAACATTTGCTTATTTACAAAAACCTCACAGAACTAGTCCGTGTGTGAAACTGGTTATTAACCAGTTCTTCTTTAATGTAACATATGCAAGGGCCATTCTTCTCAGTGAAAGCAAGCATTTAATTTCACAAAGTCTTGTTTAGGTAATGAGTCTCATCTATACTGTTAAATTAATGTTCAGCATATAACCATACTTTTTCCTTGGAGTCAAGGTGCTAGGAATTCAGCTCTCACCTGCTATTTTTTGAACAGTATTTCCTCTCAGGCATTTGATGAACCCCAGCAGCGTTTGTTGCTTACATATTTAGGTCTTAATTACATAATTTTTCCCAACAGTACTTTCTGACTGATGACTAACATCTATCTTCTTTCTCAGGTCTCTACAGAGTTATTGCACCATGAAAACCAGAAAAATTAGAGTCTTTTTGAGAAAAAAAAACCAACACACACCTGCTTGAGGGAACCAAGGAAATTCAATAAATACCGATTACGATTATTAAACATTGTGAAAAACAGGTGTCAAGGTTGTCTGCTATCAGGCTTCCTTTTCTAAAATCTCCCTGAACCCAAGATAGCTCAAAACATACTGCTACAACTGAGACTGAGATGTCTCTTCTGGGTTCTTTTTGCTCCTTCTTTGGAAGGTATTTTAACAATTTTAAACATGCCTCAAATGACCCGGCAAGATCTAGCTGTGCTGAAAGCATGACACCAATAGCTTATACTGGAAGCAAAGATGCCTGGCCAGCTGGGATAGTGCTGGAAGCCTGGGCTAGGTGATGGGGTCACTGGGCTGATCGATTGCTGACCTGTCCCCAAGTGTTGTCAGCAGGGCTGGGGACACGGACAGCTAGTTCCACTCCAGAGGGGATCCTGGTGCTCAGGCAGCATGTAGCACCCTGGCTGGGGTGGAAAAAGGATGAAGCAAAGCAACAGTAACAGGTATCCCAATTGTCACTTAAGTATCAAAGCCAGAACATCCATTATGAAAATAACAAGCTCATCAATGCTTAGCAAGCACTATGCAGTAATATAATCATCAAGTTTGTTTAACTGGCTGGTACCATGTTTCAAAGTGAGCTGCTCTACACCGATGGGATCATATACCTTCTGGTGACTTTTTTGTATTGAGCTTAGTGAAAGTGACATCTCATCTATCAAACCAGACACACCTATGAAATGCTAACATAAAAAAATGGAAGAGGGTTTTCAAGGCAAATGTGCTTTGAGAACTAAAAGAATAGTTTATTATCCCATCTTTTGCTGCCACTTAGAGTACTTAAACCATGCTGCTAGTCTAAGATATTGATAGTCTACAGGATATTGATAGTACACCAGCAGATGAAAAATTAATTCTTCATTTCTGCTAAAAATGCCCATGAGACTTATCAAAGGGTAATATCTACCACTTTGTAATACCTGGTTACAAGCTGCACTCCAGCCCTTTCAGTGTCTGGAGAGGTTTACATTTATTTCAGGGTTCTATTACAGATTCATAAATTAGTCTTTACTAAAGGACAGATCGAATTTTCTAAGGGGAAAAACTTGATGTGCATTGATTCACACTATTCTAATGGTACATACATACCTCTAAATTTTTTTCTTTCAATCAGCACACAATATTTGGCTGCAGCAGAGCACTTTGTATGCACTGCAGCGCTACCACACAGTAATAATGATACCATATGATATTCGAAATGGTTTGGCAACCCAGTTTAATAGATCTGCACTAAATATATACTCTATCCATCACACTCTATTCCACATAAATGTTAACAGTATTCTCTGCTTCATCTGCAATGCTTATGGAAAGACTGAAGCAAGAATATCCTTGGCAAAACATTAACTTTGTCAGTGGCCAATCTCTTTTACCAAGGACCTGCATGTTTTCTCCCCGATACTTCAGATCTCCATTTACTGGAATGATGATTTGACATTTACAACTTCTAGGTTATTCTGAACTTTGAATTTTCAATTACTGCATACAGCTTGCTGCACGCCCGTACTCAGGTATTTCAAACGGAATATTGGTTTGACGTTAGCATGCTTACCGTTAGCAGTTCAGAGTTGGTATCACTGTCTTTAAAGCCAAGCATTTTTATGAAGTCCTGGATTTCCTTAGCTATTCATTTTTAGATAATGTTAAAGTTTATCAGTATATAAAACTATTTTGTGATGTAATTTTTAGTTATCTTATCATCCACATAAAAGGCTACATGGTCAAGAAAGGCAATGGGTCAGAACGGAGATTAATGGACATTCTTGGCTAATTCTGCAATTTAATTTAAAGAGCTACTTTTGAAAATATAGAAAAAGCAGTTCTCTTTTTTAAATGGGGGACAAGGGGATGTGACCCTAATAAGAAATTTCTTCCTTATGAATTGCAGACTTTCTTAGTATATAAGCTCCTGAATAAGTTTAAACAAGATACGTGTTTTTTCCACCACTTTCGATATGTTTCCAGTGAGGCTTGATTCAACCATTGAATGAACTTTAATGAATGTTAACTTTTGGTAACTGTTAACATTTTAGAGATTATAATTACAACACTTTTGTAAATAACAGATCGGGGTCACAATAAAATGACTAATCTGGTTCCCTTGATGTATTTCTTCCCAGCAGTTAGATTTAGTGATATCCCTGCTTTCTTTTCTTTTCTTTTCTTTCCCCTTTTATTTAAAATAAATCTGTCCTACTAAGGAATCAGTACAAAATGGAATCAGTGTTGAAAACCTTTCCTCCAGAGATCTGTAGTGCTTTAAAGAAACAATACTTTTTGTCTTGAAAGCAGGCACTAAGCTACTGTTATTAAAAAAGAGAGAGCAATTACTGCATTTTTAAGATAAAATATTGTTCTTTTCTAATTGACTTTAAATCTGAAGAGGCACAAGTTTAACAAACATTTCATTTATGTTTCTTCTTCTTCAGAGGAAGCTTAATCTGCACGCTGAAATCTGTCATTTTTCATATCCATAATATGCCCCTTCTGAAAATAAGCTTCTCAAAATAACGAGTGGGCTGTTTTCATGGTTTAACCCTGGCCGGCAACTAAGCCCCACACAGCCGCTCGCTCACTCCCCCCGGTGGGACGGGGGAGAGAATCAGAAGGGTAAAAGTGAGAAAACTCGTGGGTTGAGATAAAGACAGTTTAATAGGGAAAGCAAAAGCCACGCACACAAGCAAAGCAAAACAAGGAATTCATTCACTACTTCCCATCAGCAGGCAGGTGTTCAGCCATCTCCAGGAAAGCAGGGCTCCATCACACGTAATGGTTACTTGGGAAGGCAAAACGCCATCATTCCGAATGCCCCCCCTTCCTTCTTCTCCCCCCAGCTTTATATGCTGAGCATGACATCATATGGTATGGAATATCCCTTTGGTCAGTGGGGGTCAGCTGTCCCAGCTGTGTCCCCTCCGAGCTTCTTGTGCACCCCCAGCCTGCTCGCTGGTGGGGTGGGGTGAGAAGCAGAAAAGGCCTTGACTCTGTGTAAGCACTGCTCGGCAGTAACTAAAACATCCCTGTGTTACCAACACTGTTTCCAGCACAAATCCAAAACACATCCCCGTACTAGCTACTCTGAAGAAAGTTAACTCTATTCCAGCCAAAACCAGCACAGCATTTTTTAGTTTTGCCAAGATTTTTTTCCTTTTAAGGATGTTACGAATGTCAAAGGGCAAATTCAAAGGGAAGAGTTATTTATTAATAAAATGGAAAGTTCTTTTTAATATGAATCCTTGTGCAATAAATGTCTCTCATTTCAAACTATGTTGTCTCTACACCTGTGTGCATGAGCTGTGTCCATCCTCTCTGCTTGCTCAGTTCCCTCCCCTTTCCTGCACACCTTTTTAAGTATGCAAGTAAGATGCAAAAGATTTTTCAAAAGTCAGCCCTTAAATGGATGTGCTTTCCTAAACCCTACATAAAACTCCCATGAGAACATAAACTCCTGAAAAGGAGACCACAAACTCCACATTATATATGCCGATAGCAATAGTCCACCATGAGATTTTTTGTTGTTTTTATTCACAAAAGGAAGGTTTCCAGAGGTTCCTGAAAACTGCTGTTCTTATGGATTATTTTATAAAGGGATGCCATATAATAGAACATATATCCTCTGCTTTAGGTCATGTGCCTACTACATGTGATAGGCCACTGTTTCTGGTTCTGTCATTGCCCTAAAAAAATTCCCAGGAATAAAGTTTGAGGAGAGAAAAACAAGAAAAATCCCGCATGCCATTAAAAAAACATAGCCCTACACAAACTGGGAATATCTGGTTACCTAACTTATGGTTTACTGTCATCTCTGCTCCTTCCAGTTGCTGACGCTTCTGGGAATCACTCCTTTTTCTTCTTTATGTAAAAAGCAGACATCAACACATAAGAATGATGCCTATCCAAATTAAACCAAAACCTGCCTTATTTTCCTTCAACACTGTATCTTTCCTATTTAATGTTTAAACCATACAGATATGAATCCTTCTGTCAGCTTCACTTCATGTCTGCTACTGCAACCTTCAGAATATCTCCACCACACCGTATCTCCTCAGCAGTGTGTTAATCTGCAAGACTAATTTCACCAGCTGATCCTTAGATTTAATCTTGGAATTATCTTTTTTTATATCCGAGATTGAGCTTCAGACTGCAGGTGACTGCCTTAAATTTCCCTTGTTGTCTAAAGCTATGGTTCCATGTTTGCAATTGTGCATTGTGATATTATCTTGGACTACCTTGGAGGCTTGAGTCAGTTCAGACACAAGGGCACTTTTCCAACACTGCTGTCCACGTAGCGAGAGGTAATGGCAGAGGTTTTTGGGTGGTGAGAAGCCTGATGCTCTGACTGCGGTGTGTGCAGCTGTTCACTTGTCCATTCTCTTTCCCTGTGGGGCTCCCTGTGGACTGGCCTCTTTGGAAGAGCTGGCCTTCTGTTCATAATATCAGACTTCCCCTACGTTGCTGCCCAGAAACAACTGTCCTTAAAGCACCTCTTCACTGCTAGGACACCATTCAGGATTGCAAAAGCAATACACAATTTTTGCTTTCAACTGAGCAGTGACTGCAGCAGATGCATGGATTCTTGCCTGATGACAGCTGTACATGTCCTGATGCAGCTGTACCGAGACCCTCTGTGCCAGGCATGAGCCTTCTTGTCTACTAATGGTCACATACAGGGAGAATAGGTACATGTAGAGATGGAATGACACCAGGCCAGGCTGCTCCAAGCCTAAAAATTCTCGATATATTATTGGGCTTTGTGTGAAGATTAGTAACTACTTGCACCTGCGCATCAGAATCAGGAGAGCCAAACTGTGAAGGATACAAAATCCCACATTTGTTCTACAAAACTGTGTGTAGTTGAATTCAAACCAAGAAACCATCATTCCCCACACCTTTTATTCTCAATCTTTTTTCCTTATCCTATTTGTTGCAGAACAGAACTCCAGACATTTGAGGACCACAATTTTGAATCACTCACTCCTTACACGTATACAGATTCCTCCCTAAATTGTTTTCCAGATCCCAGAATTGCAATCCAATTGCTTTCTAATTGGAATTTAATTGCTTAATAATTACAACTTAACAATCACTCAGTGAAGAAAATATGAGTGATTAAAAAGCAATGCAAAATGTAAAATAATCAAAATGCAGACAACTATTTACTCTCAACTATTTACATACAGTTTTAAATTGGAAAGAATGAGAGATGCTGAAAAGTTATTTGCCAGAATCATTTGGCTGGAAGGGATCATAGCATAAGTCCTGCTACTGTCTAGACAATTCCCAATGAAGTTCACCAGTGTACCTCTTTTTGAGGGGTATGGATATGAGAAGAGGTTGGGAAGGTATAAGAAAAGGGCTGCAGAAGCCAGGCATCTGTGGTATAATACAGCAAGAGATAATACAGTGGGAGGAGAAGACAGGTGAGACTGACGTCTGCTCACTGCCTGAACTAGCTCTTTTATCACCTGCCTTAGCTTCTGCTCTTCCTCCCACTCTTGAGTCGGTGCAGGAACATATGCAAGCAGCACAGATTGCTAGTGCCGCTTGGCTTCACTCCACAGCTGCCTGGAATGCTCTCCCCACTCCCAAATAGCATGTGTTCACTTTGCTGTATCTTCCCTCATGACTGTAGCTTACTATTCATTGCTCCCACGTGCTGGCTTCCTTGGTAGGTTAGCCATCCTCTTAAAGGCAGCGTTTGTGGCAGTGTGTGGCTTCATCCACATGTTTCACAACTCTTTAGACAAGAGGGGGAAAATTGCTACTGTTCTGTCCCCAGCTAGATGCATATATAAGTCTTCTTCCAGCAGGAATAACTCTTCTTACATGATTACATCTTGCTGTCTTAGCCAGTGCTAATGATTGCTGGGCTCTATAAGCATGCTTATGCTTATCTTTGCTGCCTGTGGGATGGGAAGATGGGCAGACAAGTTCAGTCTGGGAGAAAAATGAAGACACCTTGCTGGTGATAGCTATGCTGTGCCTGCATGTTCCTAAAATACAGGCATCCCCTGCTGTGGGAGAAGGGCTCTACTCCTTGGAGAAAGACCAGCAACTGGTCCACAGGGAAAAGAAGCAGAGGGAAGGATGGTTTGCTGATGATCTACTCTTTGTAGAGTCGCAGAACAGATGGAGCGGAACAGGACCAAGGGGAATATGAAGATTAGCAGAGACTAATGGCTCCACTGGGGACAGCTTTTACTTTTCATATCTAACTTCCATTTTGAATGACATGACATTCACTAATGTCATTCTAGGTCAGCACAAATGATTCTTTGCTCAAGCCGAGAATGACCCAATTTTGTTATTACACAGCATGCCCTTAGAGCATCCGGACATTAGCGAAATCAGTTGCTCCAAGTAGCAAATATGAGATGTTGGTTCTCTGCTGTGAACTAAAGTTCAGTTGTGATTCCCCTGCGGGGAATGAGGGGATGGCTGGACGCACATGTCCTTACGTCAGTGCGGGTCTGGGGTAGAGCATACAGGCCAGGGTCTGTCATAGCAAGAGAGTGGGGTAGAGCACAGGCATGCAGGGCACGAGATCACTGGCAGTACTACAATGACCTTTGGGAAAATGCCACAACCACATCAGTTACCTGTTCCTTGCTGCAATTCAGCTATTGCCCTGGGAATCCTTATCCTACCTCCGAAGAGGTGAGCCATCCATAGAGAAGAATTCCAAATATCCTGCTACAGTTCTGGAACACAACGGGAAAACCTAAGTGTGGGGCTTCAGAAAGTAGTCAGGGTTCTCATAAAAAGGGCAAGACGCTCACCAGCTTGTCAGTATTCACCGTTGCACTTGTTAGGTGACCGCAGAGGTTTGGCTTGGTCATGTACTGCCTCCTGTAAGCTGGCTGAGCTGGTTCTACTCAGAAAAGGGAGCAAGTGCACCTTCTGACAGTAGAACTGGCAAAGCTGCCCCACTCCTAGAAAAAGACTAAAGCTACCTCTTCAGACTATTTAAAACAAGTTTATATTAGCTCAACACTTTCCATGATGGAAACACAGAGATTTTGATTCAGCAATCAGCACACGAAAACTACATTTAATATCTTGCGGAATCAGGGCCTCACTGATTGTAAGAAAGAGAAAGAGAGATTAAATGGGAGTCTGCATGTAGCAGATTTTTCGAGTTCTGAATGCTGCTGTGATTTCTGCCCTTTCTTCTATCTTCTCCACACATTTTTCTTTTAAATTGAGGCAAAAGATTTTGGGTAATATTGCAGCTCATGACCTTCAAGTATTATCCTGAAATGCCTGTTTATCACACTTCTCTTCCCTCTCTCCTAAGTTAAAATCTTTCCAACATTTTGCAAGTAAATCCTGCTGCTGTAAAACCCAGAAAAAGGTTCTTGCTATTTTAAATTGTTCCAAGACCTATTGTCAAATAACTCTTCAGGTAAAGTTTTACCTAACAGACTAGGTGTCTTTTGCCTAAACTTTCACCAAGACTTCAAAATTGGTATCTGCACGTGATCTAATTTGAAGCTGTAACTTGCACTTACACTACCATAAAGTTCTCTTGCTTGTTTCTACTATGAGTTTCTAGCAGTTGTTCAGTCTTCCATGCCAGTCATTTTGCCCAGCTTCTGTAGCAAAGCCTTAGCTATATGCTCATGTGGACATTGTCATTCTCTGTCCCGCCTTTCTTCTAACAACTGCGCTTGCATTTGATGCTGCATAGACTGCTCCATTTTATGAAAGGAAACACTTCTTTAGAAGGATTACTAGGGCTTATTTGTTACAGCTTGGTTTTATTTTTTGAAGGTCCATCCCCTGTAAAACTGTGATCTACTTTATTGGGACAGAGAGCTGATCAAGGCAGATCACTTGATTGTCTACTCAGCATTCGAACATTTTGGATTGAAAAAAACCTGATAGATTTTCCTTTCAGCTGATCTGAGCACTCCTCGCCACCACCTGAGGTTGGTATAAACATTGTAAATTCCACAAGTGATAGAAAATGGAGAGAACCAGGACTTGAAGGAATAATGCCAAGTCAGTTCCTTACACAAGATTTCTTAAACACAGTATACCAGTACTCACACAAACAGTCCCAATCTACTGTTCGCTGAAGTTTAAACTCTTCTTTCTAAGAAAATGGCCAATTCAGATTAAGATAATTTTGTTTGCTAAGAAGTCAACTATTTCAAAATTATGGAAAACCGCTGAATGAAACCAATTCCAGGAGGCTGGGGAATTTTTAGTTGAGAGAGATATTTTTATCTAAATAATGTCACCCATTCTCTACTAGAACTTATTTTTCAATGAACTTACTTAGCATATTAAAAATCAGATTGATGAATTTACGAGCTGTATCTTGCACCAGAACTAGAAACAGTTAATTGCAATTAGGTAATTCTTACAAAAAAAATTAAATTCTACTATTTGGAAAGCACAGTGTAGGGAGGACTTGTTGAGGGGGGGGATCCTTGGCTAATCATGTCTCTTTTCTAATTCTGAAACTCCTTTGGAAGATGAGAAAAATAATTGACAACGTCAACCCTCAGCATCAAACGATGACCATTTATAATGCCCATGTTGTTTATGTATAGTACAAACTACTCAATTTGTTGGAAGCATAAATTAATTCTCATTTTCTATCAGCTGGCAGTCAGTTTGTAGCTCCCAAAGTTAACACTTTTAGTAGCAAGCAAAGATGTACTATCAAAGTTCTATCATTTAATTGTAAAATACTTCTTATCCTTTCCAAAAACATCCTAATGCAGTTTCATTATTGCCTTGAAACTCATATGAGATGACAGATTATTCCCCTTTAACCATGCACAAATTATTATCAGAAAAATGTCGCCATGTCCATGATTTGAAGCACCAGCAACCACACAGGAAAAGATATTCTTTTCAGCCAAAACTTCATTCATTCATGCATGTATTCATTTGTTCATGTTCAGTTGAAAGTGGAGCAAATATACAGTTGCCAACGCACACAGCTTTTGAACTATCAACATTGATGTATTGAGACATGGGCGAATATTGGAAAACAGCATGATTTAATTTGCTGTCACGATAAGTAAGCTATGTGAATGATTGTGACTAATACTGTAATGTACTTTTGTTGATCATACAACAGCTGCCTTTGTGTTTTTTGAGGTATGAAGTATTTTACACTTCCTATCAACAAAAAAGTTGAAAGTGTTTTGTTATTTAGAAGCTATGCTTTTATGATTTGTCCCATTTGCATGCCATCTTATATCTGACAGTCCTTCACAAATAATTGAGAAACTTGTGCATAAATCGGAGCAAGCCTTGAAGCAATTATTGCTTTCTTTACTGATCCATGCAAAATCAATTCTTGTGTACACATAGGATTTTTCCTGATTTGTTGACAGAACACCACCATTGTAATGACTGCCAGTGTCAGGATCAGAGTAATGATATATGCGGAGCCATTAAAATACATAAAAGTGTTAACATTCTGAGTCAGCCTTCAAAAAGCCCTGGCTAGTGTGCCCCACAGTTACTCTATGATTATGAAATGGGAAAAAATCACATTTGAATACCAAAAAGTTAAAAGGCCAATTTTACTCTCATAGCAATTTCTTTTCATCTGACCTGCCTCAAAGCTCTTTTTTATTTGCATTTAAATGAAAGTTTCAATCATTTCTTTAGAGAGCATGTAAAGAAATTCAGGATTCACTGGTTTTAAAAGTGTTGCATCAATGTAGACTGTTTGATATCAAGTATATGGGATTTCAGATTTCAACCATAGCTCTGACCCAAAGCTTCTTCAGTGCTTCAGACAGCTGCTCCATTTATTTTCATCATTCGGACTGGGTTCTTCGAACTGCAGTGTCAGTATTTCTGAGGAAGTATTTGAAAAGTCTTTCAAACAGTTCGAAATGGTTGAACACTTCCAAGAAGCCCTTTTAATCCATCCACCCATGGAAGCAGGATTTTGTGACCGCGGTTCAAAGCCACACCCTACCTACAGCCCTTGTTGAAGCTTTGTGCAAGACACCTGCGAAGCCATACACTTGGCAAGCTATTCATCATGCCAACAGGAGAAGGGAACACGAGAGCAAATTGTGTTTTACCAAATAAGCTTCAAATTTGAAGGCTTTCTTTTTACCTTCGCACGTGCATTTCGCTTTCCAGACGAGACAGGCTGTCCTGACCCACTCTGAGGGGGGGCCGGGGGTCGAGGAAAGGAGAGGTCACGCACCTCCTCCCTTTGGGTACCCTCCGCACGGCACCGAGTAGCCCCGAGAGACGGTTACCAAATGGGGACGACCCTGGCCGAGCCGGCGTCTCGGAGCTGCTCGGACGGGCGCCGCTCTCTGAGGAGAAGCGCCCCGCTCCCTCCATGGCCGTTGGCAACGCCCGCACGCCCTTTCCACCTGCCGCGCCGGGCCTGCCACAGGCGGGAAGCCCCGGGGCCTCCTTCCCCCATGGCTCCCAGCTGGTGCTGACAAGCGAGGGCGGCGGGACAGAGTCCCCCATCAGCCTAGGCAGAGCGGCGAGGGCGACGGGCAACCAGGAGCCCTCACCACAGCAGCTCTCCAGCCCTCACCCTCCCCGGGAACGGGCCCTTCTAGCCGTCCTCCCTCCCCGCCCCGGGAATGGGCTCTCCTAAGCCGTGCTCCTGCCCACCCCGGGAATGGGCGCTCGCCCTCCCTTCCAGGGCCGTCCCGCCCCGCAACCTCACTTCCGGGGCGGCCATTTTGGGAGGTCGGCGCTCCGTGGCTGGTCGGTGGCGGAGGGGGCGGGCTCGGGCCCGGGCTGCAGCGGCTGGTGACAGCGGCGGGGGGGGCAGCCCGCGAGCCGGCGAGTGTCGGGGGGGGCCGCAGGGGAAGAGCCGCCGCCCGGTGATCGCAGCGCCCGCCTGCCCCTGTCATGTCGGACTTCGACAGCAACCCCTTCGCCGACCCGGATCTCAACAACCCCTTCAAGGTGAGGCTGGGGGCGGGGAGGGGGCGGTGGCCGGCCATGAGCCTTCCTCGGTGTCGCGGCGGGGGTAGCGCGGGCTGCGCCGGGCCGCGGGCATCCCGGGGGGGGAGGAAAGGAGGGACCCTGGCCCTTCTCCCGCCGCGTGCCGGGGGGCGGTTCCCTGCCACGGGAGGTGGGGAAGGGCCGGCGCTGCGGGGTAGCGCTGGCCTCGGCGGGGGCTGGCGGGCGGGGGGGCGAGGCCTGGGACATGGTGGCTCTAGGGGGCTCGTAGGGTAAGCAGCGGTCAGAGCCGTTTCACAAGTTCAGGTTTCTGTGTTTTCCTCTCTTGCTAAAATAACACAAATCACGTTTCAGGTGCATTATTTTGAAGGAAAAAAAAAAGGTTTCTTGATATTGGCGGTAACATTGTGTGTATAATATTACTACAGTCTTTTTTCTTCTGTTTGACGGACCCGGATAGTTCAGCTTATTGAATTTACCCTTTTTTTGCTCTCTAGTCTCCTCCCAGCCTCCATCAAGCTTACTTTCTTCTTTATGTTATTTCTGAAGCATGCAGGGTACTGATTGATAGCTAGGCATAAGTTCTACCCTCTATCTCAAAGTGCTGTGTTGTAACGTATGTAAAGCTTTTAGTTTTTGAACTATAGACTTGTCATACAGCTGAGAATTGTTTCTTTGCCCGCTGTTCTGGCTTCAGTGGTCAGAATGAGCTGACCTCCTTGGATGCTTACCCTCCTTACCTTTTCTTTCTTTATTATTTGAATCCAGTTCAACTAATTTATTGAGCTACTTACTTTAATAATCTTACTGAACTTTTTTCTGCCGCATTTTATTTCATGCTGGCACTTTAAAGCACACACATAGTATATGGCAGTGAGTTTAGGATGTCAACTGGAATAATTAGGCCTTTTAAAAATTGAGCTGTCACATTTCAAGCATATTTCTGTGGAGGTAGCTGCTAGAAGCATAGCGTTACTGACATTTATTCATTAGAGAGTCTGTCTGAATCATTAGTTTGGTTTTTATGGTCATAAAATTTAGTCAGTAGTATTCCGTAGCTAAACACTGTGTTTTTACTTGATGTTGTACACAGTGCAGTGACCTTCCAGATGAACAGCAGCCCTGCTGTTGAGGTTGCTGCCAACAATAGTTTGGACTGGCATCAATGGCAGTGAGCACTGTTCTTTTAAATACCTTTTGGCACCAAGCTCCGAAAAGGTGTCATTGTTCTAGAATGTGTCTTCAGCAACACAAACACGTGATGCTTTTCCTCACTTCTTGTAATTGTTATGAAAATAACATCTAGCAAAATTTATTGTGTATAGATACCCAGAGCAGTTAGGGGTGTTGGAAGCAGTATAGTTGCCCCTGCATTGCTTATCAGCGTAGGTAACTTGTCCTATGTAGTGTTTCTGAGACCTAAGCTAGAGACCTACCTCAATCATACTTCCAGTTTGAAGATATTGCTTGAAGGGCAATATTGTATTCCAGTTTCTCTTCAGGGAAAGACTTCTATTGTAGCTGTCAGGCAGAATCCACGCTATACTTCTCATCTGCAATGCATCACGATAAACAACTTGTCTGTAACTTGCAGCTCCCTGTTAAACACAGTTCTGGATTTCTTTTATTTGCAGAAGTTAGTTTAGGAAAGCTGTACACTTTTCCTTTTTCAGAGGCTTTTTTCACTTCCTTCAGTCTTTGCTAACTTCCATCATATTCCACTTGGTAAGGTAATCTTGCATACCTTTACTCATCCAGATATTTAACTTGAAGGGGCAGAAGTCCTCATATATAAGCCAAACCTTGGTTGCCATCTCGTTGGCATGACACCTTTGAGATTAGTGGGGATTAATGCATGTCTGCATTTAAGTTTTGTCTGACTCTGTGTTTTAAAATAGTTTACACATAGAACCAGTATTTCCAGATGGACCCTGACAACCTAAGTCATGTTGTCTGAACACCTTATTCAAATGTACTCATATTTTTATTTGTCTTTGCTTGTTAATTTTATGATAATTAATTGTTTTCCTTACTTTTGAAGCTACTTCCTGTGCTAATGTAAAATCACAAAGTAGTATGGCAGAGAAGGGGGGGCATCATGTGTTGCCAAGGTCTAAAGAGAGATCCTTCTTTTTCTTAAATATTTTGGTTTTACTAATTGTCTGTGATCTACTTGTGAGATTTCCTGTGACTATTCTCATGCCTTTTAATAAAAAGATTTCAGCAGAGATTCTTGCTTGATGTTGAATCAAATAAATATGTTCTCTGGGAAGAAAAAGGTAAGGCAGAAACATCTAGTTTGCTTAGTATTTTGGGTAGTTAATTCTTTTGGAAACCTAAAATTAAATTATGTTTCTGTTTTGGTATCTACTGGAAGTAATGAAATTTAGTTTGTAAAATAGAATTTCAAGTACTAGCTTACTTGGATTGATCATAAAACGTTGTTGATTTTGAGGCAGTGGCTGCTTAACCCCTGCTTTTTCTATTTTTATTCTTCCAAAAAAAAAAACCAAACTTTGAACTGAACCCAAAGGCTGCTACGCTTTTGAAGTCATAGTATTCCTCTGTAAATAGCTGGCCTCTGGATGCTGTACCAACAAAACCAAGAGGTGTTTTGTTTGATAGACAAGAGGTAATGAAACAAACAGATAAGTAACATTCTAACATTAAAAAGCTTTTGATCACATTAAAGTTGTGCAGAAGAAAATGCATCCATGTACCATACCAATGAAGTTGTGATAATCCTGCTATAATTTGATGTAGTGGCATTGTGAAGAAATATGTATTTGGTGTGACCTCAAGTATCAGAAATGAAAGCAGACTAATAATGAAAGCTATTTCATTTCTTTCACTGAGAAGCACTTGTCATAGCTTCTGAGTATGAATTCACACTTGGTAAAGTTCTCACTGACAAACAGTGCAGTCCCACAGCACCCAAACAGGGTCAGCAGAGCAGATCCGGTGATGGTAACTGTGTTCAGGCAGGAGTCTAGAGTGCTAGACAAGTCCATAGAGAGGAGGCAGATCTGAGCTCAAGTTAGAAAGTCAAGTCAGGGTCAGGATCAGGCCCAGTGAAAGTAATCATGGTCAGCCGACAGTCTCATGATGACCAGGCAAGTCCTTAGTGATAAGGTGGGTCTGACCACCTAGGAGGGGTTTGGCTATCCTCAAGGCCCCGGCAGTTTATTCTTGAATAGACTAAATCAGCATGAAAAACATTCTGTATGAGAAAACAAAGGTAAATTTTTAATGTAGCTATCTCTTTGTTGTGTCTTTTTTTTTTTTTTTTTTTTTAAATGTCATAGGATAGGGGATAGTTGTAGTCTTCTGTCTTGGGAGGCGATACAGATACAAAGGTTCTGAAACAGCAGTCTCTCAAAATCCAGTGTAAGTTTCATTTACTCTGAAACAGTTCAGCAATTCATCTACAATAAAAATGTGTTGGTTTTGTGGTTGTTGGGGTTTTTTTTTTTCTTTTATAAATGAATGATACTACTACTAAGAGAAGAAATTATTCTTAAGTAGAGCTATGAATTTCACAGGCCTTTGTGGCTTGGTTGACAGACTGTAAATGGTTTGAGGGCTGGCTGTTACAGTCATCCAAACATATGAAACGGTTACTTGCAAGTGACTGTGGAATTAGGACTTTAAAAGCTGAGTTCTGTGATGAATTCTGTTGGGTTGGTTCATCTGATGTGTTTAGAGCTCTGAGCAGGTGCAGGTATTTGATACTATAGAAATTATGGTAGGACTGAAAACTAAGATACGTTTCTGTTTAAATGTGAATGGTGACCTTCAGGTAAAAGCCAAACCACTGTGTGATATGGATGAAGATTTAAACAGAATGGCCTATGTCTTGTTCAGTTTTAGTGTGGAAGGACACAATCATGGAAACGCTCAAATGTAGGTAATGTTAATTATTTGAGTAGTTTCTTTGGGTGGGATTAGGTATCCAAACTGTGGTTAGCTTTGAGTTGTTGCTCCAGAAGGACACGGATCTTCTGTAGTTCTGCAAAGACTGACATTCTTGTGTGGATGTCTGAGATGCTGTAAGATATCTAAAAGTGGTGTTAGGCACCTGAGTTGCTCCCACTGAGGTCACAGGATTACTTGAGTCACTAGAGCTAAGTATATGTTAGAGCTTAAATTTACTGCAGAGGTAATTCCGGTTGTAAATTGGATATTACACTTAATCTGACTCACATGAGCACAAATTAATCTTCTGTCTGGTTTGGCAGGAAGTACAAGCTGGAGGTTTGATGCTGAAGCTAATAGTGCAGATGACTGCTGCCTTGTGTGGCAGCAGAATATATAGTTTACACCTTGATTGCGCAAGTGAAGCTAAAGTGATAGAAACTTACAGGAAGAAGATTATTTTTGAAGGATCAGGATCCTAATTACTTCAAGTGTTTCTGCAGTATTTGTGCTTTAGAATGCAAAAGTTTTGTTGTGTGCCTATATGCATAACTGAGTTTTAATTCTTTTATATGACTATAGAATATACCCAGTTAAGTTGTCTGTCTTTAAATTAGTAAAGGACATAAAATACAGATATTTTTCTGACTTTATTACCTGGTTTCCTTTCATAACTTCAAAATTTATAAATTCCCCTCAGTCTTGCATAATTTAATGCTGAACATCAGGGTATTGGAAGTGTCCTTTAGCTGTCCTACATGGTAGTTACTTTCAAGAGAACACTTCATCAGTGTTGTAACTGCACTGTAAATCTATTAAAACTGTGAAGTGTTTTAATAGATATTCAGTATCAGTTATAGCTGCATTTTTTTTTCCAGATTTTCAGTAAAGTGTTAGCACATACTGCATTAGTATTATTATTGCACAATATATTGAGATTTAACATTACAAAGAGGAATATAACACACATTTCGGAGCTGAGGAAGGAAAAAGATTTGAGAATAGCTATGAGATGGAGAAGATGCTTTGTTAGGCATCCAGTGTTACATTGCAAGATGCGGCTGGCACAAGCTTTAGGACAAATTTGGCCTTGTAAGCCTCTGAAATTCTTTTTGGTTTCAGAGGTGGGGAATTTGCTTTGCTCAGTAGCTCAGAACCCTTCATAGCTCTGCTTCTGTGAGATAATGTGGCATATAACGGGCACTGCTTGAGAATCAAGTATAAGAAAACCCAGTTGACTACTTTTGCACTATCCTATTTAATAATTGTGTTCTGTCAGTGCTAGAGTGAAAATCTTTTGAATATCATTCTGTGAGGGGGGTGGGAAATGGCTGATCAGTGAATGAGATGTTAAACTTGAAATTGTGAAAAAAAACTGTTGTAGTGGTGACTCAGATTTTTTTATTATTATTAGAAGTACAGAAATACTCTTTATTTTGCCTCTAAGTTATTAATTCCTTCAGGTGTTACATGTGTAACCTTTAAGGACAATTCTTTCTTGTAGTAAGTGGTTTTTAATCATAGATTAAAATTTATTATTGTAGGTGCAATACGTTAAGGCTTTCTTTATACTGCTAAATGAAAACTGTTTATACTGCTGATGTACTGTTAGGATAGTGAAACATGAAATCTCAATCTAGTTGCTGTTTGTGAAGTTTCTGTACCTTTACTTGTTCTTGGGCCTGGGATGATGAAGAAAGAAATAAAGCATGAAGAATCAGCAATGTTTGACACTGCATGCAAATATTAGTAGCTTCTTGAAACTTAACTTTTCCACATGCAGCTTGTTGTGGCATGAACAGGGAAGAAATCTTTGGGGAGTTCAGCTGTTTGATTTATACCAAATGTTTACTGAACATGTGCAAATTGCAATTTCAGAGGCTTAATCTGGCTGAATGTAGAGTGTTATAGGACTGAAAAACAGCCTTCTGTGCAGGCTATCTTCTTTTCCAAGCATCAGGTCCTAGTATAAAAGCTGAAACCCAACAGTTAACACAGGAGGAGAAAAGCATTGATGTCTGTTGCTGGCCAAATACATATTTTTTCTCCCAATTTTGTTCTCAAAAGCTAAGATTTGTCAGAAATCTCTCCCTAAAAATGCTCATGAAGATGCTGAAAGCAAAGTGTATCATGTGGAGAGTTTCAACTGAAACAGCAATAGCTTTGATTGCTCTCCAGAACTCATTTATGAAAAGTGCGATGAATAGTTTTCTCTTTGATCAAGAAATCAAAAAACTCAGACCAACAAACATAATTTCAGGCATTTTTCGTTGCATTTTTGCTTAATTTTCTGAGGCGGTGGTGTGATCTTAGGAAGTACTCAACACAGAGCAGGAAGTACAACTGTTATTATTACAAAAAAAATGCCAAACCATAACCTCAGGGTGAATTCTTACTGGAAAGTGTACAATTAGTGTTACTCACATTTAGAAAAGGCTGCTATCAAGTGGGTATAGGGAATAAGTTGTGATAATCAATGGACAGCTTAACTTGAAAAGAGCTTTTCCTTTTCATGTAGCAAAACAAAGCCTTTCAGTAGGAGTGGGGGAGGGATAAGAGGGATAATATCCCCCTTTTAGAGGGATAGGAAATCCTAGTTGGCCAAGATTGACTTTACTAGATTTGTGGATCTAATCTCATGATTTCCCCAGGGTGGATTCACCAGTCTGGATTCAGTCTGATAGACCTCTGGCTTCTGCTTCTATTCTGTATACAGTCAGAGCTTTTTGAGGGAATAACATCTTTGCTGAGCATGTTGAGTAATTTTGAGGATAAGATTGAGGTTGTGCCTCTTTTGCTTTCTGGGAGCTTCCTTCCAAGCACAAAAAGCAACAGGGAAAATGCATAGCTAGGTGAAGGTGGTTGTGGAACAGTAAATGCCAAAGAAGTTGGCAAGGTGAAGGCTGGTTGATGTCAGTGACTGGTAAAGTAGCTAGGTTGGATAAACTTATTTGTGGGGATCTTGAAGTAAGAGAGAAAAATTGTATGGTGGCAGAGCTGAAGGGTAGCCAGTGGCTGATAAGGGAGGTGATAGGATTGATACAGTGAATTATTCATAATACAGACTTCATCTTCTAACAGTTTTTGTGATGAAGAGAATGGTTTTCTCTGCTTGGATTGCAACTATTCCAGTCATTAAGAGATCATTCGTAGCTCTTGAACGTAACGTAAAACTAAGGTAAAAACCCGAAGATTTCTACAGTCCTCTTCAGTAGCTTATTTTTCCCTTGGCTGTACTTAAGGACCTAAGTAATTGACAAGTTGTTTTCCATGTTTTCTTCTTCTGATTTCATTCACTAAAAATAATTAATCCTCTTCTTTTAAAATCCATTTTTGTGTTCATAGTATATTTTTCCCCTTAGTCTTTTTTTCCTAGGACTAACCAGGTGTACTTCTGTCAGTTTACTCAGATCTTTGGTGCTGTTCTATGAATTCCATGTAAATTGAAAAAAAGAAAAAAAAGGGAAAAAAAAGAAAAATTCTGTCACTTGTAAGTGCAGCATTTCAGTTTTATGCTTTTTCCAAACAACATGATTATTGTATTCTTTTGATGTACAATGGTCCTGATATCCAAGTCTTGGAAGATATCTAGTTGTCTTGTTTACTTGCCCTTGTCCATCATCTGTTAAAAATTACCTTATTATCCCATTTCCTTAGTACTCACCTTTGTTCCCTCCCTGTTCTTTTCCTTGTAAAAGTATCTTATGCATTTTTCCTGGTTCCTCTTTTTTTCGTTCTACTCAGGTTATGTGATTTTTATCTGAAATTCTTATTTTCAATTGCTGATGTGTTGTGAAACCATTATAATCTCTATGCAAATCAGTGTTTAGAATTAGTGTTTATAAATCCTGTTTCTTGACCTCTGCAGTAAGATTTTGCTTTTACTTCCCTGTTAGTCCTTGCGAGCCAACTGAAAAATACTAAAGTAAATTCAATGTTCTGTGCAGAGCACTGATGTCACTTGTTTAGTTCCACTTCGGGGAAAAAAAAAAGCAACACAAGCATATATTATCTTTGTTATATTTTTAGCCTGTTTTTTTTCCTCTTTCATTCCGTGTTAAATTATTTGTGCATAAGATAAATGCTTTGCCTTTTTGGTAGAAGAATGGGTGTACCTCAAATGTGAAAACTTTTCTTAACAACCTGAAGGACAGTTTGGAGGGGACGATTCCTAGTTCACTATGTTCTCTTCACTTAAAAGAAATAAAAATCACAACTACAACTTAGATAATGGTGTTTTTCAGAATGCTATTGGGTTATGTATCCTATCAAAGCATCTTACTCATGATGGAACAGCGCTGGACCCATTCCCAGTGAACAGTAATACAAAGAATCATTATAGATGTATCTACTTCTTCAGTCTTTAATTTGCTAATCTCTTCTGTATTAATGAAACTTGGTAGTTGATGACTAGTTTTGGTCTCCTAGACAACAGAGGTCTCTGTTCCCTTTAATTTGTTTTTTAAAAAGCTGTAAAAACTTGCGTTGAATGCATTATTCTGTTCCATTTTAAACATGCTCACTTGTGATTATTGTGTTTGTATACCCTCTGTAATAACTTGGTTTTCAGTTAATTTTATCTATATCTGAGTGATGTGAGCATAATTTGTTAACCTGGCACAAGAGACATTTTTAATAGTTCTATAGGTGCTCTGGCCAATGTGAGATACAAAAATGCGTTGTGTTTTCTGTTTTTGTTTTGTTTGTATTTGGTTTGGGATTTTTTTCTGACTGACTTTTCTGTTCTTGATGTAAATACTGTGGTGCTTCTTGTACCTGAATCCTAGTGATTTAAAGAGTTGTCGTGGTTTAACCCCAGCCAGCAAAAATAAACGCCACGCAGCCGCTCGATCACCCCCCGCCCCGGTGCGATGGGGAAGAGAATTGGGAGGGCACAAGTAGGAAAGCTCCCGGGTTGAGATAAAAACAGTTTAATAATTGAAATAAAACTAAGTAGAACAGTAATAATAACAGTGAGAACAACAACAATAACAGAATACACAAAGCAGGCAATGCACAACAGAACCGCTCACCGACCGCCGACCGCGTGTCACGAACGGGGGGCGAGCCCCCCCCCACACCTGGTTTTTATACTGAGCATGATGTCACATGGTATAGAACACCCCATTGGCCAGCTGGGTCCACCACCCCGGCTGTGCTCCCCCCTCCCGGTGCAAGCATCACCCAGCAACAGCCAAAGCATCAATGGGCCATCAACGCTCCTTTCACACCGAACCCAAAACACAGCGCACCCCCCAGGCTACTGGGAAGAAAGTTAACCCTGTCCCAGCTGGAACCAGGACAATATCCACCCCTTATTCTATACCATCTACATCATGCCCAGGTCTCACATTTTCCCATACATTCCAATTAGTCACCGCTACTTTTCCCTGCCTTTTGATATATACGCACACAGAGATATCATTCCCTTAGTCCATGGGCCATCCCTCTAAAACGTCCGTTGAGTTCATGTAGTCCATGACTTCGGGTTCCACCTGTCGTAACAGTCTTGCAGGGCAGGAGAGATGGTGTGTGGTGTCGGGCTCTTGCATGCGGAGGCCAGTTCTGGGCGCTCGTCTGGTTCTATCATTGTTGCACCTTGCTCAGTTTCATCGGCGTTCATCCTAAATTAATCTGGGTGATTCTTACTGTAATACTGTTAATATGGCATATGGTAACCATAAAAGTGATGACATACAGTACTATGTATTAACTAACATCGTACAATGCAGTGCATTGCCTATTTTCACCCAAAATTAAATCCCCCTGAGGTACACACCGGACTTCCCCATCCTTTCTCATCACCCACCAAGTGCACCCAGGTCCCTGAGCAAAAGCAATCCCACGGATGGGTTTTCCCTTGCCAGAGGCAGGAGCAACCCAGACTGTCTTCCCCAGCATATTTCTCATATGCACGACAGGGACTTTATCCCCCTCTACAGCACGTAAGGGTTTGGATTGGGCAGGGCCAGCTCGAGTGACAGATCCCCTAGTGTTCACTAACCAGGTGGCCTTTGCTAAATGTGTGTCCCAATGCTTGAATGTCCCACCACCCATTGCCCTCAGTGTTGTCTTTAACAGCCCATTGTATCGTTCAATTTTTCCGGAGGCTGGTGCATGATAGGGGATGTGATAGACCCACTCAATGCCGTGCTCTTTGGCCCAGGTGTCTATGAGGGCGTTTCGGAAGTGAGTCCCGTTGTCTGACTCAATTCTTTCTGGGGTGCCATGTCGCCATAGGACTTGCTTTTCAAGGCCCAGGATGGTGTTCCGGGCGGTGGCATGGGGCACAGGATATGTTTCCAGCCATCCTGTGGTTACTTCCACCATGGTGAGCACATAGCGCTTGCCCTGTCGGGTTTGTGGGAGCGTGATATAATCAATCTGCCAAGCCTCCCCATATTTATACTTCAACCATCGTCCTCCATACCAAAGAGGCTTTACTCGTTTGGCTTGCTTGATTGCAGCGCATGTTTCACATTCGTGGATAACCTGTGCAATAGTGTCCATGGTTAAGTCCACCCCTCGATCACGAGCCCATCTATATGTTGCATCTCTCCCTTGGTGGCCTGAAGTGTCATGGGCCCACCGAGCTATAAATAATTCACCTTTATGTTGCCAGTCCAGATCTACCTGAGCTACTTCGATCTTGGCAGCCTGATCCACTTGCTGGTTGTTTTGGTGCTCTTCAGTGGCCCGACTCTTGGGTACGTGAGCATCTACGTGACGTACTTTTACAACCAGGTTCTCTACCTGGGCAGCAATATCTTGCCACAATGCGGCAGCCCAGATGGGTTTACCTCTGCGCTGCCAGTTTTTCTGCTTCCACTGCTGCAACCATCCCCACAGGGCATTTGCCACCATCCATGAGTCAGTATAGAGATAAAGCACTGGCCATTTTTCTCGTTCGGCAATGCCCAAGGCCAGCTGGATGGCTTTCACCTCTGCAAACTGGCTCGATTCACCTTCTCCTTCAGCAGTTTCTGCAACTTGGCGTATGGGACTCCATACCGCAGCCTTCCATCTCCGATGTTTTCCCACAAGGCGACAGGACCCATCCGTGAACAGGGCATATTGCTTCTCGTTTTCTGGTAGTTTGTTATATGGTGGGGCCTCTTCAGCACGCATCACCTCCTCCTCTGGGGATATTCCAAAATCTTTGCCTTCTGGCCAGTTCGTGATCACCTCCAAGATTCCTGGGCGACTGGGGTTTCCTATTTGGGCCCGTTGTGTGATCAGTGCGACCCACTTACTCCACGTAGCATCAGTTGCATGATGTGTAGAGGGGACGCTCCCTTTGAACATCCAGCCCAGCACCGGCAGTCGGGGTGCCAGGAGGAGCTGTGCTTCAGTGCCAACCACTTCCGAAGCAGCTTGAACCCCTTCATATGCTGCCAATACCTCCTTCTCAGTTGGAGTGTAGCGGGCCTCGGATCCTCTGTATCCCCGACTCCAGAACCCTAAGGGTCGACCTCGAGTCTCCCCTGGTGCTTTCTGCCAGAGGCTCCAGGTAGGGCCATTCTCTCCGGCTGCGGTGTAGAGCACATTCTTCACATCTTGTCCTGCCCGGACTGGCCCAAGGGCTACTGCCTGAACTATCTCCTGTTTAATTTGCTCAAATGCTTGTCGCTGCTCAGGGCCCCATTTGAAGTCGTTCTTCTTCCTGGTCACGTGATAGAGAGGGCTTACGATCTGACTGTAATTTGGAATATGCATTCTCCAAAAGCCCACAACGCCTAAGAAAGCTTGCGTTTCCTTTTTGTTAGTTGGTGGAGACATGGCTGTTATTTTATTGATCACATCTGTTGGGATCTGACGACGTCCATCTTGCCATTTTATTCCTAAAAACTGGATCTCCTGTGCAGGTCCCTTGACCTTACTTCGTTTTATTGCAAAGCCGGCCTTCAGAAGGCTTTGGACTATTCTCTCCCCTTTCTTGAAAACTTCCTCTGCTGTGTTGCCCCACACAATGATGTCATCAATGTATTGCAGGTGTTCCGGAGCCTCACCCTGTTCCAGTGTGGTGTGGATCAGATCATGGCAAATGGTAGGGCTGTGTTTCCACCCCTGGGGCAGTCGATTCCAGGTGTACTGGACGCCCCTCCAAGTGAAAGCAAACTGTGGCCTGCACTCCGCCGCCAAAGGGATGGAGAAGAAGGCATTAGCGATATCAATGGTGGCGTACCACTTGGCTGCCTTTGACTCCAGTTCGTATTGAAGTTCCAGCATGTCCGGCACGGCAGCACTCAGTGGTGGTGTGACTTCGTTCAGGCCACGGTAGTCTACTGTTAGCCTCCACTTTCCATTGGACTTTCGCACTGGCCATATGGGACTGTTAAAGGGTGAGCGAGTCTTGCTGATCACTCCTTGGCTCTCCAGTCGACGAATCAGCTCATGGATGGGGATCAAGGAGTCTCGGTTGGTGCGGTATTGCCGCCGGTGCACTGTTGTGGTAGCGGTCGGCACCTGTTGTTCTTGGACCTTTAACAACCCCACAACAGAAGGGTCCTCTGAGAGACCGGGCAAGGTGGACAGCTGTTTAATTTCCTCCGTCTCCAGGGCAGCTATACCAAAAGCCCACCGGTACCCTTTTGGGTCCTTGAAATACCCTCTCCTGAGGTAGTCTATGCCAAGGATGCACGGAGCCTCTGGGCCAGTCACAATGGGGTGCTTCTGCCACTCATTCCCGGTTAGACTTACTTCCGCCTCCAACACAGTTAACTCTTGGGATCCCCCTGTCACTCCAGAAATACAAATAGGTTCTGCCCCTTTATAGCCTGATGGCATCAGGGTACACTGTGCACCGGTGTCTACGAGAGCCTTATATTCTTGTGGATCTGATGTGCCAGGCCATCGAATCCACACAGTCCAGTAAACCCGGTTGTCCCTTTCCTCCACCTGGCTGGAGGCAGGGCCCCTCTAGTCCTGGTCATCATATTCGCTATCCACTTCTTGTAAGTATGAGTCAGAAGTCCCTTTGTTAAGTTCGGAAGTGGAATCAGCCCTTCTACTCTGTCTGGGGAACTCACTGGAGACTGGAGCAGCGGTTTTCCTGGAAGAACCCCCTTTTGTGGTTGTTTTCCCTTGCAACTCATGTACCCGTGCCTGTAGGACTGAGGTAGGTTTTCCATCCCACTTCCTCATGTCCTCTCCGTGGTCACGCAGGTAAAACCACAGGGTGCCCCGGGGTGTGTACCCACGATGTCTCCTCTCTTGAGCAGAGGGACGTTTGCTCCTAATGGCTGAGACGCTGGCCCGTGCAGGGGGGGAGCAGGACATATCCTCTTTGAGTTGCTGGACCTCCTGAGACAGTTTCTCCACAGCAGAGACACAGGCTCGTAGGGAGGAAGAGAGACTTTCTTCATATTGCCGGAGTTGGCCAGCCAGTTCATCCACTGTTTGTTCCTCTCCATCTCTCCAGGTCATTACTGCCAATGAGTTTGCATGTGACGCTGGTGCGCTCCGTACAAACTTCCGCCACATGGGTCGGGTGCATTTGATCTCATCTGGGTCTTTGGATAACTGCTCGTTGTTCAGGTCATCATAAATCACTTCCAGCACGGCTAATTCCCTCAGGTACTGGATACCTCTCTCCATGGTGGTCCACTTGCCTGGGTGGCATATAACATCTTCCTTGAAGGGATACCTTTCCTTCACGCCTGACAGGAGTCGCCTCCAGAGGCTGAGGACTTGTGCCCCTTGTCCAATTGCTTTGTCAATGCCCCCTTCCCTAGAAAGGGATCCCAGCTGCTTGGCTTCCCTACCCTCTAATTCCAGGCTACTGTCCCCGTTATCCCAGCATCGGAGCAGCCAGGTGACAATGTGCTCGCCTGGACGACGGCTGAAGTCTTTTCGCATATCTCGCAGCTCACCCAGAGATAGGGATCGGGTGGTCACCATCTCATTTACGGGTTCTGCCTCCTCCTCCTCCTGTTCTCGTGATGGCCCTGGTTCATCTTCATCCCTTACTAGACGAGCTGATTTTCTTGTGCATTTTCTTTTTTGTATAGGGGCGACTGATACCAGCATGGGTTGGTTCTCTATCGCAGGGGGCGGAGTAGCTGCTGTGCTTGCCCTGGGGGGTGAGGGAGCCACTGTGCTTGCCGTGGGGGGTGGGGTAGCCGCAGGGCCTGTTGCTTTGTCATCAGCTGCAGAGACGTTTCCTTCCCCGTGGGGGTTCCGAGTGGTGTTAAACAGGGCTCGGTAGGCGTGGGCCAGGCCCCAGCACATTGTAGTGATTTGCGTCTCCCTGGAATGGCCAGGGTGACAGCATACGTCTTCCAAATATTCTACTAATTTTTCAGTGTTCTTCACTTGTTCAGGGGTAAAGTTCCAGAACACTGGGGGTGCCCATCGCCCTAGGCATTTGCCCATGCTATCCCACTCGCCCTGCCACTCATAACTATCCAACCTTGGGGCAGATCTCTGGATGACATTCTTAAATTGCTTACTAACCTTGGATAAAACCGCAACAATATTCCCAAGGAGTACCAAGAGATGTATCTTAACTACCCAGGGATGTTCAAGGTACTGGCAAGTTATTTTAACAAAGGAGATGAAGGTAGTGAGGGTGCCATTCTCTATTTCCTCCATAAAAAATCTCTCAGAGGAAAAGGTATAATTGCTAATGGTCTCCATGAGGTGGTACCCGAAATGCAGAAACGGCTTCATTACGAATCCCAAATACCAAATAACCCCCAGTGCCAGTGTTTTAGTAACAAATCTCCCAGGCAAAACATCATTAATCACGGCAGAGCACAACAGACTACAAAACCCAACTCCAATTTTTAACAGGTACAGTAAAAACAAGAGCATGGTGCAGAACAAACGAATATGTTACCAGATATAAATTCCTTAATATGTTCTAAATAATCTGTCGTTATCTCAACCCTTCGTGCCCCACGTTGGGCGCCAAAAAGGACTGTCGTGGTTTAACCCCAGCCAGCAAAAATAAACGCCACGCAGCCGCTCGATCACCCCCCCCCCGGTGCGATGGGGAAGAGAATTGGGAGGGCACAAGTAGGAAAGCTCCCGGGTTGAGATAAAAACAGTTTAATAATTGAAATAAAACTAAGTAGAACAGTAATAATAACAGTGAGAACAACAACAATAACAGAATACACAAAGCAGGCAATGCACAACAGAACCGCTCACCGACCGCCGACCGCGTGTCACGAACGGGGGGCGAGCCCCCCCCCACACCTGGTTTTTATACTGAGCATGATGTCACATGGTATAGAACACCTCATTGGCCAGCTGGGTCCACCACCCCGGCTGTGCTCCCCCCTCCCGGTGCAAGCATCACCCAGCAACAGCCAAAGCATCAATGGGCCATCAACGCTCCTTTCACACCGAACCCAAAACACAGCACACCCCCCAAGCTACTGGGAAGAAAGTTAACCCTGTCCCAGCTGGAACCAGGACAAGAGTGTAGTGCTAATCTTTGCTTTTGAGATTGACATTATAGGAGAGAGACTACAAGAAGTAGGTAAAATGAAAGATTAGATGGAAAACAGTTAATGAAGTTGTGCTGGTTTCTTAAAATCGCAGATCTACTAGATCTTAAAATCGCAGATCTACTAGATCTAAACTAACTCAGATCTTGAAAATGGCATCTGAAATGACTGTGTGTGACTTAAATGCACCAATAGCTACAGTAGCTGGGTATGAAAAATGGCCTGTCCCTGAATTCTGTTCCGTGGTTGGTATCACTAATAGTCAAATAAAAAGATCAGAAACTCAGGGGGATGAACTGGCAGGAGTTTGGGTGAGATAAAGCTGGAGAAGGAATTGTGTATTGGAAGGAGGGAACAAGGAATTGGACAAGATGAGAATTACAGGGATCAGCACTCAAAGGAGCAGGGACTAGGACTGGCTGGATGGCTGAGGAAAATCAGGTTGTGGCGAGGAGTTAGTGCAAGGGCAGGTCCAATTCGAACAGAAGTACTGGTCCACCAGGATGTAGCTTTCTCAGTCTGAGATTGGACCGGGCATTTTACAGTTGCTGCATTCAGTGGCTGACATCAGATATTTAAAGTCTGTCCCAGAAATTCCGATATTCTATATTTGCAGAGGGTAACCCAATTTTTAATCACTTAAATCATGCAGCAATTTGAGGTCTCTGGGTATTTGATGGTTCCAGCCATGGTGCTGCTTTGTGTTGGTGTCCGTATATTATCATCTATTGGAACTTGTCTTCGTAGCTTTTTTCTATTTCTTAATATTAAAAACCAAAAATAACTAAAATATAATGCATTTCAACTTTATTATCTGGGTAGAATATCAAATATGGAAAAATAAGTTATGCCAGCCTAGATTCACTTATTCGTGTAGAACATGAAAGTTTTCACTGGTTTTAACCCCTAGAATATACATGTCTTGCAACATAGAAATTTGATAGCGTTTGTTTAAATGCCACTTTTTCTTTGGGTATGTGGTCCTGCATAACATTTATTGTTCGTGTTCATTATTCAAACCCTGATTAACTTCTAAATTCAGTATTTCATTATTCTGCAGCAGTGAGTATGAGTGCTTCACAGTTTTTCTCACTGTATTTAGACAAGTTGGCGTTTGCTCCATTTTTAAAATGAGAGGCAATGAGTGTAAGGTAAATGATTCAAAGTAATTCTCTGTTCCTTGGGATATCAGGTCTAATCTCTTCAGAAATACTCTAAGTAGTGTTTCGAAATATGAAGTGTAGCTCCTCTTGGCATCAGTTGTTCGATGCACTGTAGGTATTCAGAACAATTTGAAGCCTAGCAGCCTACATCTGGGCACCCAGACTATGAAGAGCTTGTTTCTTTCCATGCTGAGGATAGTTCTAGTATTAGAGAAGATCGCAGTGAACGAGTATAGGAGAGATACAGATTTCCAGGCTAGCACTTGCCTCCTTCAGCTATGAGGTTACCATTATTTTCCAGTGATCTCTGGTTTACTTCTCCTTGAGTCTTTCTGCTTGTGGAAGAGGTCAGGCCGTGAACTTCTGTTGAAGTCTAGACTGTGTAATTTACGTTTTCTGAGAGCAGAATCTGAATGCCATGGTGAGCTTCAATTTGTGTATTTCAATACAACTATAATTTTTTTTTTACTAGGTAATGAAACTTTTCTGAAATAGAGCTGATACTGAATGTCCTCTGAGTCATTCAGGTTTTTTCAGCGCTGCTGCTACTTTTGCAAACAATAGCAATATTTAGAAGTATAGCAATTGTTAATTCAAAATAAGAATGGACTTCTGATGGAGGGCCTCTTGCTTTACTCACTCTGTGTATCTAAGCATACAACGTATTTCTAGTACTAAGACTTTTGATGTAGTAAGCTTGTTTGGCTCAGCATACCTTTCCTGTCATTTGTCAGTGTTAGAATGTCACAATAGCTGTGTGAAGAGATCTGAGAAGCTCCCAGTTGTCTTTAAAACACTAGGAGAAAAAAAGCTTTCTTTCATCAGGTATTTTTTATTGTTTGCATATGGTATTTCTAAATATAGATTGCTCTTCTGAATTTGACTTGACCAGTCTTTCCTGCTTTTTGGAAATCTGCTGCTATTCAGTGGCTGTTTCATGAGTCTGATATTCTAGTTATTCAAATAATTGCATTTATTATTTTTCGTGGGCACAATCAGGCTGAGTTATTTGTTTAGTAGTGCAGTCTTCAAACATAGAAGTTTAGTGTTGAAATGTACTTTTTAAGCAGCTAATTTAACTTAAAGTACTAAGTGCTATTTGAATTTTAATAATGTAAACATACTGTTTCACTGTGTGGCTGATGGTTAGCTATCACTTGTTTCATATCTGTCTATCCTTGAACATTTTTATGTGTGGAAGAGGGAATGATATGAGAGCATTTGTGAAAAGGGTACCATACTGAAAGAATGAACAAAGAATAGAGTATTTGATGCTCTGCTAATTCACACTTACATGTAAAGGCTAGAATAAGTGTACTGTGTCTGGCTAGGATGGAGTTAATTTTTTTTATAGTAGTCCCTATGGTCCTATGTTTCAGATTTGTGACCAAAACAGTGCTGGTAAGGCACCAATGGTTCAGCTGTTACTGAACAGTGCTTGCACAGCATCAAGGCCCCCTCTGTTTTGCATTCTGCTTCCCCCTGGGAGTAGGCTGGGGTTGGGCAAGAGGTTGGGAGGGGACACAGGCAGGACAGCTGACTCCAACTGGCCAAAGGTGTATTCCATACCGTATAGCATCATGCTTGGCAATAACGGTGGTGGTGCTGGTAGTGGTGGTGCGGATGTTCCAAGGTAACCATTGCTCAGAGGCTGGCTGGGCATCTGTCTGCTGGTGGGAGGTGGTGAGTGATTGCTTTTACATCACTTGTGGGTTTTTCTTGCTTTTTTGTTTCTTTTTTTCTCTACCTCTCCTCCCCCCTTATTAAACTGTCTTTTTCTCAACACCCACAAGTTTTACTTGCTTTTGCCCTTTTGATTCTCTCCCCCATGCCGCTGGGGAGGGCTGCTAGCGAGCAACTAGGTGGGGGCTTAGCTGCTGGCTAGGGTGGATCTACCACAGTAAATTAAAAATTTTCAATTGTATACACCATCCTGTATATTGAATTGTATATACCATCCTGTATATTGAATTATGAAATTGTCTGATGAGTATTAACTTTAAGTTCATCTTTTTTGATCTTCTACTGACAAGTCTAGTAAACTAATGCCTAATTCAAATGTCAGATTTAATTCTTCCCTTATTTTTTATGATCTTTTTATGCAGTGTTTCAAATGATTCGTAGTTGAATTTTGACAACAAACATTCTCCTCACACACATACTTCCCCTTGTTTTTGTTGTTCATCTGCACAATATTTTGTGCCAATCATTTAATGAAAGAACATGTTACAATGAATTAGTCCATCAGTTTATGGAAGACCTGATGAGATTTTAGTTGGAATAGTGCATTCAAATCTAGGATGGTAACTGAAGAATATGCAGACTCGTGGGGGAGACTGTCACCAGGGTGGCTTTATTGAAATCACTAATTATGGTATAAGTCGAATGCAGGAAAGCTGATTTGAATTGCATGTGACATTGTTTTGTATACATTTATAGAAAGGGTGATTCTTGTTCAATCACCATTAAAATACTGCTTTGCAGCTAAATATATGCTTTAGCCAAAATTGGTAGCATTTTATGTGACCAGAAGGGTAGTTTTTATGTATGCTTACGCACATTAATTTGATTAAAATATGCAACATAATTTTTTAAATTTTTGAAGCAATGATTTTCTTGTCTTAAACTTCTTTAATAGTAAAAACTTTTTAATTGCCTCATATTAATAAATTTGTGACTATAGCTAATGGAAAAAACAGACTTGCTCTCATTTGCTGTATCCTTCAGGATTTTAGAGTCGATAGATATTCTGCATTGGTTTTTTTTCTAGCTGTAAATAAGTTGACTGCAGCTATTAAGAAAATACTGTTCCTGCATCTGTAGATTAAGTTACTGCTGTCAAGACTAAGCTAATGCTGTAATAGATACTGATTCTAAGAATCTAGATTTTATTTTTCAGTAGCGTAATAGTTTGTATATTTACTTAAATGTAGATTAAGTCACTTACTGTATTTAAAAAAAAAAATTAGCCGAATATTTCATGTAGAGGTTTTAAATGTAGTGTCTTTAAAGGAAATATGAATGTAAATGTATATAAATGTATATACTTATCTTCTTCCCAGTCTTTATCAATTCCAGTTTGTTTTCTAATGTTGAACTAGACTGTTGAAATTAAGAAATTATGTATATCTGTACATAACAGTTATAAATAAATAGTATATTTACAGCTATTTTGTATATTTTATGTACATATGAAATATTGTATATTGTTTTGTGCATTTATATAATGTAAGTGTAACCATATTGAATAAGTGGATTATTAATTTTCAAGAAAACCTTCCTTTCATCCATTCTTATGTTCTGAAGGTGCAAAAACATAAATTAAGGCACAGAAACAACATAGTGGAATCAGCCATCACATGGAATAAATACAATTTTTCTTCATACGAAGTTAGTGTGGTCTACGGTAGTGGGCACTTCTTCTCTTGAACCAAGCCTGCCTGTCTCTAGCACAGAGAGATGTTTCATTCCTGAAATTGCTTTCTCAAGCTAAACCTCAAGCACTCTTTCTTACTGTATAGTTCATTGGAGGAGAAAAATTACACTTTTTTCTTAATTTTACCAGTTCAGATAGAAGCTGAACCAGAGGTGGTTTTGGCATTATGGGACACTGTTTCCTCAGCTTCATTTTTCTGAAATGCTTTTCCTATTCCTGAAGGTATTGGAGGTACTTCTGGGTAGGGAAAACCAAGAATTACAGAAAGCTCTTTTCTTCTGTTGTGCTTTTTGGGTGTATAGTTGTGGAGTTCAGTGGTCAACATAGCAGGGTACAGTTTTCTTTCCTTCTCTGTTGAGAGCTTGTTTCCTTATAAATCAAATGTATGACAGATGGACGTTCTTTTAGATTGTGTTAATCTAGATTTATAAGAAGCTCAGAATGGAGTGATGTCATTTTGGAGACAGAGAAAGAGGTAAATGTTTTCAGGCTTTTTTAGTGAAAATAAACTTTTCTTAGATTGAAACAAAAGCTGAGTTTTATATGATGTAAGTGTTGACTTGTTGCTTATATACATGTGCATACATTTACAGAACTGTTTTCTTTTCTAGGATCCTTCTGTTACGCAAGTGACAAGAAATGTTCCTCCAGGGCTAGATGAGTACAATCCTTTCTCTGATTCAAGAACAGTAAGAACATTTATTTCTTAATCATGCTGTTAATCTTTTTAGGTAAGATTTGTGAGGTATTGTTTTCAGAGTTTGGGACTGATGTAAAACATGTGTCGGGCTAGCTAGGGGTAATGGAAGATATGTAAGGATAGTCAGTCCCATAAAGTATTTGGAGGATTCAGGGGCTAGGTTGACTTAAGTGAGCTTTGATCTGTTAACGAAGAGTGGCTCTCTGAAAGGGGGCCAAAACAGAGTTGGGTTTTTCCCCTGTTCAGTAAGACTTCTGGTAGTCTGTCCTTATGCTTTTCTGAATTTTACTTGCTTTAAAGCTTGTGAGTGTGCCAGTGTCTTGCTTTTGATTTCCATTTCACTTAATGAAAGTGCTGCTCAGAATAAGAAAAATATTGCATTTCAGTAACAGTCCACAGGCTATGAGTAGTTGTGCAGTAGTAAATGGAGTAATTTATGTCCTAGAAACACAGTTGGTTTTTGTCTCTAATTTGTATAGTTTTAATTTACCTTGTGCTTATTTCACCCTTGGAGGGGAAAATACAAGGGATGGGGTAGTAAATTCATACTGTAACAGCATTTTTCAGTGGTTACTTTTGATAGTGAAGATCTTGTGCAAGATTAGCAAAATGTGTGGATGATTACTGTCTGTCAGTATAATTTGTAAACATTCAAATACTGTATTTTTCAAATGTAGACTTATTTCCTATGGCAGATCTGGTAGTGCTGATAGGGACTGTTGGTATTCGAGTCTTTGCAATGCAACAGTAAGGTTTCATACAGTGTTAAAATGCTAGACTGGAAGAAGCTTGTTTTTGAGTATGCCTTGGATCAGCTGTTTAAGGCAGAATATTTACAACTAGCAACAATATTAAATAAGCCTCCAAAATTTTTTTCTCGTAACTCACAATATCATGAATTATGTTTGATTTATCTTTCTGAAGCTTGAAGAGTTTCAAAATTGCTTTGTATTGGCCATAAGTTATAAAGACAGTAGGTCTTGTTTAAAAAAAAAAAATCTAGAGCTACTCTGACTTTTTTTTTTACTTACGTACTTATTTTAACATGCAGCTCTGTGGGAAAAAGAAAACTGAAGTATATGGCTAAGGTTACCTGGCTTTGAACAGTCAGCTGTGCAGGTATAAAACATTCTAATTGCTCATTACAGATGTTACTCATATAGAAAAATTGGGAGGATGGAGGAAATCTTTAAGTCAGTGTTTAGATCTACTGAATATGTGCTATATTCATGCACTGTGATTCAATTAATAATCTATGGGATGTTACCAAGTTCATAAACACTGTCTATTGAATGTGCAGTTCTATTTCTGTAGAGGAAAAGAACTTTCATAGGTTTTCTTGCAGAAAGCAAGACTGAAAGAATAAAGTGTATATTCAGCTAAGAGTGCAGTAATAATCACCTTTAGATGCTACTCCCCTTCCTCTCTCTATATCTTGTGGATGCTGATTGTAAGTATTTATTCTATAATTATATGCATTTGTAGGAATGTGCTTAGCTACCTGAGGATATGCTCACAATTCCATGTGCTCACCTCTCTTTTCCTTTATCAGCTTTGTAAGCAAGAGAAGGGCATACTATGCATGTAGAAATAAGTGTATGTGACAGGAGTAAGGGAAGAGACAGTGGAAGTGAATGCCTTTAAAGATTGGATGAACAGAGGTAGAAGCAGTGTCTGTGCATTTTAGACATGGAGGATTACAATATCCGTCAGGGTAGGGATAGAAATTACTCTGCATTTTGTGTACTGCTTAGAGCAAAAACATCGCGATAGTTTCTGGGGGCTTTGATTTGCTGCTGTTCCTTGATCTGTCTTTATTGGGAAGCTGAGTCATCTTGAAGAGTTTTGTGCAGGTAATCCCACTTCTAACATTTGAAAACCATAATGGCGTTAGTGAGCAGAAAGGATACAAGCTGGTGGTAGCAAAATACGTCCTGGAGATTTCTGTGCTCTTTAGAGTGAGAATCGCTGGTCTGTAAGACTTAAAATGATGTTTGTTTCACTATGATTAACAACGTGTAGTTGTAGCTTTTAAGGAAGCTGAGAATGGTATGCCTCAATTAGAAATCCAGATTTCTAGTGGCAGTGCTAAAATGGTATCTTGCAGTCTATAGCATTAACACAGCATTAACCTTCTTTCCCCCTTCCCTCCAAATTCAAATTAATAAAGCATGCTGGACTGCAAAAATATTTCTCCATTGCAAATCCAGACAATTCTCACTTCTGTGAGAAGGTGACTTCAAACTCTGAGCACTGACATTCATTATCTTAGCTCAGTTGTATTCTCCCTTTGCCAAAGGAGATGCTTCCTATCAGTTCTTTCTCGGTTATCAGGATAGGACAGGAAAAAAAAAGTAAATTCTGCTTTTTCTCAATATTCCTTATTCTAATTGTGTTGTTTTTTGTTTGTGTTTTTTTTTTTAAATATTTCAGTGCATTCACCTTTTCTCAGTCAACTTACATCCTTCACATCTACAGTGAGAAATTGCTAGGAAAATTACATGTGAGACATAATGAGGAAAATGAATGGTCAGAGGAGATTTTAGGTCTCAGGTGTCACCTTGATATCTAACATGAAAAATCAGGAGTCTTTTTTTTTTTTTTTTTTTTTTTGCTTCTTATCAAATTTCAAAGCCTATCTTATTTTTGATTGTTAAACCAAACAAAGTTTTTAGTGAATGGCATAAATATCAGATTAAATATCGTTGCCTACATTTTCAGTGGTTTTGTCTCCTGCTCTAACAGTCACCATAGAGATGTGTCTTTTGTCAGGTTTCTGAAATTGACAAGGAACAGATGAGATTAGACAATTAGTATTTCTGCTTCATCATTTAATGAAACTGCTGATAAAGGCAGCCTTTAATCTCTTCCTGCTTTTACAAGTTTTGCTAATGCATGTTGAACTCCTCTGAGCACTTTGGGTATATATGTATAACATGTATAGATATTCTATAATGCATATAGCAATTGCTTTCAAATTGCTGCATTAAAAATTTGGAAAAAATCATTAGTAGAGTTGGGGTTTTTTTGGTTTTAAGAGTTATATTTCAGTGGAATTTTTTTTTTTCAGTAAATTCCTGGGCAGCTCCCCTCCTTCTGTCTTGCATCCAAACACAGTGAAGTGTTTATAGGAAACCAGATTGATTGTCCACACCTGGCGTCTTTTGGAAATCTTCCCCTCGCTCCCAGTAAATAAACTACTTCACCCTCATGGGGAAATCTATTCAAGAGAGAACTTCTTTTGAGCATTTGTCTCCAGCCAACCTCTTCTTTTTAAGGGAGGTCATAGTAATTTGCTTCATCCCCCAGTGCAGCTGTGAGAGCAAGGCATGAAATAAAAAGATCTATCCCAGAAGTACCATTTGGGGTAGGATGGGCTCTGAGGGTCCCAGGGACATGTGACTGGGGGCACGATGAACTCCCAGCCGACGCTGAAGTTGTTCGAGACTTGCTGCTCCAGCTCGATGCACATAAGTCTATGGAGCCTGATCAGATTGTCCCAGGGTACTGGAAGAGCTGACTCATGTTATCATGGGGCCTCTCTCCATTATTTTTCAATGGTCATGGGAGTCTGGAAAGGTCCCAGTCAACTGGAAGCTGGCAAATGTTGTCCCAATTTTCAAGAAGGGTAAGAAGGAAGACACTGGCAATTACAGGCCTGTCAGTCTCGCTTCAGTGCCTGGTAAAATTATGGAGAAGGTTATTCTGGGAGTTACTGTAAAACACTTGAGAGACAACGCAGTCATTGGTCATAGCCAGCGCAGGTTCACGAGGAGAAAGTCCTGCTTAGCTAACTTAATTTCCTTTTATGACAAGGTCACCCATCTAGTTGAACAAGGGAAGCCAGTAGATGTGGTGGGTTTGGTTTTTAGCAAAGCTTTTGATACTATCTCTCACAGTATCCTGCTGGACAGATGTCCAGCACACAGCTAGACAAGTCCGTAATATGTTGGATGAGCAATTGGCTTGATGGGTTGGGTTCAAAGAGTTTTAGTAAATGAGATTATATCAGGCTGGTGGTCAGTCACCAGTGGGGTTCGTGAGGGCTCAATTTTAGGGCCATTGCTCTTAAATGTTTTTATAAATGATCTGAACGCAGGATTCAAATGTACTTTAAGTAAGTTTGCCGATGATACTAAATTAGGAGGAGCTGTGGACTCCCTCAAGGGTAGCAAGGCCTTACAGAGAGATCTGGATAGACTGGAGAGCTGGGCAATCACCAACCATATGAAATTTAACAAGAGCAAGTGCCAGATTCTCCATCTGGGATGGGGTAATGCCAGTTATTCGTGCAAGCTGGGGGACGAGAGGCTGGAGAGCAGCCCTGCGGAAAGAAATCTGGGAATTTGGGTTGATGGCAAGTTGAATATGAGTCAACAGTGTGCCCTGGCAGCCAAAAGGGCCAACCATGTCCTGGGGTGCATCAAGCACAGCATTGCTGCCTGGTTGAGCGAGTTGGACTCAATGATCCTTATGGGTCCCTTCCAACTTGAGATATTCTATAATTACAATACTTTCTTCATTAGGTTCTTGAACTATAGAAAATGATTTATAATACCTGTGCCTGTTGTGCGTTGAATTGTGATCTTTGAGTAACAACCTGGAAAAATAAGCACATTAAAGCGATATTGAACTTCCACCATTTGAGGTAGATTTGAGCACTGACACTTTGTTCCCCTGTGGACACATTATGAAGCTAAGATAAGTAATTATGAAAACACAGTAGTATATGAAAACATGCATGGCTTTTTCTGTACTTAATGAAAAAATGCTACTGGCTGTATCCTGTGAATACAAGTTGCTGGAATGCAGTTTTGGCTGGGATTATATTCTTAATACATATATCAACCTACCAGACATTCTGGAGTGATACCCAGCAAAAATTAACAGTGGATGTTGAAGCAGATACATGATTTTTTCTTACCTTTCATTAACTACCTCTGACTGTCTTACAAGCTCTTTTCTCTACTTTTTCTAACATCATGCACTAATTCCATCAAGTGATGTTAAATAACTCATAAGCTGATATTAAACACACAATAACACTCATCAATGGTGTAGACATACTTACGTAGCTCAAAAATAGCTGCTTTAGATGCACCATAAGAAGAGACTTATTATGTTCTCTTTGCTTTTTGCTGCTTTGTCAAGTGTGCTGCTGGGGTAAGACAGCCTTTAGAAGAGTGGAAGCTATTTTCAAAGAAAACGTAAGACCTTAAACTCTGCCAAACTAAGTGTGAAACTGTAAGGCAAGCTCAAAGCTCTGAGGAAAAACTTGTAGAACAACTTGGGAAACTTTCTTTCCTGGAAGCAGGAAGCTTCTGCCATCTTTGAAGACTTTAAAGTACTAATAGAAGATAATTATGTACGAAAAAGCTATACTAATTGTTTCTTTACAGGAGAGGTGTCTTAAACTTGAATTCTCAATAGAATAGGCTTTAGAGAAGCGATAACTTGCCAGAAATAGGTAGTCAGCTGAGTGTTAAGAAAACTAAGATGGAAAATTGCTAAAGCATGAACTGGAATGTACCTCGGTTGGCTTCGTACCAGAGGAAGGAAAAGTGACAGCTATCACACTCACTATAGAAAAACTTCTTAAAAGGATTCAAAAACTTAAGAGGCCAGAAGGTACAAGTTCTTCACTGGGCAAGTAGGGGCAGGGGGGTCACAGAAAAGTCTACTAGTCATAAATGTTTTTTTGTTTGTTGGTTGGTTTTTTTGTTTGTTTAGGGTTTATTTTGTTGGTTTTTAGCAGACCTCTACACAGACAGGAGCTTTAACCTTCGAACAGAGATGGAGGTTGCCTTGACTGCTGCATCATTACTGTGTTAAGTAATGGACTGTAGCACACAGATCTAACAACATGAGACTCAGGGCAGCTGTTTCCTTGCACTGCAGTGCTTGAAATAATAAGCCTGAAGTGTCCTCCCTCATGTTACTACAGTGATGCGACTGTATGGTTTTTGAGGGGCTGAGGCCTGAAGGAAGATCATAATCTCAATCATATTATTACAGAGTATCCAAAGGTATACGTGATTCTTAATCATATATCATCCTTGTCAAAGTCATGGTAGCCTTTCAGTTGCAAACCTCCATGATGGTCCAAATAATCAAGTCAGTCATACTGGTTACTGTAAAGATATGTAGAATGTGAGAGCATCTGTTTTGTAAAGATTGTAGACTTTTTTGTGTTTAAAGGGAGTAATAAGTACAAGGGAAAGCAATATACAAAGGCAGAAACACAAACCTGATAGATAAGTGGTAACAGAGACAAAATGGAAGACCAAAACTCTTCAGCCACTAATTTATGGGCTTTGAAGAGGGTCAACCTGGACTTTTTAACTGAGAAGAAGGAAGAAACAAGGTAAGCATGAATATTTTGGGTAGCTGAGGGGAGCCTGTGAGACTGTGCAAAATTTATTAAGGAATATTTAGGGAAATAATCAAAGATGTGGCGCAATTGGAGACTGGGGAGGAGGAAGGAGGAGACTAGAGAAAGAAGGTGGATTAAAAGGGGCTGGTTGCATGTAAGTTGTTACCAGTCAGTACACTTGTCTGACAGCCATGTGCCTGATCACTGCAGTTACTGTTAAATCCTTTCTTAACTACCTTTCTGTGACATTTCACTCCCTACTGCATCTGTGAGTGCTGCATAGTCTAGGTGCCAGCAACTGGAGAGATTAGAGTGAGAGACTTAGGTGCCAGCAACATGGTCAGACCCCAAGTAGTAGTGGTCCATATGTCTGTGGTGTCAACAACTCAGCATCTGGGTGTCAGCAGCTGGAGGGATCATGGGTCATAGGAGCGACGTGTCTGAGGTGTAAGCAACTGAAGGGACCAGTGTGTTTTCCTCTGTGTGTATACGTGTAATTCACCAGCAAACTTCAAGCTGGACTAGCTGACAAATAGGAGGAAAACCTCTCTCTGGGAAGACTCTGAGACTCTGGGAAGTCTGAGCCAAAAGTGAGTAAGGGAGTCTGGGGTCTGGGTTTGGATATATGGCAAGCTGAGAGCCTGTGCTGGTGTTTGAGGGAGCTGTGAGTGTGGAGGTTGCTTGTGACACAAGTGTATGAGTGCATGAATCTTCTAGTGAACATGAGGCTGGGCTAACTGGCAAACAGGAGGAAACCCATATACCAGCTAAAAGAGCTCCAGATCCAGGCAGGTATATCAGACAGGCTGAGGGCCCACTCTTCGTATCTGAGGGATCTGCAACTGTTGGTGTGCTTGTACATCCAGAATGAGGCATGTGCTTTCAATAGTGAACCTCTGTGCTGAGCAGTTGGAGAGGAGGAATGGGATATGACTGTGTATCTATGTTCTGTGTAGTTCTGATAGTGTTATATGGGGTTGTTGTTAAAGGCAGTGTCCTGTCTGTGGCAGCTTGTGTAGCTGGCCATCCTAGTGTCCTTGGAGTGTGCGGGTGTGTGTGTATTTGTGTGCATCCCTGGGATATGCCCTCAACTTGCTACTAGCTGAACCTGGAAACAGGAAAGCTCTCCTGGAATGGAGAGCCCTCAGAGGGTCTCTGGGCTCCAGTAGTCGGAAAGGAGGAGGCCCCAGGTCTCAGAATCTGCTGGAAGTGGTAGCCTTTGTAACATCCCTTAACAGCTTTTAGGATGCACAGGATGCACAGCCCCTGCTATAAATGACTGGTGTAGTCTCATTTCTTCCAGGGAGCACAGGCTTTTATCTAGGCACTGAGTCTTTTACACAATTGTCATTATGTGCACAGTAGACAGCAAGTCTAACACCGTCTAGATGGCCAACTAGCATATAATGGAACCTAAACAATGTAGAAATCTGAATCGGGAGAATCCTGTACATAATTAGTACCTTATATTAACATCGTATATCATATATGCTCTTGGCTAACATCTTCGATTATGTAGCTCTGGTGAGCTTTCTCATTGGTTCCTTTATTCATAAGCATATATGCATGTTCCAGTCATTAGCAGCACTGCAGGCTGTTTGGACAAAGCATATTTCAAGGATAAATATTTTGAATTCATTGTTCAAATATTTTCTGGTCTGACATCCACCTTTTTACACTATTACAGGTAATATTACTGTTACTTTTTACAGTATTATGGGAGGGCTACTGGAGACCTTGCTGGAGATTGTGAACAGTCTTGCTGATTAGTCTAGCAGGCAGCTACTTATCAGTTATGCTTTCAAAGCTATTGTTACTTTAGCCACAGAGCTACAATAATCAGACTTTTTTTTTTTTTTGGCTTTTGTAGCATTGCTCTGGCCTACAATGCATAATGCATAAAAGTTTGTGTTCAGTAGCTTTTCGCTACTCTGGTGCAGGTTTTGTATCTTATGTTTGAAGCAGAAGATGGTGAGACTCTTGATGGCTGTCTAGTTTTTGTAGGAGTTCTCATACAGGCCTTTTTCCTTATCACAGTTTTCCTTATCACAGAATGCTTCGATATAAGGAATAGCAGTATTAACCGTCTTTAACCAGCTTCATAGAATCATAGTATCATTTAGGTTGGAAAAGACCCTTAAGATCATTGAGTCCAACCATTTACCTAACACTGCCAAGTCCAGCATGTCCCTAAGCGCCACATCTACACCAGGGATGGTGACTCAACCACTTCCTTGGGCAGCCTGTTTGAAAGCTTCACAACCCTGTCAGTGAAGAGATTTTTCCTAATATCCAATCTAAACCTCCCCTGGCACAACTTGAGGCTGTTTCCTCTCGTCCTATCACTTGTTCCGTGGAAAAAGAGACCGACACCCACCTCGCTCCATCCTCCTTTCAGGTAGGTGTAGAGAGCCATAAGGTCTCCCCTCAGCCTCCTCTTCTCCAGACTAAACAGTCCCAGTTCCCTCAGCTGCTCCTCGTAAGACTTGTTCTCCAGACCCTTTACCAGCTTCGTTGCCCTTCCCTGGACACGCTCCAGCACCTCCATGTCCTTCTTGTAGTGAGGGGCCCAAAACTGAACACAGTAGTCAAGATGCGGCCTCACCAGTGCCGAGTACAGGGGCACGATCACTTCGCTAGTCCTGCTGGCCACACCAATTCTGATACAAGCCAGGATGCCGTTGGCCTTCTTGGCCACCTGGGCACACTGCCGGCTCATGTTCAGCCGGCTGTCAACCAGCACCCCCAGGTCCTTTTCCTCTGGGCAGCTTTCCAGCCACTCTTCCCCAAGCCTGTAGCCTTGTGGGGGATTGTTGTGACCCAAGTGCAGGACCCAGCAGTTAGCCTTTGATTGTCTTCATCCTACAGCACTGAGTAATCTTTCTTAGGATGAAAAGCTTAAATCACCAAGCATTTCTGAAAAATCAGACCTCCCTGATATCTCAGTATTCTGTTAGGAGCTAATGTATAAGGTGGAAAGATAATTTTGAAATGCTGGAATCAGCTGATGTTGCTGAAATATGCTGCAATATCACACACAGAGGTGGAGTTCACTCAGGCATGATGTTTTCTCCTCAGTGTATTGCATTTGTGCATTTCAAAAGGTGGTTAGAAAAAATCTGGGCCAAGTCATAATTTGCCAAGTTAGTGGTATTTAATTGATTCCAGCATTATTTTAAGGTGCTTTTGTATTGAAAACACCACACTTCTCACCGTATTTTTGTTCTTGATTTCAGTCTTGTTAGGAACAAGTGGTTCTCTGTCTTACAGGATCACAGAACAGGGAAGTCTTTCATGTTGCAAGCTCTACCCAAAGAAAGAATTGTAGTTTCCCCCCAAAGCATATTTAAGAATAAAATAACATCATAGTAGTACTATACTGATCTGTTTTGTTAAAGTTCATTTGATAACTTCAATCTAGACAGTATTTTTTTCCTTGGTTTGATAGCTACTGATTAACATTGTGTATGATACAGGGATGTGGAGAAAGTCAGAGAAGATGACAAATGGGAATAAGGAGGAGAGGATTTAAAAAAAAAAAAAAAGACAGAAAAAAGAAAAAAACTGAGCTACTAAAAGGTTCCTGTAAGCTGTATTCTTACAGGTAGTGACCAAGTGAATGAATTGCCAGTGATACTTGAAACTAGATACTATGATACATACTGGTGGAATAGTTAAGCAATAGGTTATGCATCTTGAATTGGAAAATTTAATATGATACATTGCTTCTCTAGTTAGCCAGGTGATACAAGCCTTTGTTAAGTAGAAAGCTCTGGAAGACGTTACTGACAAATGGCATCATGTTTCAGAATATGAATAGACCAGTGTTAAATCCTGCAATTCTCTTAAACAGTAACTCTCCTTATTCATATTTATGTCTGGACAAAATTTAAATTCTGTTTACTTTCTACTGATCCCTAAAATTCCATATGTATTTATGAGAACGAGTGCAGCGTAAAACCAAATAAGCAGAACACTACATCACAGAATATAGTTAACTTCTTTTTCCTAAAGGGTATTGTGCTGGTTTTGGCTAGGATAGAGTTAATTTTCTTTATAGTAGCTAGTATGAGGCTATGTTCTGGATTTTTCCTGGAAACAGTGTTGATAACACAGGGATGTTTTAGTTACTGCTGAGCAGTGCTTACACAGAGTCAAGGCCTTTTCTGCTTCTCACCCCACCCCACCAGTGAGCAGGCTGGGGGTGCACAAGAAGCTGGGAGGGGACACAGCTGGGACATTCCATATGGGATATCCATACCATATGACGTCATGCTCAGCACATAAAGCTGGGGGAAGAAGAAGGAAGGGGGGGACATTAAGAGTGATGGCGTTTTGCCTTCCCAAGTAACCATGACATGTGATGGAGCCCTGCTTTCCTGGAAGTGGGTGAACACCTGCCTGCTGATGGGAAGTAGTGAATGAATTCCTTGTTTTGCTTTGCTTGTGTGCGTGGCTTTTGCTTTCCCTATTAAACTGTCTTTATCTCACCCCACGAGTTTTCTCACTTTTACCCTTCTGATTCTCTCCCCCGTCCCACCGGGGGGAGTGAGTCAGTGGCTGTATGGTGTTGGTTGCCTGCTGGGGTTAAACCACGATAGTTACAAATATTGCAGGCAGCACATCAGATTTTCAGTTTATCAGTAACACTTCCTTTAAAAGAACTAGATTGGTTCTTACAGAGTTAATGAAAAGGTGTTTATTAGAATAGGAAGCTGTTTCCCTATAATTGTCTCTTGTTTTCTTAGCCTCCTCCAGGAAATGTGAAAATGCCTAATGTACCCAGTACCCAGCCAGCAATAATGAAACCAACAGAAGAACCACCTGCTTACACACAAATTGCAAAGGTTTGTCTGTAACTTTCAGGCACTAGGTTCCTTTTAACTATAAGTATTTAAATAAACTTCTGGAATAATGTCTTTTATAAATAAGCATTGCTTTCCTAATGATTTATTCAAATTAATACTGCCTTTAAGTAATCATATAATGCATGAATTCGTGCAATATTAGATCAGTCTTCATCCGTAACTGGAAATGCTTAATTATGGAAAACAGACTTGGAATATTTATTTTGTGTTTGTATTTTTTATCAATATCTAATGATGCCTGTTTTGTTCAGGAGCATGCCTTGGCCCAGGCAGAACTGCTAAAGCGTCAAGAAGAACTGGAAAGAAAAGCAGCTGAACTGGATCGCAGAGAAAGGGAAATGCAGAGTCTTAATCAGCAGGGGGGTATGCATGAAAAAAATAACTTCTTTAAATTGCAGAAATTTCACTTTTTCTTAGAAACTCTTTTAGTTTTACAATGACATTGTGAAACAGATCAAAGAGGGGGTTTTATAATTTCTTCAGGAAAAGAAAGTTTATCTCCTTTGAGACAGTGCATGCAGTGTATAAAAACTGGCCTGTCCTGTGCAGATTTTCACTGTAAAAATTTTAAATGTGGCCTCTGTTACATGTTACTCTCTGCCATCAGCTATTTTTATTCTAGGTTAAAATCTAACTAATACTATTGAATAGAAATGGAGCTTTTTGAGAAGAAATAAAAGTAACTTCATAAGTAACATCTCTTTTATTTCTCTTCTGCCAGTATTTATAGCTGTAGGAGAACTTCCCTGTTTTGAAACATTTTCTTATCTTTTGCTATGTTACAGACATGAATATTCTATGGATATAGCAGAAAGATCTATTCTATTATTAATCTTTTAATAATTTTTCATATGACGTTTTGGAACTCATAGTCAAGATTAGTACCTCATTTTGCCACAAACTGTAAGCGTGCTGTGCAAAACCATCAGGTTTTGTATGGCAATTTCACAAAGGAGAAGATTTACATCCTCTTAACTGAAGATACTTTGCTAGAAGTAGATCTATGGGAATATTCCTTTTCAAAAGGAAGAACTTCAGATTGAAGTTAGGAAAAAAAACAAAGCAAACCACAAAACACTGTGTGCAAGGTTGACTTTGTGTGATCTGTTCACTTGTATCTAGAATTCTGACTGTTTTATTTCCACATGTGCTGTTTTTCTTGAACATGCGGTGGTACAATTCCAGATTGCAGAATTGCTTATGTAGTAATTCAAATTCTCAGGGTATTTTATAGAATAGAATAGAATATTTTCAATTGGAACGGACCTACAATGATCATCTAGTCCAACTGCCTGACCAGTTCAGGGCTGACCAAAAGTTAAAGCATATTATTAAGGGCATTGTCCAAACGCCCCTTAAACACTGACAGGCCTGGGGCATTGACCACCTCTCTAGGAAGCCCGTTCCAGAGTTTGACCACCCTCTCAGTAAAGAAATGCTTCCTAGTGTCCAGTCTAAACTTCCCCTGGCGCAGCTTTGAACCATTCCCACGCATCCTGTCACTGGATACCAGGGAGAAGAGATCAACATCTCCCTCTCTACTTCCCCTCGTCAGGAAGCTGTAGAAAGCAGTCATATGCCACTCATTTGCTAGGATCTGGGAATGGGGAATTGCTATTCTTCTTCTGAGGAAAAGAATCATGGTGATATTGTCCCTTCATTAAACCATTTTTATTTTCTCAGTATTTGTTCTTTTCAATCTCTCTATTAAATCTCTGTACCTCTACTCCCAGATGATGATTTTTTTGGTTGTTTTTTCATTTCCTTCTCCATGTATTGCCCTTCATCTAATTTCACTAACTTATATTGATGGTCTGGATTGATTACTTTTCCAGGCTTTAGGGACGGTTTTGTTCATCTATATTGTAGGGAACATAACTCTGATACCCCATGCATGTTTCAGGATATTTCTAAAATGGGTATTTGTTATTAGGTTGCAGTTGTTCACATCAAAGTACTTGAAAAGTCCATGAAGAATCTAAAGAATTCTTTAGGAAGGCTGAACAGAGAAGAGAGAGCTCTTAAAGCTTTAAAGAAGATACTAGTTTTTTACCAAATGACTGTGTAAAAAGATGCTGCAAATCAGGAATTGTGTATTGTGACCAGGGAGAAAAATACTCTTTTCCTTTTGATTTTTTTTTTCTTTTGCGCACTCATTTGAACTCCTTTGGAAACTCTGTAGTGTTGTATTGATTGGAGGACAGGGTCTTTTGCAATACTCTAGCTATTTGCATTCAGTTTAAGATGCTGGCTGCACATCTAGGACACTGTCGTCATATGCAATTGACTACAGTGCAAAGATCTTCAAACTGGTCAGCTCAGCTCGATGCCTTCGGTCATTTCTGCTCAGGTCCTGTGCAGCATTGCATTTGAGCTAATTAAAGTATGCTGCTTCCTATTTCAGCTAGTTCATTTGGGCATGCCTGAAAATCCCTTTCTGTCTTGCATGAAGCTAGTTTGGGGATGTCTGCATTCGTAATGTAAGCATGCCATTGAAGTTATGTTGATAGACCTTGAGGTGGTAACTTATGTTGAACGAAATAATTCTGAGCTAGCTCATCACTTATCAAGATACAGTCCTGAAATATGAGTATCTGAAGT